>NC_134405.1:174184980-174797480 GCF_038048845.1 Mixophyes fleayi
CTAAAGCTCAACATGTCCAAAATAGAACTTATTATCTTCCCTCCTGCTAGAGTCACCACCTGCCCTAAAATCTCCCTCTCTGTCAATAACATCACAATTTCCTTAGTCTCCCAAGCCCGCTGCCTTGGTGTCACACTTGACTCCACCCTCTATTGTACATCTTGACAACTCGGCTACTTTTGACATTGTTATCATTCTACACCCTTTACTCCCTAAGTCTTTGCGAAACAGTTCTATCCTGGTTTGCCTCCTATCTATTTGACCTATTTGATCTATTTGACCTCTCTTTTAGCGGCTCTGCTTTCAGCTCTTCTATCCCCCCTCTTCCTCTTTCTAAAGGAGTCTCCCAAGGCTTTGTCTTTGGCCCTCTGCTCTTCTCTCTCTACACCTGCTCTTTCTGTGAACTTAGTTATTTTTAGTGAACTTCAGTTATTTGGCCTCCAATACGACCTCTATGCTGATGTAAGCAAATCTCTCTTCCCCTAACCTATTTTCTGCCTTCCTAACCTATGTATCAAGCTATCTCTCAGCTGTAACTACCTGGATGTCACAGCACTTCCTCAAACTCAATATCTCCAAATGCAAGCTCATATTTCCTCTTTCCTCCATCTTTCCTCCCACCAATATTGCTCTCCCTCCCAATATCTCCCTCTTGGTTGACAACATAACTTTCTCTTCTGTCATCCAAGCCCACTGCCTTGGAGACACCTTTGACTCTGTCTTCAGCTTTACCCCTCATATCCAGTCCCTCACCAAATCCTGCCACTTTCTCCTCCATAACGTCACAAAATCCATCCCTTCCTCTCTCAATAGGCAAACCAAAATCCTGATCCATTCACGTATCATTTCTTGCCTCAACTATTACAACCTCATTTTCAATGGCCTTCCTGTATCTCACTTGTACGACCTTCAACCCACACAGAATGCTGCCGTCGGCTCATCTTCCTCTTCTGTCACTCCTCTACTTCCACTACTCCTCTGTGTAAATCCGTTCATTGACTTCCCATCCATTTCAGAATTCAGTTCAAGCTTCTTAATCTCACTTATAAAGCCTTTTCTGACACTTCTCTCCCCCTGCATCTCTGTAGGTACATTCCGCTCAGCCTCAATTCACCTCTCATTACCTCCTCCCATGCTCACCTCCAAGACTTCTGCCATACTGCCCTCATTCTTTGGAACTCCCTACCCTGCCTCACTCGACTCTCCCCCAACCTTCAGTCCTTCAAACACTAACTAAAAAAACTCACCTTTTCAAGATCGCCTATCCTACCACCTCCTGACCATTTTATCCATCACCTCCTCTTCCTTTACCTGTCATCTCCATTTTCTCCCAGCTAATCCTACCGTATCTCACCACCCCTCCCTCTAAAATGTAAGCTCTCACGGACAGGGTTTACTCTACCTATTGTCCCATGTCTGTCCACTGTCTGACTCCCTTGTACGTCGTGTCATGCCTTTTGCTGCACTTCGTGTGAGTCTCCATAGCATTACTCACACTCATCTGTGTTAGAATGTGTATTGTCCCATCTATTTGTTACTTGCTTCTGTATCCAGTGCTATGGAAGCTGTGGTGCCTTATAAACAAACAAAAAGTAGGGTTGGAGGTTACCATAGGTTAAAAAATGGGCAGAGTAGATGGTCCATGTAGTTCTTATCTGCTGTAAAATTCTATTTTTCTATGTTTCCCAACAGCTGGATAGTCCATAGTTTCCTAGATCTATGATAATGTATCATAGCCAAGAGGTCAATGAGACCTGTGACTCCTATACCCCCGCTCCACCACTAGTCAATAAAATAATATCCAGAATACAATTAAAAACATCATCTTAAAATTGTTGCTCTATTGGATGGTCCAAAGGAAAGTAACCTATGGCTAGCCAATTGTTATGGAGCTACACATGACAGCAGTTCTTTAGCCCTTGCAGCACTCTTAGGGCTTGAAGTTCCACAATAGATGAAGAGTCACAGATTGCCTACATGTAAGATAATGTATAGTGGTCGAGGGACAATTTAGACCCCTGAATACCACCTTCCTTCCCCAGCTGTATTTTACACTTCCGTTAAATTAAACAAACTCCTGGTACTGTATCTGTGATAGTCTAAATTGGTGGCGGTCATAATTGAGACAGTGGAAATGTCGGCACTTAACCTACCATCAACATTTTCATGCCGGCAGGTTAAGTGCCGACATTTATACTGTTGCAATCATGTACCCTATCAGTCTAAATCATTCTTGATTTTCTTTCTGATTACCTATAACTTACAGCACAAGTGTGTATGTATGAGTTTGCTAACAAACACCATATTATTACAACTTATCAGGGTAGCCATGTTGATACACACATCAGGCGGTATACTATCTACTAGGAATGCTATCTTCATTCATCCTCTAGCATAATTATTTTTGGTATGGGGACATTTTCATGAACAGGCAACAGGAGCTGCAATGGGGGCGCATTTTGCCCCCAGTTACACAAATCTGTTTGTGGCAAAATGGGAGGATGACTGTATATGGGCCAACAACCCATTTGAACAGAGAGTAAGATGTTGAAAATGCTATATTGATGATATATTCTCCATATCGGACGAAAAAAAGGAAGAACTCCAACAATTCCTTGAATATATAAATAAGAACACCCTTAATATGGAGTTTATATTTGAAACTATCTCATCTGAGGTTAATGTCCTAGACCTTACGATATATGATGAAGACAATAAAATAAAAAACAGGAATTATACCAAGGAAGTCGATAGTAATCATTTTTTACTGGTAACGAGTAATCACCATCGAAAGTGGATCCAGAATATTCCAGCGGGACAATTCAAAAGGTTGAAAAGGAATTGTACTAATGCGGATCTCAAATCTAGATTCCTGGAGAGAAATTTTGATGAAAAAGTAGTTAATTTACCATTAGAAAACGCCAAACAAATAGATAGAAAACAACTTTTGAAATATAGCCAAAAGGACTCAAATTTGACTCCAGAAATCACTTTTATGACAAAAATTAACAGTAATACCTATGCTCCGGTAGAAATATTTTCTAGAAATTGGCATATTTTTTTATTGGGTGAGGAGGCAAAAAAGTTTCTCCCAGAAAAACCCAGGATTATATACAGAAAAGCCAGCAGTTTACGTGACATGCTAACAAAAAACTATATGTCACCTTCTAAAACAAAGACGAACATAAAGAGGACACCTGGACTTCATTACTGTCTGAACTGCATGGCATGTAAATATAATGGCCTCAATAGAACAAGACCCATTACTAAGTTTAATCCAACTCTAATGAATTCAGCATAAAACAGTCCATTAATTCCAATAAGGAGGGGGTTATATACATGTTGGAATGTACCTGTGGATTCCAATATATAGGCAGAACAAAGCACCCTTTAAGGATTAGGATCAACGAGCACATTAACAATGTTAAGAAAGACTTAAAGACACCTGGGGCTAGATTTACTAAGGGGCGGGTTAAGCGCTGGGCTGGATTCCCTAGGGAGTGGGGTCTGCCAAAAAAAATGAGAGACCCCCCCCTTAGGGACACCCAGCCCAGTGCTGAGAGCACTAGGGCTCTTCCTACACCCCTGGGCAGTGGGTGTAGGGTAATAACGGCAAAATAAGAGTTAAAAAAACAAACAGACGCCATTTTGTTTTGAGAAACTACAAGTCCCAGCCAGCCAGGTTGCCATAAATAGTGTGGGCATGCTGCTACTTTTATAACTACAAGCACCAGCATACCCACGGCAGCCAGGGCATGTTGGCACTTGGAGAACCACAAGTGCCAACATGCCCTGACACCCTGGGACCTGACACCCTGGGACCTGTAGTTCCACAAACCAAAATGTTTACAAAGTCACAACACCCTCATTTCAACCACTAACATTTATTAAAAATAATAAACCCACATTAAATACAGTAAACACGCTCATGTACACCACATATTTTATTAAAAATAATAAATCCCCGATATACTCACCAATGAAGTTTTCCTCTTTTGTCAGCAGCTTTCAATCCAAAAATGGCTGTAAATAAAGTCAAAAATACATTTGTATCCAAAAGTCCATGCTTGCCCCTGTCCCCAATAAATGTGTACTTCCAAAAGTCCTCCTTGCCCTTGTCCCAAATAAATTTGTACTTCCAAATGTCCATGCTTGAAATCTCTTCAGTTCTTTTGCCCAGGGGGGCCTATTGTTGCTTGCAGTCTTCTGTTCTTCAGCCAGGGGGGCCCCACATTTGTAAGATCCCCGAATCTTCTTGCTTGATTGCAGAAACATAAAAAAAGTCCTACACTGTAGAAGCTCCGATACGCAATGAGCTTAGCTCTTGCGCAAGGTCTAATTATAGTATAAGGGGATTTTCTCACGGTCGTGGGAAAATCCCCTAATACTATAAATAGACCTTGTGCAAGAGCTGGCAGCACTAGGGTTAAGACTGAATAGAGGGTGGACGTCACGATTTTTTTTTTTACACTTTTATCTTTTCTTGACTATTTTGACAGCTGCCGGAGCTCCGACAGCATGCTGTTTGAGCAATCTCGCCGCTCACAACCAGCTCTTTTATTTTGGTCGTTTGAATGGCGCTTTTCCGGCGGTATGGCAAATCCCTTTCTAAAGTGGTCATTTTTGGCCGTTTGGACGGCGGTTTTGCCTTTAGTAAATCCGGCGATGGCCAAACCGCCGGAAAACTAGCCGAAAAGCGGCGGGTTTAGCAACCCACCTGTTAGTAAATCTAGCCCATAGTGTCACAAACCATTTTCTGAACATCCACAATTGTGATCCGATACAATTGAAATATATAGCGATCGAACAGGTGGAAAGCTTTTGAAAAGGTTGAAATTATCTGGAAAGGATTTCACAAATAGAGGCTAAATGGATATATACAATGAAAACTTTAACGCCATGCGGTCTCAATATTGATTTTGACTTTGGCTCATTTTTGACAAAGTGAGTGCTATTTTGATATAGACTACTAATAGCTCATATAATGACTGACTTTCAGCATATTTTCTATGTATATTAAGATTTCTATAATTTAATTTAAACATTGTATTATTTTATTTTCTATATACTTATATATATATATATCCTTGTTATATATTTTTTACATTTCTATTATGGTTTTAATAATTTTTATATTTGTACATTTTTATATTTAATTATTTTTTATTAAGGCAGAGAACAGCGTAGTTTTAACATGGCACTGGCACTTTTTTTTTACTAAAAGATTTTTAAAATGTTCGGATTTTAGTCCCTTTGTATAAATAAGGCATAAATTGTGGAATCAAAACTGGAGGCTATATGTTTACAGCCTCAAACTTACACAGAACCTTATCCTTGACAAAGTCCGGTGTATAGATTAAACACATTGGAGAGGTTTTTTGACACATTACAGCTACCATACGTCTGCATTCCACTGTCAATTTCCGCATTCCACACATACTAGGATGCCGACACAAACTAGTGAGGATTGACGTATGAGTGTCTGGATACAGCAAAACTGCAGGACGTACCCCAGGAACATCAAATAGGAACATGTAGGGTAAGATTTAAGTCTCTGTTCCCTGCTGTGTCTGCAATCTAAATGCTACCAATGTCCAATATCTCTATGAAAGAGCTATAACATAGTGTGTATGCGTGATACTGTGTTCTGTATGCTTATTTACCTTACTTCTGCCTTAATGTATGTTTATTTCAGAGCCTTTTCAGTGAGTGTATATGTGTGTGTGTGTGTGTGTATAAATATATATATATATTTATATATAAAGGCGAACCACACGTTGGTTTTGCGCCCTCTTATTATAACTTTATCTAGCAAGTGCATCCAATAAACCAGAAAGTTGTTTATAATATATTTTATTTGTAAACTTTATCCATAAAAACTGGATGTAGAAATAGCAGAAATTGCAGAACTTAAAACACTTTAAACTTCTGTGGAAATTATAGCTATTTTAACATTTAATCTGGCTACGGACTGCAAACATAACTTTCTCTTATATGTGAAACAAGTCCTGGTAATTTTTCTCCGGTTGTGAAACTTTTTCTTCACATCAGTGATGTTAGCCCTCAATTCTTTAAAATATTCGTTCAGCTTTTCCATCTTCTCGGCCACACCTTTTCCATCACCGGAAGTTATAGAAATATTGGTGCATATGCCCTACTTCTCTCCTTCTGAGCTTTTGTCAGATATGATGATGGTATCTATATTTTAATTATGTTTAACGATGAAATGGAGTACAACATCTTTTTTACCAGTGGAACTACTACCATTTGCACACTTTGGACACTGCTTGAAATCACTTTATGCTAAAGTCCCTCCTGGGTCTGGCCAGGCATGCTGGTCCATATCAACTGAAACATAGATACCATATCTAACATAACAGTAAAGGGTACACCTTACGTTTTCTAAACTTTTTAACATTCTTTAATTACCTTCTTTCAGTTCCTCTTTTATATCCCCAGTTATTGTCTCAATGATTTCTTCTTTTGTATTCGCTATGTCATCTTCCACTTTAATTGTTTATGCAGCTACGCAGCACACTTCATTGTGCATTCTTATTTCTGTAAATAGATCTCAGAGTTTTACTAATCAAACAAATTGTTGTTGTTAATTATTATCACTTTTTACTATCTTTACAAAGTTTTAATAATCAGTTTTAATTCTCTTTTTTAATGTTCGCTCTGATTCTCTTGAGCCTTCTTTGCTCCTTGTTTATAGGTCAGACCACCCTTTTTGAATTTAGAACTTTGCTCTTTTTTATCAATATCAAGGAAGAACACGGAGGTGTGGTCGCACACAAACGGGACTTATAGTCTATTTATTCATAGCAAAATGTTGCATTCCAAAATAGACAGGGTGCACTTTTGTTCGTTCTAGACATAGAACATATAGAGAAAGGGGAGGAAAGAGAAACATGAAAGGCACTCCAGTCCCAAAAATAAATGTCAAATTTAATTGTAAAACTTTACTTTTATTATGTTACATTAAAAACAAGGGAAAAGCAGCGAAATTTTTAAAAAAATGTAAATAATGTGTGTGTACTGTATTAAAACATAAAGAGCACCCGACAGCAGTACAGGGTAATAGTATCTTCACTCAAGTGTCAAGAGAGTAGCTCCCAATAATATATTATTCTCTCTACTGGGTTTAAATCATCAAATCTCTTGTTTCTATATATATTGATACAACTGATCTCCTATTATCAATAAAGAGGTTGTTTTAACAATAAAGAGAAAAAATCTCTTAGAGTGCGTTTTATTGCTTAGATCCGCTTCCAGATCTCATTGGATTATATCACATGATCTGGATTGGTGTGTCATTAATTTGTCAAGCACATTTGTAAAATAATGTGTAGTTATCATTAGTCTCATATGTATCCAGTGCTTAGACTTTCACTGATGTAATTCACAGATTCTCAAAAAGAGGAGGGGTTCCCCCCAGGTTCTCTATAGTACACTAGATCCCTAGCGGAAAAGGGTAATCATACATGAGTTACATAACATCCAGTATTGATAAGCGCATAATATCTCCGCTCACGTGGGCTGGTCCGTGAGTTTAGTTCTAGTACTTCCTGGGCTACTCATATAGTTACAATAATCCCCTCGGGGGTCTTAGTAATATAGTAGACCCCTAGCAGGGGAATGTAGTCATGAGCAAACCACATAATACTCAGGATTAATGAGCACATAATTTCTCCGCTCATGTGGGTTGTTCATTAGTCCAGTCCTAATGTTCCCCTAAGTTGCCTATGTAGTTGTTGTGATTCCCTCTAAGAGGAAATGTCTCTACATAATTTCTGCGGGTCTACAGCAAGTGTACACATAGCGCCATTCATACAATTGTAGCGATACTGGACTGCCTATATAATTATAGCAATTCATTCTAAGAGGACATGTCTCTATATAATTTATGCAGACCTACAGTGAACGCACACATAACGCCATTCATACAATCTTGTAGCGATACTAAGAAGAGGAGATACAGTGCCTGCCTGTTCTGTCGAGTGTGAGTGACGTCCTAATGACGCCACTTTACCCCGACGTACGTTTCGCACATAGCTTTTTCAAGGTAGCAACCCGAGAAGCCTACTCGGGAGGTTAATATCCTAAGTCCATCCTATCACCTTGCGCCTGTTTGATTGACAGCTGTATCAGCCAATCGCAACTAACCATATTCAAAATAATGACAAGGGAAGAAAGCGAAGGGAAAGGATCTCTTTCCTTAATAGGTAAGACAAAGTCAGTGCATGATACATGTCCCTAAATCATCTTAGTACATCTATATTTGTTTTTTAAACTTATACATAAGTGTACAGGGTAGTTGCTAAATATTAAGAGTGGGGATTGGAGTATATTATTGTACGAGCCTTTTACCAAATAAGGAGATATAGATAAACTCCATACGTTCTATCTCAAAAGGTGGAATATTTATTCCAAATATCATTGTGGAGTACCATCTATTGTTGAAAATAGATAGTAGATACCAAATATTAAAAAACGTTTAGATTATATCCCTTACACTATAAATCTCCCACTATCGTTTTAAAAAAAGCACATCAAGTGGCCAGATGATATTTTCCATCTCCTACAGTAAGAGGAATTGATAGTAACATCTGGTAATTGGTTCCCCCAGTACACAGAAGATGTACCCTTATGGTCATAAAATCCTAATCCTATAGCACATACAAGTATACCAGATAGATGAATGGATATTTATAGATCAAATTTAATTGGATAACATATGAATTTTTTACACATATATTTTCAAAAAAGGGGAAAATGTTTATCCAAGTCATCAGTGGGAAAAATCATCTCGTACTCGTAATATGTATTGAACATCTAATATTAATAAACATTCACATGTCATTACTTGTACTATTGGTCGTCACAGGTCACTTCCAAATGACATTTTCCATATCCTATAATAGGGGGAATTATTAATGCCATCTAATGGACGGGATTTCCAGGATACAAAGAACATATCCCTATAGTCACACAATATTCTTTTCATAGAAAGCTTGCATAACTATTATACTCATTCAAACCTTGTGGTGAGAGTGAGTTAAGTAAGAATATCCACTTGCTCTCACGTTGTATTAAAATCTTGTCAATATCTCCCCCTCTAATTCCCAAGATTACTTTTTCTATTCCAAAACATTTCAGACCATCAGTGTTACAGTTGTGCCTATGAGAGAAGTGTTTCGCCACTGGGGATAGCTTTTTCATTCTATCTTGGTCTCGTCGAGCATTCCTAATGGATCCAATATGTTCTAAGACACGTAATTTGAGCTTTCTTTTGGTTTTCCCCACATAGATTTTAGGACAGGGACATTTTAAAACATATACAACTCCGCTGGTGTTACAATTAATGTATCCATTAACAAAATGTGTAGTTTTGAATTTGTCCACCATTTTTACTGTTTTTTTCATATGGGCACATGCTTTGCAGCTACCACAGCAATAAGATCCCTTCGTAATATCTCGGGATTTCTTTTCCCTGAAGTGGCTCTGGACTAGTGTGTCCTTTAGGTTTGCTGCACGTCTCCAGCTGAAGGAAACCCTGTCTCCTAAGATGTTCCTAAGGCCCTCATCAGATAGTAATATGGGCCAGTTCTTTTGGACAATATTCTGGATTTCCTTCCACTCGTTACAAAAATCCCCTATGAACCTGATTGGATTGTCCTTTGGAGGTGCTTTTGGGGTATGAATAAGCATCTTTCTTTCTTTATTTCTTACATAATTTGCAGCTCTCTTTATACTCCTCTTGCTGTATCCTCTTTCTTTTAGTCTACAGATTAATTCCTTGGTCCGGATCTCATAATCAGTTGGGCTGGAACAATTTCGCTTTAACCTAAGGAATTCTCCTTTTGGAATGTTGCGAACAACTGGGGGGGTAATGGAAGCTGTTGAAGTGAAGGACACTGTTGTGCGAAACGTACGTCGGGGTAAAGTGGCGTCATTAGGACGTCACTCACACTCGACAGAACAGGCAGGCACTGTATCTCCTCTTCCTAGTATCACTACAAGATTGTATGAATGGCGTTATGTGTGCGTTCACTGTAGGTCTGCATAAATTATATAGAGACATGTCCTCTTAGAATGAATTACTATAATTATATAGGCAGTCCAGTATCGCTACAATTGTATGAATGGCGCTATGTGTACACTTGCTGTAGACCCGCAGAAATTATGTAGAGACATTTTCTCTTAGAGGGAATCACAACAACTACATAGGCAACTTAGGGGAACATTAGGACTGGACTAATGAACAACCCACATGAGCGGAGAAATTATGTGCTCATTAATCCTGAGTATTATGTGATTTGCTCATGACTACATTCCCCCGCTAGGGCTCTATTATATTACTAAGACCCCCAAGGGGATTATTTTAACTATATGAGTAGCCCAGGAAGTACTAGAACTAAACTCACGGACCAGCCCACGTGAGCGGAGATATTATGCGCTTATCAATACCGGATGTTATGTAACTCATGTATGATTACACTTTTCCGCTAGGGATCTAGTGTACTATAGAGAACCTGGGGGGAACCCCTCCTCTTTTTGAGAATCTGTGAATTACATCAGTGAAAGTCTAAGCACTGGATACATATGAGACTAATGATAACTACACATTATTTTACAAATGTGCTTGACAAATTAATGACACACCAATCCAGATAATGTGATATAATCCAATGAGATCTGGAAGCGGATCTAAGCAATAAAACGCACTCTAACAGATTTTTTTCTCTTTATTGTTAAAACAACCTCTTTATTGATAATAGGAGATCAGTTGTATCAATATATATAGAAACAAGAGATTTGATGATTTAAACCCAGTAGAGAGAATAATATATTATTGGGAGCTACTCTCTTGACACTTGAGTGAAGATACTATTACCCTGTACTGCTGTCGGGTGCTCTTTATGTTTTAATACAGTACACACACATTATTTACATTTTTTTAAAAATTTCGCTGCTTTTCCCTTGTTTTTAATGTAACATAATAAAAGTAAAATTTTACAATTAAATTTGACATTTATTTTTGGGACTGGAGTGCCTTTCATGTTTCTCTTTCCTCCCCTTTCTCTATATGTTCTATGTCTAGAACGAACAAAAGTGCACCCTGTCTATTCTGAAATGCAACATTTTGCTATGAATAAATAGACTATAAGTCCCGTCTGTGTGCGACCACACCTCCGTGTTCTTCCTTGATATTGCTTTTGTACTGAGGTCTATCTCAGTTTCTGTGGTGGGCACCAGTCTATAGATATGAGATACATATGTGGAAAAATTCCTAATATAAAAGATTTTTGATAGAAGTATTTGATAATCTATCTTGAAGTTCATCCTATGTCCCTGTACAAACCTGTATAATACAAGAATAAAGATGGCCACGTTTGATCTGAAAGCAGATCTTAGTAGATATTGTGAAAAAAGAAGTGAGAATTCAGAATCTATATTCTCAGAGAAGGGAGATATTGGTACCCCATTAGGAAATGATGGTTGGAGAGAACATCTGTATCAACTTAAAATTTTGTCACGCAAACAAAGTCAAACCTGGTGGGATCTAACTACAAATGAAAATTATCTTAAAAACTCTATCACCCCACGGGGTCTGCGCCCCAAAGTTTTTCCATCATATGAACTGGCAACCCCTGAATTACAAACTGAATGGGAAAATACACTATTAAAATGTTCCAAGGAATTGATTCAAATCATTTTAAAACATGATACACTCATGTTAGATCAATATTCCAAGGAGATTGAACAACTAAGTGGAAAACTCAAAGATTTTGAGACCAATGAGTTTTTTCTGCAGATGTATGATAAAAATAAAAAAGAATTAGAACAATATGAGAGGTTTATCATAGAAAAGAAGAAATCTAAGTTTGTCCGTGATAAGAGGGACTACACAAATGGCACCATTTTTAAATGGAACACTGGTAGGAATAGAAATACCTATAGAAGGGACGATATGGGATTGTCCACCAGTGGTGAGTCCTCTGACGTGGAAACATCTGATCATGATTCAGGGAATATAAGGTTCCGTGAAAATAGAAATAGGTACTCTCCCAAGGATACAGGTACTTTTTTAGAGCGTACTATGGTTCCTCAGGAAGAGAGAGGGAACCTAGATGTAAACCCATTAGGAGGGGGAGGAAGAAGGTTGCGAGATCGGAACCAATGGGGTTGGAAAAATCCATGGAATCCCGAAAGGAGACGAATGAGGAGGAAGTGAGTAACATTATGTCCTTACAGATTATCAATCTTTCGGATAGGATCCTCTCACAACAACATGTTGATCTCCTTTCACGAGGGCTATCCTTCTCACCCACTGTTGGATTTGATAGGTTCAAATGGGAGAAGGACCTTTTCTTATTTACACGAAAACTTAAATTGGCCAAAATTTTCTCTCAGGACAGTCAAAAAGATACTTATGAAAAGGGTCACAATGACCCAGGGGGTACTTTGGAAGAGTTTATACAACTTAACTCTCGAGAAGACTTAGAAGCTGTGAAAGACTTGGAAGAACTCCTTCTGGAGCAAGATACCTCTGATGTCCAGGACTCCATCCCTAGCACATCTTTGGAAAGTACGAATGTGTCCCCTAGAATTATCTGTAAGAGGAAGTCTCAATTTTTCCCTGATGAACAAGTAAGTCCTCAGATAGTGACCTTTGAAAGAATGGTTTCCAAAGAATTAGACAATCTAAGGTCAAGAACCAGGCAAATGTGTAATGATAATCTCAGTAATATTGAAAGACAAGCATTACAAGAAATTAAGAAATGGGAGGATGTTGTTATCAAGCCTTCAGACAAAGGCGGAAATATAGTTATATGGCCAGTGACTATGTATAGAAAAGAAATGGATAGACAACTTCATGATAGAAGGTGCTATAAACAACTTTTCTCGAACCCTCCGACTGACTTTAAGAACAGATATGATCAGATAATTGAAAAAGCTTTCAGAACTGGTGTTATCAACAAAACAGAATGGATTTTTTTAAAAATTGAGGATCCAAAGATCCCTACTATCTATTTGTTACCTAAAATCCATAAGAACAAACAGATCCCACCTGGGAGACCGATCCTATCCGGTATGGCAAATTTAACAGAACAAGCTAGTATTTTTGTTGACACACACTTGAGAAAGTACGTAACCTCCCTTCCATCCTATATAAAGGACACCTCAGATGTCCTAAAATTGGTAGAGGACCTCTCTCTTGAGGACGATGTTTGGATGATCATGGTGGATGTGGAGTCACTCTACACGAGCATAGATCATAGAGTGGGCATTGAAGCTGTCAAGCATTTTCTGCGTATGGAACCTAATGACGAATTTAGCGCCTTTCTTATAGAATTATTAGAATTCATACTTACCAAAAACTTCTTTGTCTTTTCCAATCGTTTCTACTTACAGATTCGGGGCACAGCTATGGGGACAGCTTGTGCCCCCACTTTTGCGAACTTGTATCTTGGTAAGTGGGAACAGGACACTGTTTTTAACGGAGATCTGGATATGTACACTGACCAAGTTTTACTATGGGTCAGGTACATAGACGATATTCTGATTCTCTGGAAGGGAGATCAAGGCCTTTTTCATGACTTTATTTCAGTCTTGAATGACAACTCAAATAATTTGAGATTGACATTCAATATGAGCCAGAAGGAAATTGATTTTCTAGATATTACCATTCGTAGGAAGTCCGATGGCTACTTAGAAACGGACCTTTTCAGAAAAAGTACAGCTACGAACAGTGTCCTTCACTTCAACAGCTTCCATTACCCCCCAGTTGTTCGCAACATTCCAAAAGGAGAATTCCTTAGGTTAAAGCGAAATTGTTCCAGCCCAACTGATTATGAGATCCGGACCAAGGAATTAATCTGTAGACTAAAAGAAAGAGGATACAGCAAGAGGAGTATAAAGAGAGCTGCAAATTATGTAAGAAATAAAGAAAGAAAGATGCTTATTCATACCCCAAAAGCACCTCCAAAGGACAATCCAATCAGGTTCATAGGGGATTTTTGTAACGAGTGGAAGGAAATCCAGAATGTTGTCCAAAAGAACTGGCCCATATTACTATCTGATGAGGGCCTTAGGAACATCTTAGGGGACAGGGTTTCCTTCATCTGGAGACGTGCAGCAAACCTAAAGGACACACTAGTTCAGAGCCACTTCAGGGAAAAGAAATCCCGAGATATTACGAAGGGATCTTATTGCTGTGGTAGCTGCAAAGCATGTGCCCATATGGAAAAAACAGTAAAAATGGTGGACAAATTCAAAACTACACATTTTGTTATTGGATACATTAATTGTAACACCAGCGGAGTTGTATATGTTTTAAAATGTTCCTGTCCTAAAATCTATGTGGGGAAAACCAAAAGAAAGCTCAAATTACGTGTCTTAGAACATATTGGATCCATTAGGAATGCTCAACGAGACCAAGATAGAATGAAAAAGCTATCCCCAGTGGCGAAACACTTCTCTCATAGGCACAACTGTAACACTGATGGTCTGAAATGTTTTGGAATAGAAAAAGTAATCTTGGGAATTAGAGGGGGAGATATTGACAAGATTTTACTACAACGTAAGAGCAAGTGGATATTCTTACTTAACTCACTCTCACCACAAGGTTTGAATGAGTATAATAGTTATGCAAGCTTTCTATGAAAAGAATATTGTGTGACTATAGGGATATGTTCTTTGTATCCTGGAAATCCCGTCCATTAGATGGCATTAATAATTCCCCCTATTATAGGATATGGGAAATGTCATTTGGAAGTGACCTGTGACGACCAATAGTACAAGTAAGGACATGTGAATGTTTATTAATAGCAGATGTTCAATACATATTACGAGTACGAGATGATTTTTCCCACTGAGGACTTGGATAAACATTTTCCCCTTTTTTGAAAATATATGTGTAAAAAATTCATATGTTATCCAATTAAATTTGATCTATAAATATCCATTCATCTATCTGGTATACTTGTATGTGCTATAGGATTAGGATTATATGACCATAAGGGTACATCTTCTGTGTACTGGGGGAACCAATTACCAGATGTTACTATCAATTCCTCTTACTGTAGGAGATGGAAAATATCATCTGGCCACTTGATGTGCTTTTTTTAAAACGATAGTGGGAGATTTATAGTGTAAGGGATATAATCTAAACGTTTTTTAATATTTGGTATCTACTATCTATTTTCAACAATAGATGGTACTCCACAATGATATTTGGAATAAATATTCCACCTTTTGAGATAGAACGTATGGAGTTTATCTATATCTCCTTATTTGGTAAAAGGCTCGTACAATAATATACTCCAATCCCCACTCTTAATATTTAGCAACTATCCTGTACACTTATGTATAAGTTTAAAAAACAAATATAGATGTACTAAGATGATTTAGGGACATGTATCATGCACTGACTTTGTCTTACCTATTAAGGAAAGAGATCCTTTCCCTTCGCTTTCTTCCCTTGTCATTATTTTGAATATGGTTAGTTGCGATTGGCTGATACAGCTGTCAATCAAACAGGCGCAAGGTGATAGGATGGACTTAGGATATTAACCTCCCGAGTAGGCTTCTCGGGTTGCTACCTTGAAAAAGCTATGTGCGAAACGTACGTCGGGGTAAAGTGGCGTCATTAGGACGTCACTCACACTCGACAGAACAGGCAGGCACTGTATCTCCTCTTCCATAGTATCACTGGCGTTATGTGTGCGTTCACTGTAGGTCTGCATAAATTATATATATAGACATGTCCTCTTAGAATGAATTGCTATAATTATATAGGCAGTCCAGTATCGCTACAATTGTATGAATGGCGCTATGTGTACACTTGCTGTAGACCCGCCCGCAGAAATTATGTAGAGACATTTTCTCTTAGAGGGAATCACAACAACTACATAGGCAACTTAGGGGAACATTAGGACTGGACTAATGAACAACCCACATGAGCGGAGAAATTATGTGCTCATTAATCCTGAGTATTATGTGATTTGCTCATGACTACATTCCCCCGCTAGGGGTCTACTATATTACTAAGACCCCCGAGGGGATTATTGTAACTATATGAGTAGCCCAGGAAGTACTAGAACTAAACTCACGGACCAGCCCACGTGAGCGGAGATATTATGCGCTTATCAATACTGGATGTTATGTAACTCATGTATGATTACCCTTTTCCGCTAGGGATCTAGTGTACTATAGAGAACCTGGGGGGAACCCCTCCTCTTTTTGAGAATCTGTGAATTACATCAGTGAAAGTCTAAGCACTGGATACATATGAGACTAATGATAACTACACATTATTTTACAAATGTGCTTGACAAATTAATGACACACCAATCCAGATAATGTGATATAATCCAATGAGATCTGGAAGCGGATCTAAGCAATAAAACGCACGCTAACAGATTTTTTCTCTTTATTGTTAAAACAACCTCTTTATTGATAATAGGAGATCAGTTGTATCAATATATATAGAAACAAGAGATTTGATGATTTAAACCCAGTAGAGAGAATAATATATTATTGGGAGCTACTCTCTTGACACTTGAGTGAAGATACTATTACCCTGTACTGCTGTCGGGTGCTCTTTATGTTTTAATACAGTACACACACATTATTTACATTTTTTAAAAAAATTCGCTGCTTTTCCCTTGTTTTTAATGTAACATAATAAAAGTAAAGTTTTACAATTAAATTTGACATTTATTTTTGGGACTGGAGTGCCTTTCATGTTTCTCTTTCCTCCCCTTTCTCTATATGTTCTCTTTTTTATCAAGTTTATCTCTAAGAAGATTTATGAGCTTCTGCATTATTAGTTCCTTTCGGGGATTGATTTTCAGTATTTTCACATCTGACAGTCGTAGTCATGCTGGTCCAGTACTCTCACCATCATCTCCATCTCCCTTGGGCTCATTAGCTTGGCTCTTTTAATGTTCTCCATCTCCATCCCCCTCCACTCCTCCATCACTTCTGTCACCTGTTCCTCTACCATATTTTCACACATACTGCAGGCTACAGAATCGCTCCTTTATAATTTTAGAGACACAGACATGGGCATTCACAGTTGGTATGGGCCAATCTTTGGCCTGAACATTCCGTAGCATACAAATGGTTACAACAATTTGTTTACCTGATTGCTATTAAACCTTATAACATGAGACGTTCTGTATTTTTGGTTTTGGGGTGTGTATGTAATTATGACAAAACATGTGTTATGTTTTATTTTAGGAAAACATTTACGATGGCATCTGATAAAAGTGTCAAGCTCATGAAGGACATCCTTGATGCCTACAGATCCCATCCCTGCTTGTGGAAAACTAAATCAAAAAGTTCTCCAACAGGCAGAAGAGGACTTTGGCTTTGGATGACATGGTAAAAGAGGGCCTTCCTCATTAATCCAGGGCAACTCTAGAGTGGGTCAAGGGGAAGTTCCAGAAACTGAGCACTGTCTTCAAAAAAGAACTTGATAAGATTGAGGCCTTAAAAAATCAGGGGCGGGGGCATAGGATGTTTATGTGCCCAAGTTGTGGTATTTTGGCCTCCTGCATTTCATTTGTGATGAAGAAATAGCAAGACAGTCTACCTACAACATGGAGATGGACAGTAGTACCTTACTTAAAGTTATAAAAACAGCCGACATACCGGTGGCACAGTAAGTGAAAGATACAATATTGTTAATGCGTAAAATATTTATTTATGTACATTTAGCTGACAATTAAGTTTGCAATCAAACATAAAATGTAAATGCGCATACATTACAAAATGTCATTCTGCCTGGATATAGCACTCTCTCCATTAAAATATTCAAAATAAGCCTCCCTGTTTAATTTTGCCATGCTGACATTTCTCATGTGGGAAGAAGACTCCAGTGGTGTCAACCCTATCACTTCCACAACTTCTACAGTGCTCTCCGCATTGCTAGGTGCACTGTGCACACTGTGGCTTTTACACCTGTCAACTTTGTCTAGGCACAGATTTATGGTGGAATGGAAAATGCTCAATATAACAAAAGCATTTCCCACAACTTGGGGATAAGTTATTAATACATTGTGGTGCAGCACAAAAGGCTTCATCAGCTTCAAAAACAAAATTTAGTCCAATTTGTTTTTCAGTTCTTGGTGGCAAATTAAGTGCGTTATTTTTAAATTTGTCATGGAACGGCGTCTGCTCCAATTCCCTGCCATTTAACACTTTTCCATTTTATCCAATGTCCACGAATAGGAATTCATAGTTGGCATCCACTATGGTCATCCACTTTTTGAGGGTGGCTTAATTCTTACCATCTATGACACCGCCACAATTTGTAAAATGTTAAAGTGTTTCAAAATCTTATGCAATAAGTTTCCATTCCTCTACCATTGCAGGAAACTATAAGAGAAAGATTGTTGTAATGATAAATCAATACATGCATGTACTGTCATACTAACTAGCCTACCTTCAGTTTTAATTACACAGCCATCTGTTTTATGTGAAGAAGCATTGGTTGCTGTGGCAAAGCTATGTGGTACATTGTCATATGTCACCCAGCTGACAGAAGACAGCCAGGAAAGCACATTTCTACCCACACAGTTAACCAAAAACAGACCCACACCAGATAATGGTAAAGCCAAATTATTGTCACAGGAGCCTGATGAATTTGACCTGCTTGGAGCAACACTTTCAAAAAATTATGGTTTGTGACATAATTTATAGGGCACAGAGGGCGGATCACAAAACACTATATTGACACAATCCCCTCATAAACAGGATAAAGGACATGTCACACCGGCCTAATCCTATACAATTTGTCCACTACCATTCCAGAGGCAACATCCTGTCATGGGAAGCCAGGCAATTACCCTTCCTGCCTACAGGACATCAACACCTATGTGAAGCAGAAATATGCTACATTACACAGGGAGTTCATCATCATTGGAAAACAGTGAACATTTACATTACGAACAACTGTGACACCAGTCTGTTTTTTTATGACAATTTTTAAAAAATGCATATGGTTTATATGTGCCCTATTTAAACTAAAACATTTGTTTTGTTTTCCCTTCTTCAGCCCATCTCTGGTCTGCACACCAGAGATGGTTCTCACACCCATCTGCACCCACAGATATGTTTGCCCTGAATTTTCATAAATATTAATTTCGTCTTCCCATCTTTCCCACCTTCAACCCATCTCAGCCCATCTCTGATGAGCAAAGATGGGTTCCATATCCTGACAGGCCAAAAGCAGTGCTTATACATATCTACATTTTTTGTACTGTATTTTTTTGTGTAGTTTTTAATATGCTAATTAATATGTCTACATTCTATTTTAACTAATATTTTTTTTTTAAAAAAAAGACTATTTCTTTTACCAACCTTCATATACTGTCCACGCAGTACTTGTACAATAGCCTCACAGGTCTCAGGTATAATCATACCCAGAGCTTGAGGTGAAATTGCTGTGCTGTATTTGATATCAGCCAGTGTCCTTCCTGTAGCCCAAAATCTTAGGGTAGCAACCAGTTCTGCTCTGCAGATATGGGTCTCCTTAAATGGTTGTACTCCTTTTCAATGAGTGGGGTGACAAGGTGGAGTAGCTCCTGGAATGTGGCATCATTCATCCTCAGGAAATGCCTGAAGTCATCAAGGTTGTTGTCCCGTATCTCCTGTAGCAGGGGCATGTGTGAAAAAGAGTATCTCGTCTGGAACCACTCTTTGGTACAACAAGTCTAATTCTTTCTTCTTCTATCCCTCCAGGTCTGTGCTTGCAGTGTTCTTACCATAGCGACAAGCAAAATACCATGAGACTGGTGTTGATCAATTGAGATCATTATATTAAAATAATCCGTAGTAAATGTGCAGTTGCGAATGAACATGCACTATACACAAACGTGCTATAGAATGAATGGTGATGATGTATTTCCTTTTCCAGAATCCTTGTTTGTAGGAGCTTTTTTGCAATGAGCTGCAGACCTTTATTTAAATTTATTGTACATAATGCTGGTGGCAGGCCATATATCAACTCAGTGTATACTGCATTTTTTTTTAAAATTTGTTTATAGATTTTTTTGTTATGACAGACAAAAATCACAGCCTGGAAGCTAAATCATGCAAAGATTGTTGAAAACGTGTATAATGTATACGCATGAATCAGTCGACTGATCGGAACTTCAGTCGTTGGAAAATCGTTGTAAAGAGAACATAGTTTTATAACTAGCAGCTTAGACCCTTGACACTGACTTGTTTGATTACTATCTGGTTTACTCCTTACATTTGTTTCCATTAGTTTTAGAAAGGATGTCATGTCCATTCATACATACTGATTCCTTCTGTGAGATTCCCCTCACTATCTTGATTAATTAAAATTAGGGTAAAATGAGTAGTTTAATTTAATGAAGTTGGTGGTTAGGAGGTTAGATTTTTGATGTGATGTTTACATGTCTGCACTTCATAAATGTCGTATAATGAAAAAATGTCAACCAGATGCTATAAGTTCTTGCACATTTGTCATTTTGTGAACTCATTCCTTCAATTCATGCTAGTGTATACTATGTTAATTTAATGTTTCCCAAAAGCACTATCAATATAAATGCACACATCATGGCATTTTGAACTGTATGCACATGGAAATATGACAAATATATATTAATTATGATGTATATATGATGTCTATATGTACCATACAAATAAAAAAACAAAACCTATTAAACATTTTGAGTGTCTTGTGAACGTGTTAATGCAACACAGAAAAGAAGAACATTTTTGGGTTTGTATAGACAATATATATTTGACACAAATTGTAATTTTATTTAAATGTATTATGTACAGTTTCAATTGTAGTTACACATTGCATCAATACCGATTTTATTTATCTTTCTCAGGATGTGTAACTTTTAAATTGAATATATATAATGACAACTTGAAATTCATTGCACTGTTCCACCTAATAAAGAAAGTTGTCTCTTGTTAATATAAAGATCAGAAAATTAATTATTGCAATAAATTACTTTGCCGTAAGATGTAACCTTTGCAGCAGACGGTATACGAGGAAAATGTCACAGAGCATGCTGTTTTTTGTGCACTGGCAACAGTATTTACTACAGCTGGGGAAGCAGAATCACCTGTCATCAGAGCATTGTTATCTAATTTGCCCTGTTTGATATTATTGACCCTGCTCTTTACTGATCTGTTAGGGAATTGTAACACTTTACACACTGCAAAATTCTATACCACTTTGTTATCAATGCTGACTTGTTATTGCCTGCTATGCAAGTGTTAATCTCCTCTATAGATTTTTAGGTGAGTATTGAAGATTTTACTTAGCACAATTTCATTTATTTATTAGCTTTAGGATATGGACTCTCTTGCCACTGCAGTGAGAAAAAAAAACAAGTTTTCTTAAATGGCATTTGCTAATTTGTCACATAAGCGTCCCCAAAGTCTGCATCCCTAGAGCAAATATATGATCTCGTTACAAATCCTGCCTTTAAGATAATCTTTTCTACTGAAGTGGAAAGAACTTTTAAGGAGATGACTCAGAAAGAGATAGCAACAAATAAAGGAAACTATAGATTACAATACAAGTTGACCCAGTAAAATGTTACATCTTGTAATATTCATGTATATGAACTTTGTTATGACCATATATGAAAAAAAATTTAATTGCAATATGTTCTGTACTTTACCCATGAGTGGCTTTATGTTAAGTAGTACCATAGTTTTGTAATAGGACTTAAGCTCCATGTGCTTCACGCATAAATGAATAAAACACTTGCTTCGAGTTCCCAGAGTTCAAGTTCAGTTAAGTTCCCCAAACATATAAAAGCAGTTTAAAAACAAATTGTAATAAGAAGTGAGTTGCTGCATTCATATGTTCAGGTAGCTAGGCAGCTATTCTTCACATTATTCCATGCTTAAATTCTTATTTTAAGAAGCATCATGTTATACATAAAAAAAATCAGGACCACAATGCATTGCCACATGTGCAACAAGTTTGTCCTATAAAGTTAAATAAGAATTTTAACAATTACATTTCCATTTCTCCAATCACATTTATATTATATCTGTGATTTGTTTCTGCAGCTTTCAAAATAGAAATCTTTGATCTCTATAGTAAATACAATAAGTATATTGACATTAAACATTCATTGTGCATCAAGTGTTATGTATCAGTGTGTACTGAAACTGCATTAACTATAAAGAACAATGATATTTGCTTTAATTGCCGTTCAAACTCATAGCTCATACTGTATGTGCCAGCAAACATCAATATGCAGGAACCCTACCATTATTTAGAACCTGCATAGTGGTTATATTTTTTTTTATTTAAAAAAATGAAATTTCATACAATAAAAGATAATCTTTGAAAGTTTGAAGAAGAACTTTCAATGGAGTATAATTTAGATAATACAAATAAAAAAATAGAAATAATAGAAATGAACTGCTAATTACATATCTACACACATTGCTGTCACAATTGCTGTTCTTAAACTTCCTTCAGTTTTATGTCATGTAAAAGTTTTGTTAGATGCTTAAATATTGCAATGGCTTAAAACACTGATGTCAGTGAAATTAAATTAATTTATTTGTCATCTCAGGTGTGAGTGTGTTAAAGAAAAATATTCACATTAAAACTGTGTGAATACAGCTAAGTAGGGTGTATTTTAACAGTAAAAGATGTCACATTTTCATGCTGATAGTGTCCCCATTCAATCATAAAATCATAACTTCAATCATAAAAAGGCACAACTAACATGTGGACAAGCAACTATGTAAAAAGTAGCAATATAAGCAGTTTACTCTCTGCTGTATTTTTAAGTTAATTTTCCTATATGTAAAATAACAATAGTAATATAATAGCTGAGTTAAAATCAATATTTTACTATATACATATAATGAGGCTGAGGCAGAGTTGGACACAAAAAAGGGAGTAATTGAGAAAAAAAAATGGTACAACCCAAAGCAACCAATAAGGTCTAAATTATAGTAGAAAAAATTGCAGTATTAATCTTATTGGTTCCTATGGGTTACAGCCTCTGTTTTGACTTTCTTTGTGTAATATTTTCCATGAATGACTCCAATGTATTTTAATATTTGGCTTCTAGTGGCACAGGTGCAAAAAGCTATGTCCACGCTGTTGTTGTTTTCAGGCATGCAGAGAGAATTGGTGCATATAGCAGCATTAAAAATGATGCAAACATCTTTTTTTTACGCTCCGAGTCATTCCAATTTGCTCCTGCAAGTAAATGTCTTAGAAAAAACTTCTGTATGGATCTATCCTAACTACTTGGCTGCTCTGGTTAACCTGATCTCATCATTCATTATGACCTTCAATCAATAGCTGGCAGGCCAGAAGGAGAATAACTAGAAATGTCTGGGCCCCATAATAAATTGTGATGGAGCCCTCAATGCACATCATAAAGTTATACCCACCACAATGTTTTCTTGGCTCCATCCCCAGTTATTATTCAATATGGCGGAGTATCAATGGCTTTAGTAGCAGCCTAATAAATAAGTCTGAATTATATATGCATTTGTTTTGTCCTCAACTATATAACTATCTAGATACATATTTTTATTAAGGCTAAATAAGATTATACTTTAAAGTACTTTTTTTCCACTGGATCAGAGTCTCCTGTGCTTTCAGATCCAATGTCAGATGTACGGGCGGCTATAGTTACGCAGCTTTTGATATCAATTAGCTAAGCAATTGTGTGAAAAAATATTGGGCATATGAACATTTCTTATAGAGATGAATTTGCCTTCACAGTTTTCTTTCAACAGCATTATAGGAGCCTCACATCTCTACTCTGTGGAGCTAGGGAATCCTGCTCCTTTCACTTTCTACTCTCAGTCTGTGGCTTCACAATTTGTCTTCTCATATAATGACATTTTCCCTATCACATGCAGCCCTGTCCTCACTTACACAATCACACAAATGGTCGTTGAATTAAACAAAATCAGTGTACACATACCCTGCTGCTGTATACACTCTAATGATCTTATTGGCTACAGGCTATTCTTTCATTGCACAATTAAAGCTGAGGACATCTAGAACAAGCAGGAAATTAAGTCTGAATAACATAGATTGCTCAGACCCTAGTTAAACACACATCGTATAGCAGATGGTACATTTTCCCTTCTAAATTGTGGAAATTGTATCCCAGTCTTCTGATCTCTGCTGGAGAGGTTGTGGGCAAGTTTCTTCACATTTGGTAGGAATTCCCCCTTATTTCCCAATTTTGGGAGACAGTTATTAACCGAATTTATCAAATAATGGATTTCCAGGTACCCACTGATCCTGCTTTACTACTTCTAAACCAACCACTTACTATTGCGGCAAAGAAACCCAGCACTGTCCCTTTTAGTTGAATTGATTATGGTGGATCTCAGTGGGGCTGTATTGTGGGTGTGAATGGTATCACTACCATCAAGATAATAGATATTGTTTGTTAAATCCCTGTCGCTCCGTTGTGTAGTATATGTAGTCTCAAGTAACAAATATTTATTTATATACAATATATTTATTCATAAAACAGATGTAGGAAACAATAGTTCTGGCCGCAACATGTAAACTGAGTATAATACAAAAGCAAAAATAAGACAACACTCAGTAATGACGGAATATAAGTTTTGCTTTCTTCAAATTGTAACTAAAGACCCAAGTTCATATTGTCTCTATGCAGGCTATTGCATTCCTTACAGAGATGCAGATCCCAATAAGATATATGGAGGAAGCCAATTTATTAGTCCTATTATCATCAATTATCCTTTCTCAAGTACATAGTTATTTGATAACTTAAAGATAGTCCGGAATCACGTAATTAATTGTTTATCCAGGCAGATAGTGTCCCCATGCATCCTTCCTCCTGGAGTATGCCTCTTGCCCAGGGCCGGTGCTAGGGTCCTTGGTGCCCTAGACACACTTTCACATCCGCGCCCTCCCCCCAGGCACACTTTCACAATCCGCGCCCCCCCAGGCACACTTTCACAATCCACCCCCCCAGGCACACTTTCACAATCTGCGCCCCCCCCCCCCTCCCCACGTCTTTCCTTACCTTTACTTGCCGCCATAAAGCTGCTCCTCTCTGCTCCGTCTCCTCCCTTCTCCTCGGGCCGTGATGATGATGTCACGCCCGACAGTCAGTGAGTGCAGGGGAGGAGACGGAGCAGAGAGGCTGTGGTGGTGATCCATAGCCACTTCCCCCTCTCCGTGGATTTATCGGAAGCTGTGCGGTGACCGTGGAAGGTATGGTCAGCGGTCGCCGCACAGTTTTTAAGTAATTTTAATTCTGTGGCGCCCTCCAGAGCCCGGCGCCCTAGGCAACTGCCTAACCTTGCCTAAGGGGAGCACCGGGCCTGCTCTTGCCTCCCCTAGAAAGTGGGAGGCACTGTAAGCAGGTGACCAGTTTTTCAGAAAGTGTCGGAGTTGTTCGTCAGTCGTTGTGCATGCATGGAGTTTTCCCCGTTCACTGCAGAAAGCCGGCTTTTGTGCTGTAGCTATTTCTCCAACGTGTTTCACCTCTTGCATTAGGCTACCTCAGGGATGTGATAACTTATTACATCCCTAAGGAAGCCTTATGCAAGAGGTAAAACAAGTTGGATTAACCCCTAGCAGCTTTCTACTTACTGACTACTACCGATGCAGAACGCAAGATTCAGGACTTTCTTCAACACTTTGATAAAACCGACAGAAGCAATCCTATGAGTAACAGCTACAGCATGAAAGTCGGCATCCTCCTCCTTCCTTCTTCTCAATTTTGATAAGGCCCTATCTGTGTGGCATTTGTATGTTCTAGTCATGTTTGCATGGATTTCCTCCCATATTCCAAAAACATACTGGTAGGTTAATCGGCTACTGACAAACTGGACCAACCGACCCTAGTGTGTGTAAGCTGCAATAGGGCAGTGACTGATGTAAATACTTATTCTCTGTACAGCACTGTGTAATATGATAGGTGCTATTGAGTAAACTGATAATAATAATAATAATAATAATGATGATCATGAATGGCCTTTATTTATACAGAGTCAACATATAATGCAGCCCTTTATTCTGGGTACACACTATACAAAATTTCTCCCCATATGTTTAACAATTTTACCAATAGCTGAAAAAAGCCAAAAAAGTCCAAATCAGCATGCTGATTATATGTAGTAAACACATGTTCACGATTTACCTTCAGATCTGTGCTCTTTATCTGTCATAACCATCATCTGAAAAGAGTGTGACTCTGCACACTCCATAGGGATCTATGGACAGTACGGTATATCTGTGAGTTCATACACCCTGCAAACTTGAAAGGACATTGTTCCATCAGTGGAACTTACAGACTAAATTATTGGCTTTTAATATAACATTAATACATTACATCACATTATTTTCAATTACATAATAGTAAATCATAGCATGCATTTGAGACAGTTCCTTAATGAATCTTTACACATTTTTCTTGCTTGCTGAAAGGCCACAACTACTGCAGGTCCAGCCAATTACTCACCAGATTCCAGCCTCAATACTTGTAGTGTCAGAGCAGCACTTTCTAATGTACTGGGATAAGCCAGCATGGGTGTAAACCATACTTGCCAACTTTTGAAAATTCATTTCAGGGAGATTGTAAAAACCATTGTGGGCGTGACCAGCTCCGCCCACTGGGCGTGACCAGCTCCGCCCACTGGGCGCGACCAGCTCCGCCCACTGGGCGCAACCAGCTCCGCCCACTGGGCGAAACCAGCTCAACCTGTAGTAGTTTGATCAGCATGTAATCATAATGTGTTTATGTATAGGTGACAAAGTAATGACTTGCTCATTTCCAAAGAGAAAGATTTTTAATATGAAAACAAACATGTTTTAAGCATTAAATAAACATTATAATAAGTAACGCAAACTTTATCAACAGAATTATATATAAATAATCAACAATAAGTTATTAACTTTATAATAAATAAATTAAATTATGGCTTCAACAATAGAACATTACAATTACTAAAGTTAACAAAACGCTAACATAGCGCTGTTCAACAGATTTATATCTATGATATATCCAAAAATTACACAATACAAAAATATAACCAAGCTTCACTATGTAAACTATATCCAAGTAAACAATGTTGTATAAAGTGCCAGCTCATAAAACATCACAATAATGAACATGAAACTCAAGCAAAAACACACAAAACCACAGATTTTCTCAGTTCACTTGATTTCCTCAATTGATAAGCAGCAGACTTTGCTTTACACAAAAGCTCTGGGGAGGGTTTAAACTGGTGACAGTTAATGTCTGTAAACAAATTAATTTTGCATTGTAGGAGACTTTTTAAAGTTCCCTCTGTAGACAATTGTCCCCTGAGCTCAGTCTTCACTTTGCGGACCATGCTGAACACGCGTTCAATTTCGGCATTGCTGTGAGGGAGGACTAGAAGTGATTTTGCCATATTTGATAATAAAGGAAACTTTGGGTTCCCTGTTGCTGGATGAGTGACCATACTTAGTTCATGCCAAATACAGTCCACTCTTTCCACACCATCATCTGTGCATTTGTTTAAAGAGGACTCAGGCAAGTCAAAAACACGGAATTCTGAAAATTCTTCATGCAACTTTGGGATCATTGAAATATCTATCACTTGTGGGAAACGTTGTGCCAGTAATTCAATATCTTCAAAGTCGGCTTCCATGCGTTTTCTGTAGTTAAAAACTTTCATTGCCTTTACTACATCGTCACTAAAGGGAAACTTATTTTTCATATATGCTAGAGCAGAACAATAAAATTCTTTAACTTCCTGAAAAAACCTTCTCACTGCTGTTGGCTCTAGAGAAGCACAGGTCCTTATGTAGTTTCTAGTGGTAAAGCCAATAAATAATTCTCTGTCCCCCATTTGCATGTCTGGGTCCCCAAAATCTATGGCCAGAAGTCTTTCAAAAGTGTCAGCGCCTTTAATTATGTTTGGTTTGACCAACTTCAGCAACAATAATCTGTATAAATCCAGTAAGCACTCGTGCAATTTGTGGATAAAAGGAGCACGATACTGAAGAACAATATTGGTTTCATTAAATGAACCAAGCACTGAGTGAAGGAACAAAATGTACAACTCTGTTGTTGCATCCTCAAACGTTTCACAGAGAGCTCTGCTTCTTGCATTCTTCTCACAGTCTTCAGATTGGAAAAATGATTTCAGAGCAGGAAACATTTTAAGCACTCTCTCAATGCAGGGATGCATACTGAGCCACCTGGTTACCCCATGTTTCAGTATTTTCGAATACTGGACTTCCACAAACTCACTCATATCTTTTAGAGCTTGAACTCTTTTTGCACTGAACCTGAAGTAACTGGTTAGTTTGTAGAGGAAAGCATCAGCATCAAATGAAAGGGCATTGTTTCCTTTCCTTGCAGCTAGGTGCACCAGATGACACGGGCAACCTTCTGTAAAGACTGAAGGATTCTTCCCTTGAATTAAAGTCTTTACAGACCTGAGTCTTCCCATGTTAACAGAGGCATTATCCAAACACACACCAATGCAGTTTGTCCATGGAATAAGATGACTTTGAAACACCTCATCAACTGCGTTAAAAATATTAATGCTCGTGGCGTTGTTACAGACAATAAGATCTAAAAGCTTCGGCTTTATCTTTCCATCAATGTCCATATAGGAGACCAATATAGGAAATAATTTCTCCTCTGAATCATTTCCACCATCTAGTGCCAATGTAAATTTTAAATGCTTTAATGCTTCTATGACCGGTTGGGTACAGTGTGGAGCGAGAGCATGATTAATAATTGCAGAAGATTTGGTTCGACCGCAACCATATTTTTGCACAGCAGCCTCACTTGAATTTGGCATCATAGCTCTCATCAATTTTCCTACATGATCAGATGCTGAAATAGGGATATTGTGCTCGATAAGAAATCCAGTAAAAAGCATTTCCGCACGAATTACTGCATTTTCATCATGTGAAGTATGGAAGTAGGTATCCATTTTTTTGCTTGTTTCCAAAGCTTCTGATATTTTTTGGTGTTTTGAACCTTCAATATGGCGTTTACAGTCATTCACACCACCGTGCTTTATATCAAAATCACTTTTACAGACAGTGCAGTAAGCAAAATTCTTTCCACGTGTGGATTTCTTTAACACTGGATATGTTTTTGTTACTCGCGGTGTAAATTCACAATAGTATTTTTTTTTTTTGGCAGGCACACTTTGTGTTTCATCTTGTTCCTCTTGGTTACCAGAGCAAGGCTCTGCCTGGTCATCCTCCTCACACCTATAGGAACTTGTGCTGGGATAATTGCTGTCATCATGGCTGTCTAGTACACATTCAGGTGAATCAAGTGCTACGACCATAGTTTCACTTTCCGCACTTGGTTGGGGTACAAGGGGTTGTGATTGCTTTACACCTGGTTTGCCAAAGTAATTCCGAATATCCATTCTGAAGTTTTTTTCAAATATCCAATTTGCTATATATTCTTAGGGAACAGATCCGTCCCTTTGATTTTTAATTTATTTACAGTTAGTCTTCTGCAAAATACGTAAAAGTAGATAAATTAGTGTTTTGGTATTCGGGGAAATGTGGAGGTTAAGCTTCATATGGATATGGAAAAACTTTGAGAATAAGCTTATTGCCTGTACTTTATAAAGTATCTACTACAATCAAGAACACATAATATTTTAATTAAATTCATATTATGCCACACAGTAGTGCCACCAGTTATGCCACAGAGCAGTGCCCCCAATTCAGGGTATATGCCTCACAGTTGTGTTCACAAATCATATTATGCCTCAGTTGTGCCCACAAATCATGCCTCATAGTAGAATCCAAGTTATTATTATGGCAAATAGTTGTTGCCACAATTCATAACATACCATATAGTTGTACATCATGTTCATATTATTCCACAGTAATGCCCCCAGGTCATATAACACAGAAAATGTGCAACAGTTCAGTGTTTTGGAGATGTGCTGCATTGATAGCCGCTCAATGTGCTACAATGCAGGGCGCGGAACGCCAAGGGTTGCCGACCCCTAGACTAAAGTGTCTTCCACCATTGGAACAGCTTACAAAGCAAATTGTGTATGTGCAAAATAAAAATGTAACTCTTACCTTCTCCTGGTTGGGAGGCAAGGCCCAGATGTACTGATATCTGACGCAGAATGCTGTCCAAGTGCAAATGCAGAATCTATAAAGGAGTGGGACAAATATTATATTTCAGAACAGAGCAAAAAATTATACATCACTTAAAGCAAATTGTGTATGTGCAAAATAAAAATGTAACTCTTACCTTCTCCTGGTTGGGAGGTAAGGCCCAGATGTACTGATATCTGACGCAGAATGCTGTCCAAGTGCAAATGCAGAATCTATAAAGGAGTGGCACAAATATTATATTTCAGAACAGAGCAAAAAATTATACATCACTCACCGGTTACACACTGACATGGGGTGCATCAGCAATCTCACAGGGGTGCCACAGCCAGGGTCAGTGGTAAGCAAGGCGGGGGACTACTTAGTAATTATTTAGGCTTAGGGATGTTTTGAAAAAATAGATATGACTGGAGAAGGGGGTTATAAGTCCAAAAAACCTGTGTCTCCATATCACCTACGGCTCTACATATATATATTAATTTAATTATCCCTAGTGAGGTTTGCTTAAATGAAAAAAAGATCTGCAGCCTGTTCTACTGCATGCTGCCCACAGAATCGCGTCATATTGTGCCCACTAACCCAAAACGAAATGAGGCAACTGCGTTATTTCACAACGGGGGCCATAATAGAAATATAAAGAGGGCAAGTATGCAACATACACAAACTATTGTAATACTGAATTACTGAATGAGTATTGACTTTCTCTGCAGGTTTTCTTAATCATAGTCTCAGGGTGAGATTCAATTGACTGTCATGTGCCACCGGTCATCACAGCAATGTCCGGCTGAGTCATTAAGGAGAGTAAAGCATTAAAAGGAGTAACTTTTCACCTGGGCAAAACCATGTTGCATTGGAGGAGGAGGTAAATTGAAAATATGGGGACAGATTTATAGTTGCGGTAGGGCATGTTCTAGATCAAATTTAAATTTCAGTGTATAAAGAGAGCAATCAAGTATTTGTGTGCTACATGAAAAAACAGCCAGTATTTAACATATGTGCAAAATAGTAAACTAATTTCCGTATGACTCAGGACGATTATCTTTGCAGTCTCCTCGGTTAACTCTCCACTGCTCTGAAATTTATAAAATTGCATTTCCTGAAGCATTTGCAGTCTCATGCTTTATACTTTGTGACATTTAGGCTTTCGGCTCAGTCACTCAGAATTTTACCTTCTTCAGCTCATCAACTTCAGCTGTGCCCCCTGGAGTAAAGTAGATTAGCCAGACATGAGGCTAGATTTACTAAGCTGCGGGTTTGAAAAAGTGGAGATGTTGCCTATAGCAACCATTTAGATTCTAGCTGTCATTTTTCAAAGTGTACTAAATAAATGATAACTAGAATATGATTGGTTGCTATAGGCAACAACTCCAATTTTCCAAACCAGCCATTTAGTAAATATACCCCATGGTGTGCTTTTGTAGCTACCCCAGCCAAGTTGTTCTCTCCTGTGAGTAACCAACATAGTGACACTCTCCCCTTTAATTTGTTTTAAATGATTTCATTTATTCAATGGGGCATTTTTCAATTAATTTCAATTGGCGATGCATTCCTATGGTCTTTCTGTTGCAATTTATATAATGTAAATAGTAAAAATTATAACTACATTGAAGTAAATTGAGAAAAGTCCTTTATAAGATTTGGCAAACAGAACAAAATTGTATTGCAATTGGCAGACTTAAAATTACAGCAATATTTATGAGACTGAAAAAGGTGTTTATTTATTACACTGAAATATCGTTCTATAGACAGACGCAAATATAATATGATGGCAGATAATAACCACACGGCCCATCTACTCTGCACAGTTTTAGTCTCAACAACCTCAGACCCTATCTGATCCTTTAGTTTTTCTCCATATATAGGATAGTTTAATGTCTATCACAATCATGGATACATTGCCCTACTGTATTATTCTCTACCACCACTCTGTAATAAAGGCCAATCTCTATTTCTCTCTCTGATTTTTGCAATAAATGCCCGCCTCTCTCCCCACCCCTCTGTAATAAAGGCTCTTCTCTCTCTCTCCTCTGTATAATAAAGGCCCCCTCCTCTCTTCCCTATCTATAATAAAGGCCCCTCTCTCCACTTTCTGTAATAAAAGCCCCCCTTTCTCTCCCCTCTGTAATAAAAACCCTCCCTCTCTGCAAGACAGGCCCCAATCTCTTTAATAAAGGGCCCTCACTCTCCTCTATCTATAATAAAGGCCCCTCTCTCTCCCCCCCCCTCTCTGTAATAAAGGTCCCCCCTCTCTCTCCCCTCACTGAAATAAAGTATATGGTGGCAGGTAACTCAGTTTGAAGCACTATAAAACTTTAATAAATATTTCTCTAATTGCCTGTTTGTATGCCTTAGAGTCCTCACTTGGTTTCCGGTCTCCACTCTCCACTCCAGCATATATTGTCTCCAGAGGGCATGGGCGTGGGAGCTCCGTGCTCCGCGATGGTGTTATGGGGAAGAGGGCACGCGCGCGCGTCATCACGCCGATGACGTCATCACGCCGATGACGTCATCACGCCGATGACGTCATCACGCCGTTACCGTCGTATGCGCATGCGCAGTTTGGATTCAGGACTCCGCGGCGCTCGGCATAGAAATTCGGGATTTTAGAGTACTCTCTCGGGAGTCCGGGAGATTTCCCAGTATTCCGGGAGTCTCCCGGACGTTCCGGGAGAGTTGGCAACCATGCTCTCCACTCCAGCATATATTGTCTCCAGAGGGCATGGGCGTGGGAGCTCCGTGCTCCGCGATGGTGTTATGGGGAAGAGGGCACGCGCGCGCGTCATCACGCCGATGACGTCATCACGCCGATGACGTCATCACGCCGTTACCGTCGTATGCGCATGCGCAGTTTGGATTCAGGACTCCGCGGCGCTCGGCATAGAAATTCGGGATTTTAGAGTACTCTCTCGGGAGTCCGGGAGATTTCCCAGTATTCCGGGAGTCTCCCGGACGTTCCGGGAGAGTTGGCAACCATGGTGTAAACATAGGTAATGGTTATACATTATGCACCTTTATAAATACAGGGCACACTTTGTGGTTCTATTAGCTTCCTGGGTGTGCTGTTACTTGTGATTCTTATGGTATTTTGAACCGGCCTGATGCTTGGTATATTGACTATTCCCCTAGATATTGATTTTGTCTGCCTGTTGCTGAATTTTCCCTGACGTTGACCTTGCCTTCTGTGTCTTTAAATTAGTATCATATCTATCCCTGTGGTTTCCTAGGTCTGGTACACTATATCTTGTACCAATAATCATCACTGACCCAAATATACACCTTGGAAAAAATTGAGTTCTGACAAGCACAGCAAACAATTCCTTTGTTTGCATAGATTCACACTTTGCACAAGGTCCTCAATGTGGTGGGTGTCCAATTTGTTTTGTTTTTTTCTGCTTTTCCCACATTGGGGCCTATTTATTAATTAACAGGGTTTAACCTTACTAATTATCATCTGTCATTGCAATGATGACAGATGATTTTTCGGAAGCATTTATAAAAAAATAATCTCAGGACGGGGCTTATGATAGGAGGCGGTCCATCTCCAGGTAGACTTTTCTTTTTAAATTTTTGGACTTGGTCTTGTAAAATGACTATATCCATAAAGGTTGACATAGGACACATAATCCTGCAGCTCGCTAGGCAATAGAGATAACTACTAAAATTATTGTAAAATTTTCCTATTGACAGAGTACTTGTATGGATAAGGGCAAATAGTTCAGCAAGCTGGGCTGAATTAATTGAGGCTAAACTGTTACTTATCATGGCATGATTTTGAGAAAATGTTTCATGCACTAAATTCAAATTCCCTCTCTCATTTCTAAGACAAGAGCTATACATAAAACAACAAATCTAGATTGTGCAAAGGAATGTCTTGTAAACCAATACATACAATTTTAACCTGGACAGTGACATGCTAACAACCATTGGCTTCACCTTCATCAGGGTTACATAGATGCATAGTTAAGACAGAACATCTTGTAATAAAGTAGTTTTCTGATGAAGGCAAAATACTTTCATATTTGGTCAGTTTAGGATTAGGTAGAGATTGAATTTTGGATTTAAGCAAAATTGTGCTACTGTCACAATAAGGGGAGACCCTAACACTGCAGGAGCTGACAGTTTAAACACTGTAGCTACAGCTGACATAGAGGTAAACCAGATGCCACCTAACCAAAAGGTAATTTGTTAATATGCAAGTGGTCTGTGTAAGAATCCCTAATGCAAATGATGATCTTTCACGACAGAACAGAATAAAAGTTTTCCGTAAACTGCAAATCCTAATGCAGGTGCAGATGAATGAGCTTATTTGATATAACTGAAAAAATCTTTAGACTCAGAGTCCAGAAAGGGGCTCTGGTGTATTGTTTGCCTGCTAAATTTCCTTCTACCTTTTTCCGCAATAATCACATTTTTAATTTTCAGATCCATCTAATTAGCTTTAGTCTGAATTTTTCCTTAGCAATGGTGATTAGTTCAGCTAGAGGCATATTTTGGCATACTATAGGAATAGCACATGACTGGCTCTGCATATTGGGCATAAGCCCTTCAATGCAGCCATAACGACTTGTGTTGCATTGTCGACAGCACTTAAAATACAGAAATGTTGATGAAAAAATAATTTTGGCCTTTCCAAATAATACACAGGTAATTCTTCTTTGCTTTTTTACGTGTTTCAGCCCAATCAGTTTGTTTTGGACAAACTCTAGTTACAGCTTCGACCAGTTTTACCTTTGCCTGTATTGAATCTTGCTTATTGGGTTGCTGCCAACCAACTACTTCAAATAATCTTGTTCTAACTACATGTGGGAAGGCTGCTCTAAGAAGTTGTTTAATATCTGCTAATTTTGCATAAAAATAATAATGTAACATAATCTCCATCTCCTCTCTGAACTCCTGAGAGAGGCAGATCATTAACCAAATTAATTAGATCTTTAGGGGACCACAAAACATGTACAGTTTGCTGTACATTGTTCACTATCACATATTCAAACTTTTTGGCTGATTTGGCTGATGTAGTATCAGTTTGCATACCATATCTTGCATGAAATCACTTTGTGCATGCCCAGAAAAATGGTTGCACACATATGTGCCTATGAAGATTTTGTTGATTCTAGCTCTTACACCTTCTTGCTCCTGGAGGTCCTTGATAGGGGAGGGAAGGGTATTCTAATGTAGGTCTACTACAGTATGGGTGTGTTCACACAATTGCCAACTGATGCATACCTGAACAAAAAGGTATATACACCCACCAAAGCATATTATTTGTCGGTGTAAAATAATATGTCTTCAGCCCTTTCATAGTTCCTCATCTTTGTTACCTTCTGATGCTTCCTTAATTCCTAATCCCTAAACTCTACTTTACCTCTACTCTTGATGCTAACTGTGAGCTACCTGGAGAAGGGGCAGCCCGAGGCATCTGCAGCCGGACCTCCCACTGCTCCCATGAGTTATGGAGCTTCAGCTTGAGGGAGATTCACCATGTCGAAAATTCTATAGGAAAGATTCAATTTGGCACAAGGAGCAGTGATATGTCTGAAGAACAGACTGCAGAGACACACCGCCTTGCTGTTCTAACTCAACTCTCCACTCATTTTCCTTCACATCCCATAGAAGTGCACAGAAAAATGAGCAGAGATTCCTTACTATAATAGATGGGAATATGCACATCCAAGCATCAAGGCGATGTTCAGAGACACCTTGCACTGAATTGAATCTTCCCCTATATGTTGGTTAAGCTTAATGTATTGTATGCATATATTGTCTGCTGTTTCTTTCTTTCATTATAGCTACATTTCTGTTGAATTATAAAGGAAAATTGACATTGTTATACCATACAGGACACCATTTGTTTCTGAAGTGTATTCAATTATCCCTTTAATTTAATTTTGTTTTAGGTTAAAATGTTCTACTGTCTCTTTGTGATTATTCCATTATCTTAGTACATTTTTATACCAGTCAAAAAAACTGCTCCATGAAGACTGAGAAATTTTGTTTCCCTCGTACTCCAATAATCTAGTTTCTTAATTAATTCTCTATTAATATCAAATGACCAATACTACTTCTTAAATTGTTCCTATTTAGTATAAGTATGCCACGCCTTAGTATACTTACAGCACTTGTTGATGATACTCTTATGTGTGTACATATGTATATGATGCTGAAAGGAAAGGCTTATTTCAGGAATTCTGTAGGTTAATAAAAGGAAAGATTCTCAGGTTCTTTGCACGTCACTTTCATCCTTTCACACTAACTGGCTAATTTCTATAGTCTATTGGTGATATGAGGAAAGAATAAAACAATTATGCCAGGTTATATTGAAGACCTTTCACTGTATACCAGTATGTTCAACCACAGTCAATGTGAAGGGTTTAATGTGGGCTTATACAGTTCCTAGATTTACAATGACATTAAGTAACCCACGAAAGAGACTAATAACTGTGGACTTTTTTGATAAAAATCATTTGGATGTCCCTTTAGTCTTTGACATTATTTTACAAGGCAAAGTTCTAAAGGCATAGCAGCAAAGTATTGATTTGACAAAGAGCAAGACATCATTTTGGAGATATATAATAATTAAAAAATAATCATGTGTTTAAATAAAAATACAGTTACGATGTAACACCTGTGGGGAACAGGACAAACGCACACAAATATCTTACCTTCCAAACAATGGCCACCTTCCGTCTGCTTCTGAATTACCCCAGCTACTCTCCTATCCCAGCAGACCAGCAGCCGAACCTCTATCACCTCACTCCATTTCCCTCAAAGGAAGAAACAGAAGTTAGGCTGTGCATACCAGAAACAGACTGCCCGACCACATGGCAAGGAGCAGAGACACTCAAGTCAATCTCGCTTGCCGCCACCTCGATTTTCTCTGGCCAAGGGCGTGGGACTACAAGTATTTGGGACCAGGAACAGTCCCGCCCAAATACCCTACTCACCCTTCGGTGAGGGCCGAACCGGAAGTAAAGAATCGAGGGAGCTATATTCACTACGTGTGTGCTCTATCTACCCTTTTTCCCCACAGTCATAGAGTATTATAGGATTACAGTCAGAAACAAGAGCCTACCTTTAATGGGGGCCTGATGTCTTGCACCTGTAAATAAACACACACACAGTACAACCAAATACAATGCACAATACAGTATTTCACCACACAGTCGTAATAAGACTCTGCTGCTGTATCTGGAAGGCTGTCAACAGAATACACTTACCTCTGCTATCTAACCAGCTGGGCTGTATAGCAGTAACAGGAGCATTCTGCTCAACTGTTGCCTAGGACTATCACCTCGCTTTACTTACACAACGCTGGGATCCTGCTCACTTTTGTAGCTCAGGGCTCTCATGCCCATTATATCTACAGAGCCTTATGCCCTCATACTATTGCCTCTCTGCCCAGCTATCTACATGGCCTTGTGCCCTTTACTACCTAGGGCCTTGTGCCCTGACTATGGGCTCTTGCCCACTAACTGCTAAAAGCCCAACTGACTACCTATGGGCCTTATGCCCAGTTAACACTAGGGCCTTGTGCCCCTAACAGTGGCCATGGGCCTAGTGCCCGACCGTGCCCCCGGGCCTTGTGCCCAACCTAACAGTGGAGTATACTTACCTGCTACATGCAGGATACTCTACTTGCCTCCCAACATCTTCTCCCGGTCTTCCAGACCCTCTAGCCAGCGGCACCTCTTCTTCAGTTCAGCGTGGCTGTCTTCTGGGCGGAGGCACTCCTAGCCCTTACAAGGGCTCCCCGCTGATGTCTCCGGCACTGTTTTCTTGTGGCAGGGTAGCTCTTTGCCCTTACAAGGGCACCTTGCCACCTCTGCCCGCATCTTCTTCTTTCTGGACTCCGGCCGTCATACGACGTCCTTCCTCTCTGGTCCCAACGATAAACTGCTCTCAAGATGGCGGTGCCTTAAATAGCCGCCGGTGCAACGTCATCACTCAACGCCACGGCGAGTGCTGATTGGCTTGTCGCGGCAACAATAATTTAAAAGGCTGGAGGTGAACTAGGATTGGCTCACTCATCCGGCCGCCGATTGGCCAGCAGGGGAAGGCTCACCTGCCCACTGCTGCCGGGACCCGCGGAAGAAGAGGAGAAATACTCACCAGCGCTGGATCGCAGGAACGGTAACTTGATTTTCTTTTCTTCACTCTTCACCCTCTTCCCGGGCACGGCGACAGAGTACATCTTCACCCTCTTCATGGGAACCGCAGTGGGGCACATCTCCACAATGACATATCAGTTGTTTTCTGGTAGCTAAAGTCTTTTAATAAATATATATATATATATATATATATATATATATATATATATATATATATATATATATATATTTGGACAATAGTTTTACCTATCAGCACAGTTCAGGACCAAAACATCTTATCTGTCACATACATACTTCCTCTTATCCCTTATGAAATATGTCTTAATGAACATATAAGCTTATATAGTCTACCTTGCATTGCTCCAACAATAAAATCTAATTTGAATTCTAGTGTCATTTTTTCCTTTACATTTTTACCTTTCATTTAAGCATCAAAGAGCAGTCTAGAGCACAATCCCTTTTCAAAGTCACTGATGAAAGTAGGCTTGGTGTCATGCTAGCTACAGATGCTGCAATATCAATTAGACTGGAAAGTACCACAATGCCTGATGATAATGTGACTGAAATTGATCAGATCCTTATTGGGTATATTGATAAATGCAAAAGGAAGATGACCACAGGTCTATTTAACAGGAACCAGTCGTGCCAGAGGGGATCTTGCTGTTCGAGCCCTACGTGGCTTAATTGGACATTGACAGTTGCCTGACATTTGTGCTGAGCTACAGGATTGGCATGTGTTTGGCCAGCTTAAAAAATTATTGGGATGCAAATCATGCCTAGACTTTCAAATGTTTTCACATTAAGACCTTAGACAGCTGTATGTTTTTACCAGGGCAAATCTAATTGCACATATTTAAATGAGCCAAAGGTTCCTTTATGACCCCCATAGACTTTTCCCCTGTCATTGGCAAGAAAAGGTGCAGGCATATATACATACTTATATCCAAAGGCCCATGAGACTTAGATCTGTGCCCCCACAAAGTAGCAATATACATACAATGATTAGCAATATTTTCTAGCCTTGCTACATGACAATGTACCACACTTACTCATAATCCCATGCAGTGAAATGTTTATTTTATTGATTTGATCTCTCACTGCTTTGATAGAATTCCCCACATACCCCATGTTCTTTGTCTCACCTTCAAAAAGTTTATTTTTTTAGGTGAAAGAGAGGGGTTAACAGATAAGTACTTTAAGTATCACAGCTAGGTTGGAATATGTATCCTACTGAGCTTTCGTATTACTGTATAGGAAATTACATATCTTGAGGTGAGGTTATATACAAGTGAGACTAGCACCTCTCTCCACTCGTTGTTACCATTCTTTTTTCTCCCATTTGAACAAGCAGGAAAATGAAAGACAATATGCAATAACACTAGTATTGTAAAATTATATATACATATAATGATATACAGTATTTTTCAATCTTGAGAATTGGCCAGTAAATGTATGTCACTGATTGACTTTTTTATTTTGTAATGTAGTACTCAGATCTAGGAATGCTTACATAAATATTTTCATTTAATAAATATATAATTACATATTGATTTTCCTGGGCAATATTAATGATTACCAGTGCTGGTATAATGGGACTAGGCGCCCTAGGTACCTTACACCTCAGATGTTACACACGCTTTCCTTGTGTGGGACTAGTGGGGAGTGGCAGGCAGATAATGATTCTGCCGACCGCTGATCCTCCCTGTCAGTCACTGGTTGCAAGGTGCTCTGAGCCTGACATAGAGGAGAAGCTGCCAGCAGCATTAATGGACATGGTAGAAAAGACTCAGGGCATGTTCCAGTTGTTTTAAATAATTAAATACTGCCATATTATGCATTGATATACAATATGGAAGGTGCTATACTTAATTGGAATTCTCTGGACCACTCAGCAATTAGTGTGGGAGCTCCTCGGAAAAAAAAAGTGACATTAGGGGCTAGATTTACTAAGCTGCGGGTTTGAAAAAGTGGGGATGTTGCCTATAGCAACCAATCAGATTCTAGCTGTCCTTTTGTAGAAGGTACTAAATAAAAGAAAGCTAGAATCTGATTGGTTGCTATAGGCAACATCCCCACTTTTTCAAACCCGCAGCTTAGTAAATCTAGCCCTAGGTCTCTCATTCAGTATTTAGTTGCCTCTGAAATATTGGTGCTCTAGGCAACTGTTTTACTTTGCCTAATTGCAATGCTGGCCCAGATTGTGACCATAGAGAGACTTAAAAGACTTTGGACCTGATTCAAGTCCAACCACAACTTGCACGCAAATTGTGTTTTAAACAAAAGCACAGAACTCATGAGTGATTCCAATCATATTCAAATCCAAATGTTTCTCAAGATATGTTTTAGTTTGAATTTGGGTGTAATTACACTCTGACCAAACAGTATTTGCTATACGTAGACACAGCAGACTGCAGCATATGCGTATGTACGATAAAAAGTCACATTAGAATGCATAACAACAAAATTGGTGATATAAAATAAAAGAACAACTCTTAATATAGTAATCATTTCTAGAAATGTTTTTTTATATTTTTTATTTTGTATTTTTACGCAAAATATATAAATAAAGATGCTTGCAATGAGTACAATACATATAATGTGTTTTTATAGTCTAGACATCTGCATAGAGATGTTCTGTGCTAGCTTATGCTGTACATATGTCAATGTCAGTGACTAAGTCAGTCATCACTATCAGTGGGCATTTACACCTGCCCTGTAGAAGGTACAAATGATATGGCTTAAAATAAGCGTACTTACAAGAAACCCAGCACTTGAATCGGCCTCATTTTCATATGAACGTTCTTACTGTATATGAGCTACATTAATACACCCTTTCTCTCACCTGTTCTGCCTCTTAAGTTGTAGTCACAAATGTCATTTGAGATCGGACATGAATTGCATACAATTGTGTTCATTGGGGTAAGGTCCGTTTCTGAGCATGTTCGTTTTAGTCATTTTGTACTTACCTATGTACAGAGAAAGTTTTCAGTCACAGTATTACAATATTTTTCATTGTCTTTTACTAGCATTTGCAGTAAAGGTGAGATGATACTTACTATTCTGTACAGTTATCTCAAAAACTATGTAGTGAATGTGTCTTTATAATGGCCGTCAAGCAAGATTGAAACGAAATTCAAACTCACAGGAATATATAATGGTCAAATTGAAATCATGTCATTTCTATGCTCTATAATGTCATTTTTACCTGTTCGTACACACACATGCATTGTTCCCAATAAAATGTTTATGCTTGTCTTTGCTTTTCTATTGTTATTATAATTTATGAATATGCTTGCCCCTGACCTCTTGTGCCTGCTGTCTGGCCTCCATTCAGACCTCAGCTTATCTCATCTTTCATTTGTCTGCTTGTGACACTGACCATAGGCCTGACCTTTACCAGCTATGTGCCTTGTTCTATAGATCCTTGTCTGTCCATAGTTAGCTAATGCCTATAGGGGTGAACCAAGGTGCAATTCAGGATGAATGTTGGATGGAGCATACTTCAAGATACAGCTACTCTATGTCTACCATTTACCCTATACTGCCCTGAGTGGCCAGGTAAGTGACCATCAGCTATCAGAAGCTTCCCACTTTCTTAAGTGACCCTCATGCAGAGTGTGTCTGATATATATAGGAGAAGCATAGATACAGTCCCTCTCCCTGCACTACAAATGCCGCACATCAACCGCTTTCCAGCTTACTGAAGATATGCTGGGATTTTGGCATTCAGTTCAACCTCTGTATGCACACATGCTGCCGTTTCTCCAAAAACACATTTCAGTATCGACCTATTGCACACAAAAAAAAAAGAATACCTCAGATATTTACTAAACTGAAATGCCCATTAATGATTGTCAAACACTACAAATAAAAATTTGATTACACAACCATCACTTAAATATTATTTATTAAAGTGCTTTGTGAGGTGGATGGTTAACCAAGGAAGACACTATGATAATTCTGCATAAATGTGTACAATAATGTGTGAGCGCATTTATTCACTCTTTACAGATGTTTTCTAGTTACCTATTTACCACGGTGTGTAGTTTCATCCCCAGCCTAATGTTATTATCTGCAAGGAACTTAAATAATATAATATAATGTGTACTTGGTAAATTAACAGCAACTACTCTGTTAACAAAATAATTTGTTTAAATGATTTATTTTATAGCTTTTTTTTTTTTTGCACATTCTAATGTGTTGAGGATACAGAGCAAAAAAAACTTAATAAAGTAATTTACACAGAAATCCAAAGCAGATGTCCCCAGTAGGTCTTATTGAGCCAATTAATTCTCATTTCTCTAATGTAATTAAAAACATTATCACTACAATGTCAGATACATTTATAAAAACAAATCCATGTTTCTCCTTTTAGATTATTATTATTATTATTATTATTATTATAAAACATCTGGTTCAACATAACACGTTTAAAAAAAATAAAAGCTAAAATTGAATTTTCTGCTTTGTACCAAATCAGATAGGTGATTGCAAAGTAGGCAAGATGTAATTGAATTTCCTCAGGCATGTGTGTATTCAAGCAAAGAAAGTTTAAGCCACTTGCCATCCATAGACAGTTGACTATGGCAAGCAGCAAAAACAGGATTTCACTTCTGAAATCTGTATGAAGTTGTTTGTGAGTTATATAAGCACAACTATTTTTTGCAGTCAAATCAATTGCATCATTTTTTACTGAAGCAAAAATGGGAATAAATATTTACCCATCAAGCATACTTTGTTCTGTCTCTAGCACACACAAATTCTTTATTTTTAAAAATAATCCTACAAATAACTTAGCATGACCAGTGTTGTTAATTTATCAACAAGGGTTGGTAGGTTTTAAATAGAAGTCGGCACCTAGTCACTGACTGGGTGCCTTGTTTAGCTTCCCCTGTACTGTTGGGAAGATGAGGAGAAAAATAACTAGCCCTGGGCATCCGGCTTAGTACACTAACACTGTTTCTACCATAGCAACAGTAACAGTATTATAAATTATCAAACAATGATCTCTCACTGCTTTGGGAGTTGATAAATGTTTAAAAATCATTGATATAATGCCAGATCTTATTCTAGTTGTAGGCCAATGCTTGTGTTTGGGTGGTATTCATAAAAAGCAACCAATGTTAGGGCAAGACTTTCTTCTTTTCTCCAGGTAGATTGGGTGACAGAGGTGCCCAAGCACAGATCCATTACTGACATTAAATCTACACTTGACAGTGCCAAAGATTATCTTTTTACAAGGCTGCAAAACAAGTTGCATAACACACTAAAGTTATAGAAGTACTACAGCATAAATTAGGAAAGATCAGACATCACACTTTAGTGAATTGGTTACAAATTAAATGCTTAACTTCTTTTGTGATTTTTGATTCCATATTAAAAGTAACATCAAAGTAAAACAACTATTTGGTCATCAGTTGATAGTTGTGCAATGAATTCCACTGCACACAGAAAGGGTTGTATTTAGCCTACATGAAAGTTGAAGGGAGGAATAAAAATATACCTAATCTGATAAGGTTTTTAGTAAGTCCAAGTTGTCCTGTCACATTCAAAATTCTATCATCTGTTTTAAATGAATGAAAATAATCCTTCTGCCTCTATGCTTTACTTAGATCATAAAACACATAACTTGATTTTTCTTTCAGTATTATAGGAGGAAGAATATTCAGCTTCAATATTTCATAAATTATTATTGTCCTATATTTCCATGAATGTTGAGACAGAGCTTTACTGTGAAAATCACTCAGCTGCTCTGTGTACTTTGCATTATATATTTCACATCCCCAACCACTGTTTTCAATGAATATATAAGCTGACCTGCTAATAGCAAACTATAACACATGTAATTTATTTTGGTATCTCTCCTACTTGTTACTGTTTAAGTAACATTACTTTGCATCTGAGCAATTTCACTACTGTACAACTTCCGCTGCTCTCATTAAATACAGCACAGAACCACCCACTTTAAAAGAAAATATTATGACAGCTCCCTGTCATCAAAGTTAGAGATGGGAAGACTTTCTTATGTCAGTACAAAACATTATTTAATCACTTTTATATGTATGAACAGATACATTGAATTTCAAAACAAGTATTTTTTCTTTATAAGTTTAGTACTACTTTAAAGGAACAAAATCATACTCAGTATTTTTCAATCCATCATATCTAATACCTACTTCAGACACAGATAGTCTACATTAGTTGCTTCTTTCACAGATCATATTAATAATTAAACGACAGCTATTATGATGGAAATAGTCTCAAATGTAGCCCCATTTGGTTAGAGTTACAGAGTTTAGGAGAAATATAGGGGTTTCAACAGGTAACAGAGTTTTTAACATAAATTAACTTTAATCAGCTTTAACAATACAGGCAAAAATGACCTGTTTGTGACAACACACCTCTAGCTCTTCAGGACACTACCTCACTTTCTGGTCACTCTCCATCAAATGGCAGTTATGCCGTTTGCCGCATTTACTTTAGCAGTCTTACTTCTCTCTAATTCATTACTCTCTTGAGCTCCTATCTGACACAAATGAACTCTAAAGGAATAGACTTCTGGACTGTCTCCAACTGGTTCTCTGCCTCAGATCTCCTGTCTCTAGTAGGACACACAAGGTTATTACACAGGGTCCCTATTGAGCTCCCTACAGAGTTGCTGATGGGTGTGGTCACTCACCTTTTTCAACTTGTTGGGAAGGCTCACAAATTTCAGGTCATAAACAGGTAACAAATTAGCACCAACTAGCCTGTTACCATCATACTATAGATACTGTATTATAGATATACACTGCTAATTTTCTTTGCTTGCTTATGTTCTTGTCATTCAATTCACACTAATACTTTATAAGCATTATGGGGGTTTATTCACGGTATGAAACGTTTCTCTCTTTCACACTGAACGTTCATTACTTAGTAAAAGATTTGTGTGTCGTGTCATTTATCCAGATGATAATAAGATAATTATGTATTTAAGTATAGCTATTTATAGGCTTGGTACATACTTCTGGAATAACATGAATATGTCTACTTTGCCTGAAATCCACTAAATCTCACTATATAAATTATTATTATTTAATACAGAATGGCTGAGCTTACTGCCATTTATACAATTTAAAAATACACATAATCTTTTTTTTCTTCCCTTCATGTATAAAGCTGCACTATTATATTAATTGTTCATCTATTTAAGATTACATGCAGAAATCATACATCCCATGCCTGACAAATATTGATTTTTACATCAACAGAAATAGGCAATAAAACAATATTGCATGCAATATTAGCACAGGAAGTAAATGTGTAGTGCTGGTAGAGACATGATACAGGAATAAGGGATAATAAAGATAATATATGCTAGAAATTTGTCACTTTATTCAAGGTTGGCAAGTAAATTAATTAATTTACTGTTAACACACCTTTGCTTTATGTACATAGTTTCTTATGCAAAGACAATTCTAAAGATGGATTGAAAAGTTAGATACGTCAATGTGCCTAAATGTTAAACCATTCGTCCATCCAGCTTTTATGATTTGCTTAGGATTCAGTTTACTTACACTCAATTTAGAATGTATTTTGTTAAAGAAAAATATAGTCAACATACACATTTACATCTCCTATGATCTGATCTAGTCATCTGATTTGGAAATAAACTTGAAGAAAATATGTAAATCATTTTGTGATTCTTTGGAAATGTAATCAACATTTAAGAAGGACTTAGTCCCCTTTAAGCATTGAAGGACTAAAGGCCATTTTACATATTGCCTTGTGAACTATGGGCTTGAGTCATTAAGGAAAGTAAAGGGGAAAAAAGGACTAAATGTTCTCTGGGACAAACCATGTTACAATGTCAGGGGTGCAAATTAGTTTATTATTTTGTACATAAGTTAAATACTGGTTGTTTTTTCATCTAGCACACAAATGCTTGATATGTTTAAACTGAAATTTATTGTTGATCTAGGACATGTCCTACCCCAACTATAAATCTGTCCCTTCATTTTAAATTTACCTCCCCCTCCAATGAAACATGGTTTTGTCCAGGTGCAAAGTTACTTCTTGTTTTATGCTTTGCTCTCCCTGATGACTCTGGCCCTATGAGTCTAAATAATCAAGGATAGTAAAGCAAAAAAAGGAGTAACTTTGCACCTTGACTTGTTGTATTGGAGGGGGATGTAAATTTAAAATGTGATGGCAGATTTATATTTGGGGTAGGGTGTGTCCTAGATCAACTTTAAAGTTCAGTGTACAAATAAGCTATCAAGTATTTGTGTACTGCATGAAAAATCAGACAGTATTTAAATTATGTGCAAAATAATAAACTGATTTGCACCTCTTGCATTGTAACATGGTTTTGTTCAGGAGAAAACTTATTCATTTTTTGCCTTACTTTCCTTAATGAATAAGGCCCTATATCTCTAATCTTGTAAAGCTGCATAACTGATGTAGGAGGAAGTCATAATGATCATCAGTCCATCTTCACAGCCAACATTTGTATTTACAAATAGCGTGCAGCTGTAGTCCACACTATCTTCTGGTCGAAGGAAGCATTGGGGGACCTGTCCTTTTTAGGAATTACTTTTATGTTCTTTAGCTGAAACCTGGCAGGTCATCTGTAAGACAGCAAAAAAATATTTGGTAACAAATTGCAGAAATAAATATGTGGTATCCTAAGGTTATTGTCTAAGTGAGTGATTTTCCATTTCTGGTGTGATAATATAGCCCACCATGCAGCAAAGGATGAGGCACTTAATGTAGCAAAAACCTATTTGAAAGGGAATTAATGGGGTCTAGTAGGTACATACTTGAAGCTGATGCTGGAGAATCAGAACAGAAACAGAAACAAATATTTCTTAGATGCTAATGTTGAAAAATGTAGGGCACACAAAAACTTATTTAGCGTGTATTCACTAGCAATGCCTAAGGCAGTGTTAATTCTGTATATGGCTTTGAGTTTAATGGATACTGTTAAGTTTCAGCTTCTAATTGTAATTTGTAAATATCGTCTAAGGAAAGTTCTCATTCTTAAAATATATGATTACTTACTATTGTTATTTTTATTTACAATATTCACGTAATTTTTTAGACTAAAATAATCTTTTTATATATTCTATAAATTGATTTACCTCATGCAAAAGCATTTTGTATATTGTACTTTAATATAATGTTGGGACTTTTTTCTATTAAAAAGAAAAATACTACTACTAATACTACTACTACTACTACTACTATTTATTTAGTCACAGACAATACATTTAAATGCGTTATTGCTTGTTATATTTAGGTTAGCAATGTATGTTTGGTGTCCTTGTTGAAGAATAGAAGCTAATTTTCTTCTTTATTAGGACCAAATCCTATCACTACAATCATCATCATCATTATAATCATCATCACAATAACGCACTTATAAAAGGCAACTGCAGTCTCCAGAGAATAATACGCCAAAATATAATATTCGCTTCTTCATTTTACCCACTTTTATTACGATTATATTCCCTCCCTTATTAGATAATGCAATCATTATTTTATTTAAACTTGTAAACTTATTAAAGCTGCTCTATCAGGCTTAGTGGAATTATCTTCACTATTAAAAATTGTCAGATGAACAATTATTTTGGTTTTCAAAGAAGCAAATTAGTCAAGCAAGTGAATAAGGCTGGAAAGTGACAAATGATTTTGAAAGTCTAGATTGTGACTTCCCAAAAATTTCTACAAGTGCAAATACATTTCAGGGACGATATTTAGAACTGCAGATGATCACATTCTGAAGGTTTTATAAAGTAAGTTGGGGAACTTTGTGAAAAGACTCTTGAAAAACATCTTCTTCAAAAGCACAAATAAATATATATATATATATATATATATATATATATATATAGCATTTAAAATTGAACAGTATTACAGTATTACAGTATTACAAAATACATGAAATAGCATTTGCACAGTGGTCCATAAGACAAGACTATCCCCAAACCTTTAATCTTTCAATCACTCTCTCAAAATCAACCTCCTCCCTATAGCCTATTTTAACCCCACCAGATTCTACTTCCTCTTCCAATTCCAGTCACCCATCCCCTATCTTCTTAGCATTGTCTTCTCCCTCCAGATTTTAAGTTCTCACAAACAAGGCCTTCCACGCCCTCTTTCTCATATCTGCAACTCCATCCTCAACCTTGCTTGTGCTTGTCCTGGTTTTAATGGCGAGTTGTATTTTGTATGAGAGATCTTTAGAGCTTATTAGTAAAAACAATTCTGAAGTTGATGCCTACTATCACTGTACAGCCAAGTAAGTGTTTCCTTTCAATTAAAATGTAAAAATATAATAATATATGAACTCTCTAGATATATAAACAACGACGGCAAATAGGTTATAAGGAAAATAATCTGTTATGTAACGAAAGTAAGGGCAATATGAATAACTTTTCTTCCCAAACCAAGTTAAGTATTTACCATCCCAATGTGTAAATTATGTAAATCTTTTTTTATCTTTTTTCTTGTGGGCATTATACTAGGAAAAACAAGCAAAGCAAAATTATTTTCCCATGATTATTCTCTTATACTTTCACACAATTACTTTAATCCATGAAATATAAATATATCCCATTTTTTATTCTTACTTAAATAGGGCCACAGTGTTCAGAATAGGGTAAAATGTTTTCTTATTTTATTTTTGTGGCTCTTATTTTACTTTACTGCTTGCATTCAACCGGATCAAGAAAGGAGGAAGAACTTGACTCCCCACCAATAATCGATAAACACATTCTACTCCCACTTCCAAAACGTCTCCCTTACCTCTCTGGAAAACAGTTCCATGCAGTTTCAACTGTATTCCAGAATATGGAACACAATTCCACGCCCAATCAGATTCTCTGCCAGCCTCCAAAGTTTTAATCCCGCCTTAAAAACCCACCTATTTATTAAAGCTTAGCATTCGCGCTCTTACATCTCTGACTGTATATATTACCCAGTATTGTTTTATTACTGTTTTTTCCCAATTGTAAAGCGATACGGAATTTGCTGGCACTGTATAAATAACTGATGATGATGATGTGTGTCCTGTATCTTGCCTTTTGTCCAGTTACTCATAGATTCATAATGTTTAGTTTTATTTTTATCTGAAAAAAATAAAACTTATGAGCCAATGTCTTAAGAAAATTCTTAAAATGAAAAAATTAATTGTATCGCTTGTCCAGTCTTAAATAGTTGAGTGTAAGTTTCAGGTCAAACCTTTGTATTTTTGAAGATGCGCATTGATTTCTGTAGACATTAATGATTGTTTACTAACATAGTATTTAGGTGCAAAACTGGCACTGAATCCCTGCAAACAATCAGCAATTTGCTTTGATCTGTCTAATGTAGGCTAATGAAAGCATGTTTTTAATTGGTTGCTGTGATGCAGTGCAAATTTTGCACCTAAATACAATGTTTGTAAATGAGTTCTGTTGAAATCAATTAGTAGCAGCTCTAGGGGGAGTTTCTAAAATTATTCCAATTTTGAAAAGGCTTTAATTGTACTTACTGTACAGTTTACATTAAATGTTGTGAGAGCTGTCTTTTAATCAAGAACAGTATTGCACAGATATTACATATCCGACCCATTTTTGAAACTCTTATTCAATAATTAGTTAGACTTAGTTTAGTATCTCAGTTTTAGAACCAGCTATAATATAATCATATTCAGGGAAAAATAAGAACAGTTCTGAGAGCAACATTATAGATGCTTTTAGTCAGCAAAGAGTCTGTTAGCCAACAGGGAGTATAGTCTGCAGTTTTACAGAAATCCTCGCTCTCTATGTTGGCTGTAAAGCCTCAAAGGCCTCTGTAAATCACACTTTGACAGAATTATATATAATATTAAAATTTTTCAGCAGAAAATATTATTGCCAGGATAAGAATTGTGAATAACGAAATAGTAAAATGAAGACCATTTTCTGCTCACAAATTTGTATGCTTTAGTTTCATATTTAACATAAACTAAAGTGTAATTTAATACAGTAATGAAATGTCATATGCTTATTGGCTTCCTGAGATAGAATGTTAGATTTTCCAACAAAAATATGAATTTACCTTTCGGAACTGTTTATTGAGTACTATATGAATGATATGTACATAATTAGGTCTATCACTTTAAATACTGAATCAGCAATTTGCCAGCTAGAAGTGGCTTCAAATATTTTCAGGATGTTCTAATATGCATTTACAAATCTTACGGACTTTATTGATTATGTCAAGCTTTAATTTATCACATCAAGTGACAGCTGGAAAAAATGATCTCACGGAAATGTTTAGCAGCTATTGATCCTTTTGATTAACATTGCTTACAGAAGTATTTAAAATTAGAGGGATTTGTACATATTCGTGCAATCAGTTCAGCATTGCAATGGAATTAAAAAAATCAACCTTTTAAACATTTGGAAGACCTTCCAGCATTAAACAAAATATCAGTATTTCAAATAATTGTGATTGTTATATCAGCTATACGTACGTAAATTTAAGAGAAGAATCAAGAAAAATGGCCAACAAATACATATGAGGTCCATAATTACTGTTTATACAGCTTGACATGTGCAGAACATTGAAACTGCATCAGAAAACATAAAAAAATCTAATATATCTCATATATCTTTTTTAAAAAAAGAAAACACATCTACAATGAGTAATGCTTTTCCAAACAAATTACATGGATCTCAGTAACAGATCTTAGGCAATTTATTACACCATCTGTAGCAAGACAAGCATTAAAGGAAGACCATCAACATCAATAATAGAAAGCAACACTGGATACAAAAACTATGGTTCAGTTAGGGACAACAGTAGCAAAAGCAAAAAAATATATTATTTACAAAATAAATGCTTACTGCATAATACTGCAAGTACTACCCTTTCACATTTTATCTATGTCATTAATCTGTCTGCATAGCTACTTTCAGCACCCAAATATTGTACTTTTATTTAATATATTACCATTTAGCTTAAAGCTATACTGTACTGCACTTGATGGATATCAAACTAACCAAAACAATATTGTCATCAATATATATGTACTGTTGATTGCTAATGATTGCTGGAGTGTGTCTGCAATGAAGATTCCTGACGTGATATCTCCCAAATGTCCCAATTTTGGCAGGACATCCGGATTAACAGGCTGCAAAAGGTGTGGACATAGTACAAAGTGCGTAGGGGTGTGGTCAAATTTGTGTGCGACATTTGGGCAGAATGGGGTGGGGCTTATTTTGTCCCGATTTTGTGATTCTAAATGTTGGGGACAACAGAAGTCTACAGTTGTCATGTTTATTTTGTTGTACATTTAATAATGTTCACTATTACATATGTGAGATTTAAGGTGCTCACAACTGAAATGTTTATAGTACGTGATATAACAGACAATTGAGGCAGGCAGCAGAATATTTAAAGACACCCTGCTGGGGTCATTTGCTACCAGTAATGGTCAAGAGGTTTGCTAGGAGTTTTAACCCAGCAATGTACAGTGATAAGCAGTGAAGAACAACAGTGAGTGGCATTGAGTTGCTAATGAAGAAGCCAAGTGTTGTCCCTCTATTATTATGGGGGGACAGAGTAAAAAATGGCCACCAAAGTAGTGCTTCAGCCCTGCAGCAATATCCTACTATCCATGTTGAATGTGGAATTGATCTTTAAATTTCACCTTCCAGATCCTCCCCATTTCCTATACTCAAAAATACATCCCTAATAATAAATATTAATAAGATCCTACTATTATATAATAATAATAATAATAATAATAATAATAATAATAAGAGTAATAAAAATAAAAATAATAATAATAATAATAATAATAATAATAATCAAAAGGAAAAAGTATTTTTATTAGAATGCCTAAAACTCAATAAGATGAACCTAAATGTTAAAACTAAGACAGTCTAAGTAAAGGGGGCATTCCTATGATCCAGTGTTTGGCCCAATTGACTCGAGTTGCAAGAAATTGGATGGCATCTCCCCACAGTGGTGAATGAATGCCACCTTCACCAGAGGCAGGTGCCACCAATGTGTATGTTAATTCAAGCGTATATATATATATATATATATATATATATATATATAATATATAAATGCTTAGTGGCGTCTGTCTGTCTGTGTGTGTGTGGAAAAAAAAACAAGTTGCAGCGCCACCTGCTGGGCAGAGTTATTCACTGACCTACTAAATTCTTAGTGTGTGTGGGAAAAAAAATTCAAAAAGGGCTGAAATTTGGTAGGGCTCAAACTCATTTTCGTGAGGTAATTTTACCTCATGAACACACATGTGTAGAGGCGTGCGTTAGTGTGTGTGTGTGTGTGTGTGTGTGTGTGTGTGTGTGTGTGTGTGGAAAAAACTATTTTCTCAAAAAGGGCTCATCCAATTGACCTGAAATTTGGCATACTGACATTATTTGACAAAAAAAAGAGAATAGTCAAGTCAGTTAACTTCCATCATCCCCCCTTCCCCCGTGGGAGGGGTAGTAAAGGCTAAATTTTTTTGAGGGGTCAAACTCATTTTCGTGAGGTAATTTTACCTCATGAACACACATTAAAAAGGGCGCTTGCGTCGGGAAGTAACGATCTTCCACTGAGGAGGCCTGGGCTAGGCCCAAATGCATGACAAGAACCTTTTTAAGACCTTAAGTATCTTGATTTGACTAGAATGCATGAGAATCATGCACGGGTTAACTTGTATATATATATATGTATACATATAGTTAATGCAGTTTAGTATAAATGTATAGTCAATATGGAGTCTAGCCTGTGCCCACCCCACAGGCCCTCTTCTCTTCCTCCTCCTCCTCCCCGTCCCCATACACACACAATGCATTCACACATGTATTAGACAATAAGTAAGTTTTACACACACACGCACACACCTATATCCTCCATTTTGTAAATATTTCTTTCTCTCCTCACACACACATGGCCTATCCTCCATCTTGTCTTCACAAACGCACTGTCTGATTGCATGCACAGATTGTTTTACAATCTAATATACTAACATATACACATATAGCACTATCATGTTTGCTAAAAAGTTTGTATATGAGAAGACCCTGAATAGAATGCCCCCTTGATAGACCCCCATAGTGTGAGAGGGGGTCGCTGCATAGGCAGCAGGCTAAAAATATTGCATAGAGAAGACCACAATACAGCCCCCTTGAAAAGACTCCCATAATGTGAGGGGGAGTTGCTGCTAATGTAGTGGGCTACGTAGAGCTAAATGAGAAGACCCTGTGTAGCCCCCTGGAAAAGGCCCCTGTAATGTGAGGAGGGGAGATAGCTGGCAAGCAGGCATTTTATTAGGGAAGGAGATTCCCCCTCTAAGAGTACCACCTTGAAAAGACCCCAATAGCATGAGGGGGAATTACTGCAATTAGGCAGTTGGCTACTTTGGTGTTTCGAAGTCCCCACAGTGACATTAAGTTTGACTCATTCTAATTTGAGAATTATTGGGTGATACAATCCATTAAGGCATCTGCAACCCATAGGCACGTCTTTGAAAACTGTCTAGCTGGTAACGCATTAGGGATTTTGAGTAGGCACACTGCACTGGTCGCTCCAGGAAGGACAAATATATTGATTTTGGCTGGGTGAAATCAAGCCTGCAAGAAGAATTCTCCAATCCCTTATAGGATTATAGACTTCATTCCCATGCATTAGGCAGTGAAGATATTAGCACAGGTCGTTGACACAGTCAATAAATATCATAACTTTACAGGGAAAATATTGATTTTCCCTAAATATTTTAAGAAACTCACAATTGGGTGTATGTGTGAGACATTCATGTAAGTTCTGCTAAAATTTATAGTAATCACCGTTAGACAGCTTATTATCAGGTTATGTATTGATAAGGTGGGTGTAATTTATGAGAACCTGATCGCAGGTTAGCGATGAGTCCTGTAGCAAATGCAGGGAAATATGAATATTTATATAATTCAAGATGACAGAAATGTTAATATGCCTAAATTAGGGTTCTTTGGTAAAGCAGACCACAGGTTTGTTTGTAAGTATATATTGCTACAAAAAGACATGATTTTAGACAGCAATATACATTATATTATAAATTATGAGAAATAATGTGATATATGTACTCCGAACATGGAACAGGTAAAATTTGAATCTGAGTTTTGTCATTGTTATGTCAGCAAATGGTAATTGGTTTAGCTCTTAAAACGGCATTGTCTGAGGAATATATACATTTGTTTTTAAACTGTATATAGGGATACATGGGACAATAGAGAGGTGGTATTCAAAATCCTACTCCTTTTAAAACCCCAGGTAAATACAGGTAATTTATCAATGTATATTGGGAGGGAAGAACTAACGATAGTGAAAAAGTGCCTAGTGGTCACAGGTATGTGTTGCCCCTTGATTAGATTGTGGGTAATCTGCAAATGGTATTATATCTGGTATTTTCACATGTCATTATTTTGGAAGTGTTTGATTCCATGTAACATTATAATTAATGAAACCCCTGGATGTTGGTAATGAGTTTATTTGATAAGGGTTAAATGGGGATCATAATGCACAATGGCATGCCACTCAGATATATGACATGGAAATTCCCACTTACGTAAGGTTACACGGTATCTGATAAATGCCATCAGAACCGTTGTAACACTACACAAAGACTAAGTAGAAAATCACATAACTTTGGTTACAATGTTTGAATCAGAATTTACAATAATGACAATGGCATTGAATCAGCAATGACAATGATAACTAGTCAGAGAATGTTAAATATCTCATTCTTTGCATATAACCACATAACATTAGAGAGCTTGATGCAGCCAGGAACGAACATAATGTGCATTTTTTCTTTAAAACGGACATATATCGGTCGTACGTACGTCTATGTCTAGCAAGGAGTGGATCTGAAGATCTGTTGAGGAATACTGGTCTAGGTCTGTGTGACGAAATGTAGTATATTTAATGACTGATTGTTATATTCTGTTGAATTTATGTATAACACTGTGAATATTTTATGTAACCTTTCAAAGTGTATTTTGTTAACTGACCTGAGTCTGACCAAAGCAAGTGTCAATGGTCTTTTGAAAGTAGCCAGGCCCAAAGACAGATAATAGAGACAGATTCTCTGAGTAGTTTGTGTATACAGAGGAGTTAGACATAGCCAGGTTGAACGAGCAGAGGTGAGAACTCAGGTCCTCTGAAAATGGCAGGTCTCAGGACATCCATAATTTACTTGAAAAACCCTGTGTCATTTTGGGCATCCATATAATTTAGGTGAAAATAAAATTTCTAAGGTGGGGGGTGAAAACAAGAAATGGTTTAAAAATCCCTTGTATCAGTAGTACAGTGTACATTTTCATGAGGGAGTCTATCAAGACTGAAATGTCTCATACGTCTCAATTGTGTTCCCTCACACATCAGATCTTAAATAGTAAGCAGTAACTCTGATTGTATTTCCTATTTTATTTTCTGAAACTCTTTTGTGTAACATATTGTCTTGTTATTAATTTTTGTAAATAAGCCTTGGAAACATTTTTCAGAATAAATAAATTTAATCTAGTGCATTCTCCATGATTCTTTGTGAATTTACGAAGCCCCGGGAGGCTCATGCTACATGTGTATGTGATTTAAGTGTGAAACATTAATAAGAGGTTCTGGTGAACGTAAGAACACCATAATAAATCCTTTGTGGTGGCATAAAAGGTGTAGTCATTGCAAAGTGTCTAAGGTGACGCCAGTCATGGCCAGCTGTTCAGATTGCTGTTGGGGAGAGCAGTTAACACTGGACATTACCACAAATAGCTATTTTCAATCAAGTGAAGAATCTTTCCTAGACAGTTACCTTCATACTGCTATCAAACAAGTGAAGGATGCTGATCCTGCAACGTCACTGCAGTTGATCCAGCAACTCCAAGAGGCTGCCGAGTGCCATGCCGCTGTAGACTGGGAGTCTGCCGAACGCCATGCAGACAGGGAAACTGCAGAGAGACAAAGCTGCAGACAGCGAAGCTGCAGAGAGAAAAGCCACTGCAGAAAAGGAGGCGGCAGAGCGTGAAGCTGAACGCGAACACCAGCTGGAACTCGCCAGACTCAGCAACCCATCGGCGGACTGAGGTCTGAGTAGGCAAAAAACCCATGCACGACCAATTCCCTGTGTTGGGAAAAGATCGCGAACTTGATGAGTTCCTGAGGGGATTTGAAAGGACTTGCCGACAGTTTAAGCTGGACCCTAGTGAGTTGGCCAGCTATTTAACCCCTGGACTGAGATGGAAAGCTTTGGAAGCATTTGCAGACCTTCCCCGGAAACTGGACGGCGATTATGTCGCAATTAAGAAAGTTTTGTTGCTTCGTTTCAAAATAACTTCTGAGGCTTACAGACGAAAGTTCCAAGACTCAAGGTGCAGTCCCTCTGATACCTATGCCGGACTGTTAGCACATTTATCATCCATGATGCATCAATGGATTGAAGGATTGCAGGCACTGGATTATGATAAGCTAAAGGATCTTATTCTCCAGGAGCAGTTCCTCACACTGTGCCCAGCTGAGGTGAGGGAATGGGTTGTGGATCGTGACCCTAAGACAGCGCAAGCGGCTGCTAGCCTGGGCAACAAGTACACAGTTACCAGGGCTTCTGTAATGAAGAAGAGTTGGAGAGCGCTAGTGCAAACTACATGGAAAGAAAGGCGACCTGGAAGATCACCCCTGAGTTCCCCGTCAACCAAACCAGCTGTTGCTGCATCTTTTGGGGGGCAGGGGGAAAACCTGTTTTGGTAGCTGGACTCAGGTGTTTTACATGTGATGAAGTGGGGCACATCAGTGTCAATTGCCCCAAAAAGAAGAAATCAACTCCTTCTCTTGTGGGGGGCCCGACAGGAAAGCCTGTGCCGGCCATCCTGTGTGTAGAAGGACCCCAAGAACACCCCAGAGACAATCTGCAGTGGTTAAGGTAGGACACCAATTCGCACTTGGGTTGTTAGACTCTGACGCAGACCTGACTCTGGTACATCCAGCTCTAGTGAGTCCAGAGAACATTATTCCCGGGAAGACTATTGCTGTGTGAGGAATGTGGGGGGGGCTACATTCTGCAGTACCCCTAGCCAGAGTGTATCTAGATTGGGGATCTGGCAGAGGAATATGAGACATTGGGGTACTAGATAATCTGCCTGCCACGGTACTGTTGGGGACTGATTTGTTAAGGATGCACGCTGCTTATATAAATAAAAGTGATGTCATTTCTGATGCACTGATGCAAACTAACCTTAATCTTTCCCAGGTGAACTCTGCTGACCTGCATAAAATAAGTGCAGAAATATGTAATAAAATTTCATGTGCTGCTGAGAATACTCAATGCAGATTTGCAGGTACCTGTGATGCAGAGGGAGGGAAAATGTGCCAATGTGTTTTATGATAATGCTCTTGTTGGAGAAACAAACCCTTTAAATCCCTTAGGTTGTGAATTTGATATGGGCAAAATGTGTGAGATTATGCCTAAATGTGATACCATGTCTGTTAATGTTTTAGGTAAGCAGGTCAATTTACATGTACCCAATTCTGAAGATGTCCCAAAGTGTGAAAATGTATCAAATGTATTAGCAGTAGTGACCTGGAGAGCAGCACAGAGGAGCTGTGCATTAACCCCGGAAAGTGTGGAGGGAAGTTAACTAGAAACTAAACCCCCTCCAGCCCCTCCCTCACTGAAGGAGTTTCAGATTCAGGCAGTGATTTGAATGAGCTACCTCCTGCTATGTGCAACACTGAGCTCAGAAGTGACACTTTCAAATCAGAATAAAACACTGATCCCAGATTATCGGCAGCAAGGATGAGGGTCAGTCAGGACTGTCTGGAAAGTGAAGAAGATAGAATTATTGGGGAAAATTGCATTTTGTACCGAGAGGAAAATGTCACTCTGTGTGAAGAACCTGAAATGCTCTGTAATGTATGTAATCATTTCACATCCTGTAATGTGATAGAGATATGTGAGGGTGAGAAGCAGATAGGGGCCAGTGTTTACTCTTGCAATTATGTGGATTTATGCATAGATCCAGCTGTAATTGGGGATAATTTGGAAACCTCTAATTAAATTGGGATGCGTAATGGTGTGAATGTCACACATGGTACTGTGGTAGAATCTAAACCTGTTTTTCCACTGACCTCTTGTCCTGAGGTAGGGACAGGAGACAATGTTCCTGCAACTGTGTTAGAATCTGCTAAGAGTACCCCTGTTTGTTACCAGGTACCAGGATATGACAGGGAAAATGTAGGCTCCATTGTACATATAATATGTAAGACAGGATGTGACAGGAAAAATGTAGGTCTTAGTATACCTGCAATATGTAAACTGTCTGAAGTGTCAGTGTCCACATGTCAGGAAGCAGGGCATGCCAGGTACTCAGAATTAAACACTGAATGGGAGAGAAGGGGGATGCAAGAAGGTAACACTGACCCTTAATCAGTCCCTTTAACTCCCTTCCTTCAGCTTCTGCAATGATAGAGGTGTCTGATGACAATATGGTAAATTGTGTTGTTTTGCAATCTAACCCTTTACAGAAGTGGGGACACCAGGTTCTGTGTAGACTATAGGAGGTTGATTGACGCCACAGTGTTTGATGCTTATCCTATTGCTAGGATAGATGAACTACTAGATAAATTTGCCCATGCATGCTACATCACTATCATGGATCTCAGTAGAGGCTACTGGCAGATCCCATTGACACCAAAGGCACGTGAGAGGTCTGCATTTATCACCCCATTTGGGCTGTTTGAGTTTTTGATCATGGCCTTTGGAATGAAAAATACTCCTGCATCCTTCCAGCACCTAGTCAATGACCTGCTAGCGGGCCAGGAGGGACATGCAGTTGCCTACCTGGATGACATTGCGGTGTTCGCCAGACCTGGGAGGAGCACCTGATCCATCTGAATAGTGTGTTAGGTCGAATTACTGAGGTAGGTCTGACTCTCAAGCCAGGAAAATGCCAGCTTGGCATGCATGGCAGGTCATGTCTTTCTTAGGTACAGCTGGGTGTTATTGAAATTTCGTGCCCCATTATAGTACCCTAGTCAAACCTCTGACTGACTTAACAAAATAGAAATTACCACAGGTGGTTAACTGAACAGAGGATTGTGAAAATGCATTTACAGCTTTCAAATCTGCTTTGGCCCAGTCCCCTGTTCTACAGGACCCAGATTTCAAACGGAGATTTATAGTACAGTCCGACGCGTCTAACTATGGACTAGGAGCTGTCCTTAGCCAGGTGACAGTGCGGGGGAAGGAGCACCCTATAATTTTCTGAAATAGGAAACTACTCTCCCCGGGAGGTGGCGTATGCTACCATTGAACGAGAGTGCCTAGCCATCGTATGGGCACTGCAAAAGCTACATCCCTACCTGTATGGAAGGGATTTCACCATTATTACAGACCATAATCCTCTAAGATGGTTGAATAGAGTTTCTGGGGATAAGCTGCTAAGATGGAGTCTAATTCTGCAACAATACCACTTCACCATTCAGCACCAGAAGGGCGCAGAACATGGAAACGCAGATGTCTTTTGCAGCAAGGAGCAGAAGAGACAATAACAGGTCACAGTTCTCCGTGCCCAAGGTTAGGGGGTGACGAAATGTAGTATATCTAATGACTGATTGTTATTTTCTGTTGAATTTATGTATAACACTGAGAATATTTTATGTAACCTTTCAAAGTGTATTTTGTTAACTGACCTGAGTCTGACCTAGGCAAGTGTCAATGGTCTTTTGAAAGTAGCCAGGCCCAGAGACATCATCATCACCATTTATTTATATAGCGCCACTGATTTCGCAGCGCTGTACAGAGAACTCATTCATGTCAGTCCCTGCCCCATTACTGTATTCCCTACATACACACACAGACAGACAGAGAGAGACTAGGGTCAGTTTTGATAGCAGCCAACTACTAGTATGTTTTTGGAGTGTGGAAGGAAACCGGAGGACCAGGAGGAAACCCACGCAAACACGGTGAGAACATACAAACTCTATACAGATAAGGCCATGGTCGGGAATTTAACTCAAGACCCCAGCGCTGTGAGGCAGAGGTGCTAACCACTTAGTCACCGTGCTGCCCAGAGACAGATAAGATGTCTGAGTAGTTTGTGTATACAGAGGAGTTAGACTTAGCCAGGCCGAACGAGCAGGGGTGAGAACTCAGGTCCTCTGAAAATGGCAGGTCTCAGGACATCCATAATATACTTCGAAAACCCTGTGTTATTTAGAGCATCTGTCACTCACCAGACTGTGAGTGCTACTTCTAAGGTAGCTAGGAACCGTGTTCGTCCATTATAATGAGGTACTGCGCATGTGCAGTCCCTTCTAACCTTCAGTTCTGTTCCTTTAACTTAATTGGCTGATCAGGCAACACTCCCTATATTAAGCACCTGTGGTCAATACCACGTGGCCTGATCTTGGAGTCTCATTCCTCATGAGTCTCTGAAGGTGTTCCAGTGCCTCCTCGTGTGTTCAGCTTATGCTGATTCCTGTTTGCCGTTTGTGGTTTCCAGACCACTTCTACTCCTCGTGTTCCTAGTGACTTCAGCAGCTGATTCCTATCCGCTGCCTCCGTGTATCTACAGTTACAGATTACTGCAAACTCTCCTGTGTTTCATCGTGACTCCAACAGCTGATTCCTATCCGCTGCCTCCGTATATCTACAGTTACAGATTACTTCAAACTCTCCTGTGTTTCATCGTGACTCCAGCAGCTGATTCCTATCCGCTGTCTCCGTGTGTCTAACAAGTTACAGATCTCTCCAACTCTCCTGTGTTACATCGCTACTGTTCCAGCTGATTCCTGTTAGCTACTTCAGCGTGTCTACAGAGTCCTGCTCGTCTCAGCGCTCCAGTCTGCATTCTACCTGCCGTCAGCTGACCCGCTGCCTACTGTTTCTACAGTGTGTCCATTTGTGTCAACTTGCCTGTTAGCATCGAGTCTACACTCCTCGGCTTCCAGCTCTGCTACACCGCTTCAGCTCTCCCGTGGTCTCCTGCTGTTCAATTCGATATACTACTGCTTCCTGAGTATTTTGTCGTCCTTGCTGGCCTACCTACAGTGCGCTGCACCTACCTGCCGCTTCCATTCTGCAAGGACTTCTCATCTCGTCAGTTCCCTGCCGCTCAGGTATCCCTGCAGCTATCTCTAACAGCCTGCTCATCTGAACCACGGTATGCATACTTCTCATTGACTGTGCTGGTGTATTGCATATCCATCTGGACTGAGTTGTTCTCCTCCGGAGTTTCAATCCTCTGAGACTATTGCTATTATTGACTGTGTTTCCTTTTGCTGGACTATTCTAGTGACTTTGTTTATCTGTGCAGTGCTGTTCATTCATTATTATTATTGTGTGCAGTTCAATGTGGGATCAAGTTCAGTGTACCCGTGTAGACTCTGCATTGCATTTATCTCCTCGTATCCTTCCTCACATATATATTCAGTGGTACAACTTGCTAGAGGCAGACCACTGATTCCTGTTTCCCTGTGTCACCAGTTGCATATATCCTCTCACATAAGCAGTGGTACAACTTGCTACACGCAGACCACTGACTTCCCCGTTACCTTCACCTGGATTCCATTCCTTCACTACAGACAGCGGTACAATTTGCTATACGCAGACCGCTGACTTCCACCTCCTTATTACTCCTGGACATTCCTTCTCACTATAGCAGTGGTACAACTTGCCGTGCGCAGACCACTGACTACCCTCACGTGTCCTTGTCCATCCGGATCCTCGTGTTCAGTTACCTATTGTTTACCAGTGCTGCTAGTCATAGACTTTCTGAGCATTCTCTAACCATCTGCTGTTTCCAGTTCCATTATCACCCTGCCACCAGAGTATCATATACCAACTCTACTGCTCTGATAAGACCATGAGCGGGTGATACTGGGTAAAGACTCCTAGTGCCCGTGACAGCATCCATTTAACTTAGGTGAAAATAAGATCCTAAGGTGGGCGGTGAAGAGCCAACAACAAATTGTTTAAAAATCCCTTGTATCAGTAGTACAGTGTACATTTTTATGAGGGAGTCCATCAAGACTGAAATGTCCCATCCTTCTCATTTCTGTTCCCTCACACATCAGGGGGTAAATGTATCAAGGTGCGATTTTGCCAATCTAGTGATTTTCTCAGGAGAGTTGAGAGTTGAGTTTACATCAGTTTTTTCATGTAAAATCAACAGAGATGTGTTTCTGTCAAAATTGCTATTTTCAAAATCGATAGAGATCAAAGTCCCGACTGTTTGCCACTCTAGCTATACAAGTCTCAAATGTATGAAGCTGCGATTAAGCAAACTCTCCCGAGTTTGCTTTAAAAGTCACCAGATACAACACGCTGCATCCTAGCAGCGTGATTAGTAAACACATCACTGTTACATTGTTTTGCCTATACAGCTGGAGATCTGGCAGCTGTCAAATGTGTAAAAATAGATACAAGTTATTTAAAAAAAACGTGGGGTCCCCACGGCCGGCAACAGTTACCCTAGTGCTGCCAGCCTACTGCTGGTTCCGTGAAAACCGGGGAATAAAATTTGCTTGGGGTCCCCCTGATTTTCATATAACCAGCACTAGGCAAACCAGCTGGGGTGGGTGACACTATAGCGGAGGGACACGCGGCAGGGGTTCCCCTGCCATAATGACAAACCAACCTCAGGCTGTTCAGCAGGAAGCACTAGGGCTCTTCGTACACCCCTGGGTGGTGGGAGTAGGGTAATAACGGTGAAAGTTAATGTAAAAAATAAACAGACGCCATTTTGTTTTGTGGAACTACAAGTCCCAGCCAGCCCGGGCTGCCTTAGACAGTGTGGGCAGTGTAATACTTGTATAACTACAAACACCAGCATATGCATGGCAGCCAGGACATGCTGGCACTTGGAGAACCACAAGTGCCAACATACCCTGACACCCATGGCTGGCTGAGACCTGTAGTTCCACAAAACAAAATGTTAAAAAAAACACCACTCCTTGATTTAAACCAACTAATTTTAATAAAAATAATAAAACCCCAACAAAAACAATACACACACTCATTGATACCACATGCATTTATTCAAAATAAGAAAACCCCAAAATACTCACTAATCAGATTTCTTCTCTCGTCAGCAGCTTTTAATCCAAAAATGCTTGAAAACCATGTCCCAAATAAATGTGTAATTTCAAAGTCCAGGCTTGAACCATGTCCCAAATAAATGTGTAATTCCAAAAGTGCAGCTTGAATCATGTCACATATACATTTGGAATTCCAAAAGTCCAGCTTGAATAGTCCAAAAGAATTTGTAGTTCCAAAGTCCCTGCTTGTAAATATCTTATGTTCTTCTTGGCCAACAAGGCCCCCTTGTTTCTAGCAGGTTTCTTTTCTTCAGCCCAGGAGGGGCCCCCTATTTGTAATCCAAATCCGGAACATGCTTGAATAAAATGATAAACCCAGTTCACAGACTGCTCAACTTTTGCTTGTACAGTGTAAAAACAGACTGATGCTACTGAACAGAATCCAGCCGCAAGGTCTATTTATACTCCATAGGGATTTCATACACTGTCATGTGGATTCCCCATAAATAGACCTCATGTCCGTTTATTTTTTTACATTAACTTTCAACGTTATTACCCTACACCCATCGTCCAGGGGTGTAGGAAGAGCCCTAGTGCTTTCAGCACTGGGCTGGCTATTCCTAGAGGGAATGCTTTTTTCAGCAGACGCCACTCCCTAGGAAATCCAGCCCAGCGCTGAACAGCCTGGGGTTGGTTTGTCATTATGTCCCCCTGCTATAGTACCACCCACCACAGCTGGTTTGCCTAGTGCTGGTTATGTAAAAATCAATGGGACCTCACGCAAATTTTTCCCCCGATGTTCACGTAACCAGCAGCAGGCTGGCAGCACTAGGGTTAATAGTGGCCAGGCCGGGGGGCCCCACGCTTTTTTTAAAAAAACGTTTTATCTATATTTACACATTTGACAGCTGCCGGACCGCAACTTTGGGACTAAAATCACGATTTGCCACGATTTTTTAAAACGCTGAAAGAATCGGACCTTGATACATTTACCCCCAGTTTGAACTAATAAGTAGTAATTCTGATTTTACTTCCTATTTCATTTTCTGAAACTCATTTGTGTAACATATTTTATGTCTTGTTATTAATTTTTGTAAGTAAGCCTTGGAAACATTTTTCAGATTAAATACATTTAGTCTATTGTATACGCCGTGATTCTCTGTGAACTTCTAAAGCCCTGGGAAGCTCATGCAACATGTGTATGTAATTTAAGTGTGAAACATTCATAAGTGGTTCTGGTGAAGGTAAGGACACCATAATAAATCCTTTGTGGTGGCAGAAATGGTGTAGTCATTGCTAAGTGACTAAAAGTAACACCAGATAAGACAAGACACTGCAGGATACGTCCATTATGTATGTGGAATATCAAGACACAAAAGAACGCACAGGAAAAAAAACTATTCAATTATTGTCACCTTTTAATAATACAGTAATTAATGACAAAACCTTAAAAAAATAAAAAGTTTTTTTTCAATAAAATACATTTATTAGGATGTTATTAATGTCTACTGTACATAAAATACATTTATTAGGATGTTATTAATGTCTACTGTACATAAAATACATTTTGACAGTTGCTTCTTATTACAAGCACATGTTCTGGCATACATACATAGCTGTTATCACTATTAATCAGCAATTATACCAGACCTGTAGCTGGTGAAAGTGATACAACTGAAATCACTTACCTTAGAGATGCCCAAAGTTGAATTGCATCAGGATTTACACGAGGGCCTGATTCATTAAGGAAAGTAAGGGAAAGAAAGCGTAAAATTTCTCCTAAACAAATCAAGTTATAATACAAGGGGTGCAAATGAGTTTATTAATTTGCACATATGTTAAATACTGGTTGTCTTTCAAGTAGCACACAAATACTTGATAGCTTTATTTTTACACTGAAATTTAAAGTTGATCTAGGACATCTCCTACTCCAATTATAAATCTGCTATCACATTTTAAATTTACCTCCACCTCCAATGCAACATGGTTACTCCTTTCTTTTTTGCTTTACTTTCCTTAAAAAATCAGGCCCTTTGTGTTGTTTTAAAATTGGATTAAAATGCAAGCAGGTATGCCCATATTGAAAATGGTGAGTATCTCAAGAAATATTTCTAGTTGAATACTGGTCTAAGTATGCTCTCCTTATACAGCACTTGCTGTATGAAGACAGACAGCACACTGGAGGATGAGCACAGTGCATATGTATATATAAATTTCCATCAGAACGCACATAAAAAAAATATTAAATTATTAAATACATTAACATCTGTTAATAATACGTTTTTTCCCCATTTTTTCCCTTCCCCATGAAATACATGTATCCATGATGTCATTGATGCCTACTTTACATAAGTTGCTCTTTATTATAAACATGTTTTAGCATGCACACACGACCGTCATCACTACCATTCAGCACTTACATCTGCCCGGTAGCTGAGAGATGCCCAGAACTTGAATTGGACGGATGTCTGTGCGCTCAACCTTGGCAAGCCCTTACTGTTCATGGAATATGTGCATACACCTCTTCCCTTCCCTATTCCACCCTTGAAATCGTAGGCTGTCAGAAGATGAATTGGATTCACAATCATTCACTGGCGTATAGCTGAGCAAACACAAGGCAAATTTTCAGATGTTGATGTGGAATTTATTGTCAGGTTGTTAACAGAAATAGAAATCTCAAGCATGTAAGTTCTGTTGGTAGATGGGAATATTATTAACTCAATATTTGAAAGATTGAGTTTGAGTTGGCTAGAGGACACCACGGGATGGTAAGAGATCAGGAGAGGATTGGTACATTTTGATATAATCCACATAGAGATGAAACTGAAATCCAAAGAAGCTTATTAGTTTTCCAAGAGAAATGGTATAGATAGAGAACAGCAGAGGACCTTGTACTAAACCTTGTGGTTCTACAACTGTTAAAGGAAGCGGAGCAGAGGTGGTTCCAGAGTGATTAGATAGAAAAAGAACCAGAATAGGGCAATGTCTTGAAGACCTAGGGATTGTAGCATTTGTATGAGACGAGAGTGGTCAACAGTGTCAAATACAGCAGAGAGATCCAGGAGAATTAGAAGCAAGTAATGGACTTTAAATTTAGCAGTGATCAAATAACTGACAACCTTAGTCAATGCAGTCTCTGGGGTGTGTTGAGAATAAAAACCTGACTGCAGATGATCCGACAGGTTGTGTGAGGAAAGAAAGTGTGTAAGGCAAATTAAGGCAGTTCTCTTGAGAAGCTTGGATGGGCATGGAAGCTGAGAGATGGGACAGTAATTTCATAGAGAGTTTGTGTCAGAATTTTGTTTTTTCAGCATAAAAGTATCTATACATGCTTGAATATTGATGGAAAGATCCAGTAGAGAGGAAGTACAGATTTTAGTTAGGGGTGGGGTGAGCACAGGAGACCTGGATCTATCGATTTGTGAGGTATAGGATCAAGAGGACAGGTGGTAGAGTAGAAGGATAAGAAGTGAGTAAATTTTTCATCTTCATTTGTGGGATCAAATTAAGAGAGGGTGTCAGAGGGTGCTGGGCAGGAATTGTTCTGCCTTACGGGAAAATTTATGAAGTTTTCGTACTACCTTAGTGTGCCACGGCTGAGACTGAAGTTTACACATAGTATGAAGTTGTAACAATCTTGTCCAGGTTTGCTACTTTCCCTGTGTGCTCTGTTCTCCTGTGGATCAAATGACTCGCCCTCAGGGTGGGTCATTCAAACCTGCTCTACTTAAACTCAGCACTGACACCTGCTCACTGTCAGTGCAACTTGTTTGCTACCCTGACTCCATGGACCCTTATGTATCTTGACCCTGTATCTTCCTTGTGAAAGAATTCCATTTTTTTAACCAAGTGCTGGAGCACTTCTCCTGGAACTTCCTTGTTGCAAGTATCTTCATGTGCATATTACAAGACTCTGTTTACTCTCAAGTGTGCCTCTACTGTGATACACAGACTCTCATTACCTTCAACCCTGCTATATAAGAACCTTTGTCATACCAAACAAGCTGATTCGCTTACACTGCTAATTCCTGGACTCTACGGTCTATAGACTATACCTTGCATCTCTGTGTAGTGTTATCTACTAATTACTGAACCCCGTGTTATCCTGGACATTGGTTATTGCACAGAGCACTTACTATTCGCATCTTTGCTGTGGTTATTGTAGCTGATATCATCTGTGCTGTGAACAAGACTGCTGTTGTGTATATCACCTTGCCACGCTCCACCGCGGCTAATTGACACCTGCATTGTATCCCTGCCTCTACTACAGTCATGGCTGCGCTCCGCCATAGCTAATTACCAACCCTCCTGTGTGCTTAACCTTTCTGGATTCTCCATCTCTGCACTGTGACTTATCGTGTCTCCCTACATTGTTGTATGTGGTGTTCTGCTCTGGTTTCCTTTCTGCCTCAATCCCAGTACTATGCCTTCTCGTATATATTAATGCTTCCATAGCTATATGTTCTCCCTGTGCACTTGTCGTTGCTTCCATTATTCTAACCATTCTCATTATTTCTGTATTATGTACGTTACTAATACTTACACATATTAGCTGTAACATCTATACGTATTTATGCTTCTCCATTGTATGTGATATCTGTATTAAACATCCACAGATTATACTTCATTCATGTCATCTGCGCATATTTATATATATGTTTATTATCTACTCATTGAAGTATTGAAGAAGCTACATCCGTGTCTTGCCTCCTTCTTTTGAACCCTGGTTAAGACTCAGCACCAGGTCGTGTACAGGCCTGCTCTGACTAATCAGGCTGTATCAAACCATATTCGTAACAGAAGTGTCTCTGGAGCCACTTGATCAAGACCTGTTGCTATCCTATGAGTAATGATTCAGTACACTGGGAGTGCAGAGGGAGGAAGCTAAAGAGAGTTGTTTGGAAGCAGAAGTGGAACAAGGATTATCAAAGGGGATGTTGAAATCACCCATAGTAATGGTGGGCATGACTGAAAATAATAAGTGATGGTGTCATGCAGAGAAATGTTCAAGAAATTGTTGGTGTGGTCCAAGGAGGCAATATATCACAGCAACACACATAAAAATGGATTAAAAATCCAAATAGTATGTACTTCAAAAGATGTGAACATGAGTGATGGGATATTTGGTAGAACTGTCGAGAAATAAGTAGTCAGAACCCACCTCCTTGTTTCCTTACAAGTTTAATGTTATCTGGGGTGATGTATCAATATTTTGTGTATGTGTTAGTATTATCTAGGTGGGTATGTGTCTATTGACATTACCTGGAAGTGTGTATATTAATAATATGTGATTGTGTGTGTATTAATGTTATCTATATGTATGTATGTGTATCAATTTTATACTACATCTGCATGATGTATTTGTTGATAGATCTGTGTCAAATCTGTGTTATCCTGATTATGCTCTGAAGCAGAAACATGTCAAACACATTGCATATTCCACTTTTGACATCTGTCAGTCTGTTTGCATTGATTTGTATACAAATAGCATGCTTTATTATTAATAAAAAGCACAGTTCATACATTTATGGGTAAAATATAGCTTTACTCACTAGCCTGGTGCTGTGCAGGAAGTCTGTCATTATTCTCGCCGTCGATCAGCTTGAGTGGCAAGATGCACATTAATTCTTCACCAGAAGATAAACATTCCATAACTAGTGGAGGACCACTTTCATTTGACTCCAGCAACCTATATTTCCTCTGAGATATTATACTTGAGACTCCGCTTTATATTGGTCTTTTATAACAGTGTTCTAACTGCGTTAACTGCATTACAAACCCCATTGAGAGCTGCTTTTTCCGAACTTATTGGTGTTTTGGCTGCCTGGCTCCCCCAAATCTATTGGCAACTTGATTTCATGCTACTGGTGAGAGCACAGTCCTCATCATCAGAAATTCAAATATTGTGGCGAGACTTTGTTTTGGCCACATGGCTATTCTCATCACTCCCTGCTTCATCTAAACCCTTTTGTGTATCATTTGCCACTTCCTATCCTGATTCCTTCTTTTCCTCTTCCACACTGTCTCTGCCAACACCCCTTCTCCTTTCTCTCTTCATAACCTACATTACTTTAATAATAATAGGTGACATTTAAATTAAGAGATATTACTGCTATGTTATTGTGTAAACAGCAATTATTTATTTAATAAAACTGCATATTTAATAACAGTATGACACATTCTGCTGGGTATGGATTGTCACTGTAGATAAACAAGAACGTCGATTCACCATTCACAGTGATGTTTCGCAAACGTACACAAATAATGTTCCATTCAGATTTAAGAACAATCAGAAACTTGCAATTGTAGGTTAATTTCTGATTTATTTGGGGGTAACATTGAATTTTGGCTTTGAAAACTGAGTGGAGATTGAATATTAATTGTTTTAACACAAAGTATTTTGTTTAGTTTCAAGTTTTCAGCTGTACTTTTATCCAGTACATTATAAACACTACAATTATGATGTACTTTAGTTGAATCCCAAATAACTATGTTATTCACTGAGATGTTGACACTAGTAGTGTGTTCAGCAATAATATGCATAGTTTTCGAATATGTCTTCAGTGCTACATTTCTATCTAACAAATGAGCTGTTGAATTAAGTTTGAGCAATGTACTATTAGTTCCAAATGCCAAAACAGAGTAGATGAACTATGGGATTCAAAAGAAGCTATAATCTATTCTTTCTTTGTAATGTTGAAATGTTCCACATTGTTCTCTTGACTAAACAGAATTACACACTATTTCATTAACTCTTATTTGTACTATTAAAATATCCCCTTGCCTTATTGGAGTTGTAATACTTGTATAAGTCATTTAGCCCTTATGTCATTTTTTTAAATTTTGTTGTTGTTGTTAAACTATATAGGCAGCTCATCTAAGTTAGATTTATCATAATTGTTTCACTATCCTGTAAAATAAATGGCTTGTTCACACCAATAAACTATTAAGGTGCTTTTCATCCATAAACTCCTAAAAAACACATTCATAATAGAATGAATGTTTTCTTATGGGCTTGTTCATACCATTGCGTCCTAAATGTTAATACGGAATTTTAAATTTTAAAACACAGCATACCTTATTTCTCATGCATTAATGTGTGATACTAGCATAAAAGATTATCTTGGTAAAATGTAAAGTGTGTAAAAGAGAGTAAACTCTCTTATGAGCTGGGCCCGCCCTACTCTTTGCATCAACATCTATATGTATTTTGTCTACTTTGTATGTCCCTAATTTATATATGCGTTGTTATGTATGCTCTGTACAGAGCACTGTGACTACTTAGAAATTGACAAATATTATTATTATTATTATTATTATTATTATTGCTAGTAATAATAATAATAATAATACTAATAATAATTTTTATTTGACAGATACTGTTTACCTTAAAGTTTCAATATTATATTACTGACTAAAAGCAGCACTAGTTGAGTATGTATTTACAATTTTGATGAGCCTAGTACATTCTCTTCTATGTTAAGCAAACCACATATGTAGCAGGAATAAAGGCAATTCTTCCCTAGCAATTGATTATATGAGCTGTATACATGTTTATAAATTCTTCATCAATTTCTTTATTGTGATAAATTAGCTGTCACAAACTCAGGGAATGACGGACCCTAGTTGCCTGCTTAGCTTAACACTACCCTACTGGAAGGAGTCTAATGAAGCAGAAGGTTTTCACCAGGGACCCCTGCAAGGAGGTTTGGGCTTTGTGCCTTCTGCCTTGCAGATTGCGGTTCTCTGAGTAGGTGCCAAGCAAAACCTATTGAAGAATACATAAAACAAGCTACTAGGATGGAGAAGTAGGCGATCTTCAGCTAGAGAAAAGACAAAGCCCAGGTGAGGCTGCCACGACCTGGATGTCAGATGGTGGACTGCAGGAGAGAACTTCTGGATATCCAGGTAAAGCTGAGAGGCCCATGAGTCAGAGAGTAGACAGAACAATAGTCTGCAGGCACAGAACTTAATCACAGGTGGTGTAATGATCTACAAGAACAGGAGAAAACGGAGAACCAGGTAAGCTGGAATGCTCTGGAGTTGGATCACAGTTGGTGCAATAGTCTACAGGCACATGATGGATAGCAGGAGGTGCATTAGACTGCAGGCACAAGATGGATTGCAGGAGATGTAATAGTCAGCAGACACAGGGTGAATTGCAGGAAGTGCAATAGTCTGCAGGCACAGGATGGATCGTGTCGTGAACATACAGTTATTTATAATTTTTAACCCATCACATAATTGTGGGGAATAAGGCCTAAATTATAACTGCAGTGTAAATATGGTATATAAATAGGTTGAGCTAATAAAGTGTAAAAGCGAAGTCATAAAGTCTGTTGTATGTGTATTTGATGGCTCTGCACATCCCAGTGTGAAAAGATAGCAGTGTCACCTGTGGCAGCTTCAAAGAGCAACTGCTGTGAGCTATATCCTGACACAAGTTATGTTGGACACCGGAATAGACTTTTAGGAACTACTCAGCAGGGTGTCTGGCTCAAAGAGGCCATCTGCTGACTTGGCTATAAATTTATATAGACACAGAAGTCAGTTAAAATATGCCACTTAAAATCAATAAAAGTAGTGATCAACCACATATTCCTCAATAACATGATGAAGGGCTGCTCATATGCCAAATTAAGCATTCTGCAACACAGAGAAGTTAATGAAATGAGGGTAAGTCTAGTAAGACACTGTATCTAGGCCGGTTTAGTATCAATAGATGTCAAAATTTATAGGGGATTTATTAATAATAAAATTGGGTTTGTGTGATGCTCCACAGAAAAGTTAGGTCACATAGTAGAATTGAGTAGTAAATCAGACAACATTCAAATGGTGATTGGAAATAGTATCACAAACCACAACCCAGGGAGGTGGGAAAGGTGCAATGGTGTCTTTAAAAAACTGAGATGAGTTACAACAAATTTTCAGTCTTTTGGGAAAATCGATCCACATTGATAAGCTGTCCATCTTCCTAGCCAATTTCCCATGACACAGATTATACAACTAATGTTAGTGATACTTTGAATGTAACTCTTTTTATTTTAAACTGTTTTGCTTGTGTATGTTATGTCAATTGTTTATTATTTTTAATATCTGAATGCCATGTACTTTTGTATATTAAATCTATAAATTTAGTAAGTTGAGACCTTGATACTCTAACAAATCAATTAGCCTATTAAGAAGAATATAGCTCGACTAAGTTAATCCTTTGAATGTCGGTGTGATTTGTTGATACATTTGATTAACAAGCTTAGTGTGTGCTTGCATTTATATCTGTGTAACAGTCTGAAGGTTTGAAGAGTTAAGTTTTTGTTTGATGGTGTGGGCCTTGCTAGCCTGTGGGTAGCCAGAAGACTGGTGTGCCAGTGTGGGACAGTATATTGGGGTCATATTGCCCGTATTAAATAAGTGATGGAAAAACTTGAAGTGCGTAGGGGTGTGAGAGCGCTGTGTGGGGAGGAGATTCATTAGTTCTATAACCTGTGTGATAGGTAGTTAATAGGCATTTCAGCCTAACCAATTGATGGGAGGAGAAGGAGACAAAATTGCATTCGCAGACGTGAAACCAACATCGCTGCAGCCACGAGCAAGGCGCATCACTCAGTTCTGAAGAAGCAACTATCGGTGGCACAGAAGTAAGCACACTGGCCCCCGATTTATATATAGGATTTATTTATCAACAAATTATTAGATCAATATGAAAATATTCCCAGAACCGCATAAGTAGTTTAGTTAAGCTGGGAGATACAGAATTCCCCATGACAACTTCAAGATATTTCTTTATACTTGAAATAGTTATATTAAAAAATAAATGCAGTATATCAAACACATCTTATTTTTCATAGCATTAGATTGTTTCAAAAACGAATGGACAACCTGAATAATTTTTTCATCAGCAATGACCGAATACAAAGATTAAACTATCTACTTTGTAACTTACAATATTATAACTCCCTAATAAAAAATGTTGACTCTTTAGTGAATGGTGGTAGTGAATATAAGAAAGTTTGAAATAAAATCAGATATAGATAAGTGAGATATAGGAGATTGTATCCCTTACAAAATGGGTCACACTGGGGGTTCTATTAAGATTTTGGGGATTTTGAGTAATTGGTGAAAATTTGTGATAACTGGCCTTTTATTGTATAAGAAGTCAAATTCCATTTGTGTAATAACTTCCCCCTGAAGAGCTTTTTCCAGAGAATCCAAAGTATTTTTAGTTTAAAAAATTCACTAGTATCTATATTCAATGTTCTATAAATACTTTGGTCTGACAATATATTGAGGCACACCCTATGGTAAGAGTCACTAGATAACATCTATTATATCATGCAAAGTGGATAGAAACTTTTAGACTATGGACTGCGCTCCTATCAATTGTAGCTGTATTACTTTAAAGGAAACACACACCTTCCAAAAGTACATATTATGAAACAAAGAAAGAGTTTTCAATGCTATTGACTGTAATCTCATAAATAACCAAATGGAAAAATACTTAAATGTGTCTTGAGATTTTTTGTCTCTCTTCCAACCAAGAAATGTTCACTCAATATATTTCAGTGCGATAATACATGTGTATATGAAAAAAAGGAAAATACAACCATAGCATATGGGCAGCACAGTCGCTAAGTGGTTAGCACTTCTGCCTCACAGCACTGGGGTCATGAGTTCAATTCCCACCCATGGCCTTATCTGTGTGTAATTTGTATGTTCTCCCCGTGAGTTTCCTCCCACACTCCAAAAACATACTAGTAGTTTAATTGACTGCTATCAAATTGACACTAGTCTCTCTCTCTCTCTCTGTCTGTTTGTGTATTAGAGAATTTAGAATGTAAGCTCCAATGGGACAGGGACTGATGGGAATGAGTTCTCTGTACAGCGCTGCATAATTAGTGGCGCGATATAAATAATTGGTGGATAATGATGATAGCATAATACTGTATATGTGAATACATTAGTGCTCCACATCAACACTACAGATTATGTGAAGTCTTAGATTATTATCCAGGTGAACTTCTTTATTCTTGTTCTCCCATAGGAAATAAACTTACTAGTCAAATTATTATTCAGTGCCTTATGTAAAAAACTTTCCTTCTTTCTTATTCAACCGCAATCGTTCTGCCTTCACCATACATCACTCATTGTGATTGCACTTACATACATAAGAATAATTGAGAGCGTTGCATATCAGATCTTTGGTAACCTTGTTGCTCTTGTTTTCTGGTAAATTTCTCCCAAATTCTCCAAGGGCATAATAGAATCTATTAAAGGCTCACTTCTCCCTAGGAATATATGAAAATACTACTGACAGGAATTCCATCAACTGAAGGATATAACATTGTGAAAATCCCAGGAACTCCAATGTTATCTCATTGTTTCCGTCCGGTAGGAAGTCATCTGTATTCTTTTATGCTCTAGGAGAATATTCTGCCTTTTAATGTTTTTGTAAAGCTGTGGATTTTTTTTACAATTAAAACTTGATATTTTAAATGATATCACACTAGACACAATTTTTGTTTTCCCCTCGTTTCACTATTTTGGGAGAAATTTACCAAAAAACAATAACACTAAGGTTACCAAAGGCCTGATATACAACGTTCTCAATTATTTTTATGTGTGTACGTTTTTTACATAAGGCACTGAATAATAATTTGTCTAGAAAGTGTATTTCCTATGGGAGAACAGGAATAAAGAAGTTCACCTGGATTCTAATTTAAGACGTCACATAATCTGTAGTGTTGATGTGGAGCACTAATATATTCACAAAACAGTATTATGCTATGGTTGCATTTTCTTTTTTTTATATACACATGTATCATCGCACTAAAAAATCTTCAGTGAACATTACTTGCTAATATATCATACACCTCTGTTCGAAAACTTACCTGCTCTATGTTCCTGCACCCGATCACTGCCTTACACTCAATGTACATCCGGATGTGCAGCGAGACTCATTGCGGTCATGTGACCATGGGCGGGGAACTTGAATTCCCCTCTGCTATTTCAGATGTGGTTTTCTGCCTAATGTCTGGCTCTACTTGAGTTCCTGCCTTTGTGTATTCTGCTAGTTCCCTGTGTTTGACCTTTGGCTTTATTTGACCATGCTTCCGGATGTATTCTCTGCTGACTGCGCTCCAGTGTATCTGACTCAGCTATCCATATTGACCATGGCATTTGGATATCCCTTCTGCTGATTGTTCTCCAGTGTATCCGACCCAGCTTTTCTTTGACTATGGTTTCTGACTCTTCTCTGTACGGTGTTGCTTCAGTGTATCAGACCCGGCGATCCTACAGACTACAGCTTCAGAGTTTCCTGTGTGTGCTGTGTTGCTTCAGCGTACTAAATCCGGCTGACCTGTATGGGTCGCATTTAGCTCCATACAATGTTTCCAAAAAACAAAATTGGTATCAGTAAAAAAGTGTCTCCATTTTCCCTTTCACAGTATTGTCCAAAGAATAATATCACAATAATTGTATATGAATCCTCCTATATTTATATTGTGATTGCATGATAATTTTATTTATCAAAACATAGTAAAATATCAATAACCTGCATATTTTACAATTATATAATATCTCAGATTCATATAAAATAATAATGCAACCTAAAAGACTATAATAAAGTTATGAATGCAGAAACGCAGCTCCCAGCTCCAAATATGAGCTATATATCTTCTCTCAATTGCAGACTCAATAATCCTATATATTAATTATACAAATGCAGGTTCAGAAATAGAAGACTGAATAGTCTCTATAGTCCAAAAAGGTAAACAGAATGTTCTAGCTCCACTATAATAGAAGTGTACCCTCTTTCTATGAAATATAGATGCAACTAGATAATTTATTTATATGGTGCCATAAGAGTTCTGTAAGCCTATACAATAGGTAGGATGAAAAGGGTACAGAACAAGACAAGCGGATGTCATAATATAACATGACATAATATACCATGGCGTAATATAGCATCATATAATATATCATGAGAAGTAGCATATACAGCAATGCAATATTACAGGGACAACAAGGAATAGGTAACATGGATAGTGCAAGAGAAAACTGGCTAAAAAGGCAGAAAACAAGCATGAGAGAAGGTGTTAAATACAATGCATAGGATATGAGTAAGATTTTTAGAATGAGAAGTTAGAGCTGATGGATAATAGATTGGGGGTGTAGACACAAGCGGAGGGAGAGCCCTGAGAGCTTATAATCTAATAAGTGGGGTTTAGATACCAGAGGTCGACATGGAGAGGAGAGGTTTAAGAATCATATAGGAGGGATAAGGTGAAGGATTGGTAGGCTTTAATGGACAGGTGGAGAGTCTGATAGTACAAGGGAGATGTGGGGAGTGAAACGAGAAAAGTCTTGGAGGTGTGTGGTATATATGGTTTCCAGAGAGGAAATGAGATGGGGGTCATTGACTGATAGGAGGAGGAAGTATTTAGGGGGATGCAGTTGGAGATGTAGGGAGATAAGGTTGGAAATGTAGAGAGAGCAGATGATGAGGATAAGGAGTTTTAATTGAATTCTATAGAGGAAAGAGACCCAGTGTAGGATTTGTCAGAAAGGGGACTCTGAAGTGGAGCAATGAGAAAGTATGATCAATACTGCCTCTGTGTTAAGGATAGATTGAAGAAGTGAGAATCAGATGAACAAATGGTCAGGAGAAAGTTGCAGTTAAACAAGGTAACAGATGATTAGAGTGTGGCAGCATCAAGGGAGAAGAAGAGTCTGATCCTAGCAATGTTTCCCAGATGGAACAGGGTTTGGTGAGGGGTTGATGTGAGGGGCGTAAGAGAGGGAGGAGTCAAGTATGAAGCCCAGACAGCGGACTTGGGGGTGTCAGGATTCTAGCTTATTCCGTCAGCTGTAGCTATCAGTGCAGTGTGTTCATCTGAGCTATCCCTCAGCTGTTACATTGCCAGAGCAACTCTCAAGCAATGTGCAGTGTGATCACATGGTTGCACTGCAGGAAATCAGCTTAGCTTAGCTTAGTTGGGACCTTCCAAATGGTTCCCTGCCCGGTATAACGCAAACAGCCCTGTCGTCCTTGCTAGTGATAGTTGTATGTTGTTGAACCTGCATTATTGTTTAATTGCTTCCTGGACCCTGTCTAAATACTGACCTCTGCTATACTGACAGCGCATGGACATTGAACTGTGCTCGGTTAGTGGCCAATGCTTATACTGACTACATCCTGAACTTCCACACTGCCTGTATACTGTACCCTGACAGGACTCTGGCTTTGCTCATATCACCTGTCCTGACTTTAGCTTGATACTATACTATGTTTGCTTACTCTGCCATCTGGAGGAGCTGGACACTTATTGCTACATTTGTTAAATTGATTATGTGGGGGTGTTCTGTTCTATTGTCCTCTTTTGGGATTGTTCTTTTCTCTGCTTGGTCTCCAATATATACATCTTGTGCTAACATCAAAGCTGGTAAGAGTATTTACTACCACATGTTACGTCCTGAGGACAACTGAGTTTCAAGAGCATATTTTGCATTATGGGGAAGGGGGCTGCTATATGTAAAGCCAGGGAGTGGTAGATGACAGTGAAATATGGTATAGTAGGAACAGATGGAGTAGACCTTGGAGCAATTGGATATAGTATTGGAGAAAGGCATGGAGTTAGGGAGATATGGGAGGAAGAGATGTGGGAAAGAGAATTGGAGAGGTAAGAGTTTGATGGAGTTGGCTGGTAGGAAAAAAGCTAGTCAAGTGGTAAGAGGTAGGATGGGTGAGAAATGGTGGGAGACTTGGAGAGCTGGAAGGGAGGAAGAGGATTGGGGGTAGAGGGACAAGGTAGATTGAGGAAGAAAGAAGTTAATAAAGTACAGGGTGGATGGAGGAGGTGAGGGCATGCATACTCTGGTAAAAGAGCAGGGAGCATGAGGTTCTAAGCAGGGGGAGCCACAGAGCATAGGCCCAGACTGGGTCAGAGGGAGATAGGGTTTTAGTGAACAGGAGAAGGAAGAGAGGGGAGCATATAGACAGTGTTTTTTTTTATGTAGCACACAAATATCAACTTTTAATTTCAGTGTACAAATCAGCTGTCAAGTATTTGTGTGCTACATGAAAAAACAGCCAGTATTTAACTTATGTGCAAAATAATAAACTAATTTACACCCCTTGAATTGCAAAATGGTTTTGTCCAGAAAACTTAAGTTAGAAAACTTACTCAATATCTTACCTATGTTCCTTAAAGAATCAGGCCCATTGTTTTGTGTGATAAGAGATCCCAGATCGGAAGACACACAGCTATTAACAGCATTAAATTGCAGAAGGGCTGCACCATTTATTAAGAGATGCTACCAAGGACATTACTAGCACATATGCAGAAAAATTGGACTCCCATAGCTCACCTTGCTATTGTGTATTGCATATTTGAACAGTTGCTGTTTTGCTCTGCAGTGTTAAAGTATACCTTCAGTACTAATAAAATAGTGTTGAACCTGCACCTGGTAGGGGTCTGAGTGATCTAAAGGTCTCTGTATCCTCAAACTAGGTGCAATCAACAACTTTACAAAATAAAGATCACATTCCAAATTATTCATACATATGGAATAATGTGAATCATGAGGATCCCAGGGAATAAGCTCTTGTGGTTGGATTTTTATTTTGAAAAAAATGAAAGTATGACACAGTGCTAGGACACCACTTGGTTTGGCCATATAACTTAAGTTTGACCTTAATTTCATCATGTATTTATCAACTAATCATATATACCCAAGCTGTACTCCCACTGAGAGGCATTTTTCATGTCTCCAGAGCTTTCTATTATTACACTCTATGAAATAGAGATGTTCACTGATCCCCGTGTTTTGGTTTTGGCAAAACCGCCCTTGCGTGCTTTGGTTTTGGTTTTGGATCTGTATTTTTTAGAAAAATAGCTAAAATATGCTAAAATCACATATTTTTGCTATTTCTTTTGTCCCTACATTATTATTAGCCTCAATAAAACTAACTTCCAGTCATTTCCAGTCAATTTTGAAGACCTCACAGGTCACAATATTATTTTCATCCACTTTAAGACAAAGACTGCAGCAAGCTGGCTGGATGCTTAGCGAAAGAGCAATGACACAAACACACATCACTTCATAGCTCATCTAGGGAACATTGCCACAGCAGTGGCAAAAGAAGAAAAGTGGTGCAAGATGGAATTGTCCTTGGGAGCTCCCACCCACCCTTATGTTGGATCTTAAAAAGGACATACACACTTTAACAAACCAAGCACTTCAGCGACAAGCAGTGCCATTTTTGTGGCTGAAGTGCTTTATTTGTTTGAGGCCCCACAAAACAAGCTAACACTGGGCTTAAGGCACATTAGCAAACCCTTCTGTTAATGAACTCTACTGTGGCAAGTCATGCAAATGTGGATGCAGTTCTTGCCAGTGATAAGAAGAAGGCCATTGTCAGACCAAAAAATCTACCTCTTATGTGTGGAATTATTTTTACCCAAATCCTGACAACAGTTGCCTAGCCATTTGTAGCATTGTAAAGCCACAGTCAGTAGAGGTAGGGACCTTAACCATCTAGGAATCATGTTACGTCATTTGAAGCAAGTTCATGAAAAGCTCTTGGGAAAAATCAGAAAATTATGCTAAAAAAATAACAACAAGCAGGCCAGCATTAGCTATCTCCCTTCTCTCAGCTAGATCCCAGCACCTGCAATCTACAACCCCAACTACTTCATCATCAATATCCTCACTAGTGATCGGAGTTAGTTCTACATCCATGTTGTTAAGTGGAGATGACTCCTCCGCTATCCAGGATTCCTCAGAAGAATCCTTGAGCGTTAGGCCCACTGCTGCTGCTCCTGTTGCTGGGGGTGGATCTTCAACCCAGAAGCAGACCAAGAAGAAGACTAATATTAATTTACAACAATTGATTGTTAAACAATTGTTTTCAAAAGGAAGCAAGTATGGCAGCTGTCACCCAGTTGCACAGCGGATCACAGGCACCATGGCGACTATGCATGTATTAGATCTGCGTTCAATATCCACCATTAATGCAGCAGGTTTTAGACAGTTAATTGAGGCCCTCTGTCCATGTTACCAAAATCCATCTCGACACCATTTTACTAGACAAGCAATTCCACATCTGTACCAGGAGGTTACAAAAAATAAAAAAATAAAATTATTGGGCTGCAAAATGCCATTCTACCCACTGCACACTTAACCACAGATATGTGGACAAGCGGAACTGGGAAAACTAAAGATAATATGACTGTGACAGCCTACTGGGTTGATTAATCACCTTCAACAGCAGAAACAGCAGCAGCAGCATCTAGCGAACAACATTAGATCTTTCAGAGGCAGGCTACTCTGTGCATCATCTGCTTCACTAAGAGGTATACCGCTGACAACAAGTTTGAAAAACTAAGGGATGTCATTGTAACATGGCTTATCCTGTTCGGACTTTCCTGAGGATATATGATTTCTGATAATGCCACCAATATTGTTAGAGAATTACAGCGGGGGGTATTCCATCACATTCCCTGTTTTGCTCACACAATCAACTTGGTGGTACAGAGCTTTTTAAAAAATGACATGACATGCATGAGATGCTGTCTGTGTCCAGAAATATTTCTGGTCTTTTCGGCATTCTGCAACAGCATTTAGAATAATGCAGCAGCTGCAAGAAGAATAGAATTTGAGAGGCAATGTACTTTAGCGCAGTGGAAAATACTTTCCGTTTTGTGCTAGGTGCTGAAACCATTCGAAGTAGTCACCTGTAAAGAGAGTGCAGACACTGTTAGCTTGTGTCAAGTGATTGCCCTAATTAGACTTTTGGAAAAGCAGCAAGAGAACTTGAAGGAGGAAATGAAACAAAGCAATTCCACTAATTATGTTGGACTTGTAGATCAAGTACTTTATTCGCTTTGCAAGAATTTTCAACATCTTGAAATCGGATCACTACATTTTGGCAACTTTGCTGGATCCTAGGTTTAAGAGCTATGTCTTCACTTTCTTTCCAAATGACCTAGATCTCAAGAAATGCAAAGAGCTTCTGGTGAGCAAGCTTGCAGCTCAAGTGGTACATGACACAACAACGTCTCCTCCTTCAGTTTCTCTGCCAACTGCTGCTAGGAAAAACTTAGCTTTCCCAAGACACCCAGTGGTGATGCAGATGAGTCAGCACAATATTTTGACATTTGGTCTGGTCTAAAAGAATTGCCCAAAAATCATGACAATTCTGCAGTAAAATGAACTATAAATTCCACGAGGAAGGACATTACCGGCAATTACATCAAAGTGCACAGACTTCTGTGAAAGTGGATTCCAGCTGGGATGAATTAGTATTGTTTGATCATGTGCACGCTGATCAGGGTGAGGATGTGGGTGAGGATGATAACAGTGTAGATTGCAGGTGCTGGGATCTAGCGAAGAGAAGGGAGCTAGCTGATGCTGGTATGCTTGTTAATATTTTGGGTAGAATTGCATGTTGACAATTTTATGCACAGTAAACTTTCACCTTTATTAGAGAGGTGTTTTTTTATTTAAAAAGGTACAAGCTTTTCTTTACATTTTTGTTTCCCTGACTTAAAACCACTATGCACTTGAACATAGGCTTTAGCACATGATGTAGGGGGTTAGTATCATTATGTCTGAGACTGGAGAGTGACAAAAACAATGTGACTGAAGACTGGAGAGTGACAAGAACACTGCTACCCCTGTTTCTGTATGACCAATGGCACTGAGACTGGAAAGTGACAAGGACATTGTTACTTCTCCTGTTTCTGTATGAGCTATGGCACAGTAGAATGTAACTGGAGATTTTTAACAACACTGCCAGCCCTATTATATGATTTTTTGTTTCAGCACTAAACGCTGCCTCCTCTCTTGTATCTGTGTGAACTATAACTCTGTAAAACATCACTGGAAACTTTGAAGAACACTGCCAGCCCTATAATTTGTCTTTCAGCAATAAAAGCTGCCACATCTCCTGTTTCTGTGTGAACTATGACTCTGTAGAATGTCACTGGAGACTTTGTAGACCTTATGACTATTCTCCTCTGACCATTCTTTTTGGATACCCCTGTTAGACTTTCTGCTTTGGATATGGACTGATTTATTTGGACAGCAAATTTCTAGCTTGACATTGGACCCCCTTACTGCACCTGCCCTTAGTACTATGTCCTGGATTTTTGACTGAAATTACAGCCCAACTTGTGGCTATCGTTTATGGACCTTGCTTTTGGATTTTTTCAAAGGACCTACCCAACCAATTCTGCTTCCTCCCTTGCATCAGCGGATTATCCTCTACTTGGTTTCTGGCTTCTCCAGGACAGATGACTGGAGGTGCAATTAATATTATACAGTATAAAAAGGTTAATGGAAAACTAAATCCTATGGAGCACTTTGTTAAAATTCATAAAACATGTACACAACACACTAACTTACAGTTTAAATTTCAGTTTATAAACATAGAAGTAAACATAATGGGCCTGATTTATTAAGGCAGAAAAAACTACTGATCAAAACCAATTAAAACATTTTAAATGGCACAATTGTATAATTAAAAATGATTGAAAACACTTAAAAACATTTATATTTATCTTATTATGTTAATGACTTTAAATTTCTTTCTTTACATAAAAAAAATCTGGAAAACACGTATAATACAATTGCAAACATGAACATACCGTATATACTCGTGTATAAGCCGAGTTTTTCAGCATACTTTTGTATGCTGAAAAAGGGCACTCGGCTTATACACGGGTGAACTTACCTGGTGTCCGGTCCCTCGGCTTCAACTTCTGCATATGCGTTCCAACACAGGAAGTTCGGCATTTGGAACGCAAACTTGCGTTCCAAATGCCGAACTTCTTGTTGTTGGAACGCATATGCGTTCCACTGCCGGGTAAGTGAAACGCTCTCTCTCTCTCTCTCTCAAGACTGTGCGGAGAAATTGTTTGACCTGGTGGATAGTTTTGCTAAAAGCAACAAACGAAAAGTAGCAGTGTGGCCTTTGCAGATAATTTTACTCGTTCTGTGGCCAGAAATTATTCAGGACATTTCTAAAGAAGTTGTAGACGAAAACAAAATGAACAAGGTGAGAATGTCCATTTCTACACAAACTCCAGTTAATAATCTCACCTATACGGAGATTAACATATTGTGTAGTACAGTTGAACAAGAATAAATGATCACAAAATAGCATTGAACATGGGCTGTATAATTGTTACCAAATTATAGATATACATAATATGGCAGTCAGATATTGATAAATAATGTGAAAACTACCTGGGAGGGATTTAGTTTCATGGTAAGATGGCGTTTTAGTCTCTCTCTCTCTCTCTCTCTACTAATGAACAAACAAACAATACAGCCACCATGTTCATACATTTATATCCCTAAATGTATATCCCTACCCCTTTATTTAGGTTAGGTTGTACCCAATGCCAATGATTTTATAATCATTTATGAATGTTCCTTGTCATCTACTGTTATTTATGGTTTAGCTAAAAATGATTTTATAGATTGAACCTATCATTTTTATTTAGGTTTTTAAATTAGCGCTCTTTTCCACCCTAGGCTTATACTCGAGTCAATACGTTTTCCCAGTTTTATGTAGTAAAATTAGGTGCCTCGGCTTATATTCGGGTCGACTTATACTCGAGTATATACGGTAATCAAATAAACAATTGCATATTATTGAGGAACAGCAAATCAGAACAGACCTTGAGTAATATTATCCAATTAAAACCCCCATGGAAACATTAGTGGCACAGTTATTTTATGCCAAGTCATGGCTGTCTATTCTTATTACTTAATTGTTATTCCCATTTAATTTTTAAAGGGATAAACATTGGGGGCCTGAGTCATTATAAAAAGTAGGGCAAAAAAAGGAGTAAATGTTCTCCAGAACAAATGCAAAGAGTGCAAATTAATTTATCATGTTACACATAAGATAAATACTGGCTGTTTTCATGTAGCATACAAATACTTGATAGCTTTATTTTTACACCGAAGATTAAAGTTGATCTAGGACATGCCTTATCCCAACTATAAATCTGTCCACATATTTTAAATTTACACCCCCCATCAAAGCAACATGGTTTTGCCCAGGTGCCCAAACTTACTCCTTTTTTATGCTTTGTTCTCCTTAATGACACAAGCCATGGATGTGGATATGTAATTTTTTTTTATATGGTAAAAATGACTTTCAGATTTATGTATCCCTATATATACACATCATATTAATATATTAAAATGTTATTCTAAGACATACGCTTAACCCTTGTGTATCCTATGCTTCTGTCAGGCGTACATATACACTTAAGCAAGGTGCACGTCAGGCATACATACACATTGGCATATGCCTGGTAAGATGCGTCCAACTCCTATGGATTCAAGCATTTTAAAGCAATACTAAGTTTGGCACATCTAAATGAGCCCCTTAATGTTCAATAAAATAATCTGTAAATAATGAATATCAATAAAACAATTTATATATGAAAGATTTGTGCCACAAGCGAAAAGTGGGTCATCGGGGCTCATGAAAGCATAAGCCTGTTCCTCCGATCTATCTTCTTGTGGACTTTTCTCTACACGGTGCCTGGATCAGTTTGTAAATCATAATAAAGTACAGAATAATAGATTAAGATTTATTTGGCTAAGCTTAGAAGTAACGTGTGGAGAATAATCAACAACATCTCAAGCTAAATGTAATTACTTCCGCCCTCAACATTCCACTGAAACTACTCACACAAAAGGGACCAATGATCAACTTACTGCAAAATCTAAGGGTAATTTCTCCATACTGATTCTCCTGGACCTCTCTGCTGCTTTTGATACTGTTGATCACCCTCTTCTCCTACACACCCTTCACTCCATTGGCCTTTGTGACAAATTTCTTTCCTGCTTCACTTCCTATCTACCAAACCTCTCCTTTAGTGTTTCTACCTCTGGCACATCCTCCCTTCTACTCCCACTATCTGTTGGGTCCCACAAGGCTCTGTTCTTGGCCCTTTACTTTTTTCATTGTACATCTCTTCTCTTGGGGCACTAATTTGCTCATTCAGCCTCCAATACCACCTTTACGCTGATGACACCTAAATCTATATCTCTTCCCTGACCTCTCTCCTTCAGTACTATCTTGTGTAACCAACTGTCTTTCTGATATCTCCACATGGATGTCCCAACGCTACCTAAAGGTCAACATGTCCAAAACAAACTTTCCTCCTCAAAAGTCACCCCCTGCCCTCAAATTTTCCTCACTGTCAATAACACCCCAATTTCCTCGGTCTCCCAAGTTCGCTGCCTTGTTGTCACGCGCTCTGCTTTATTTCACACATCCCGATTCTCTCCGAGTCCTGTCAACTCCACCTTAAAAACATTGCCATTTTGCCCCTTTTCTTTCTCAACACACTACCAAAAATCGAATCCATTCTCTCATCGTCTCCTGTCTTAACTATTGCAACCTCCTGCTATCTGGCATTCCTGACACCCATATATCCACACTTCAATCCATCTTACATGCTGCAGCAAGACTGATCTTCCTCTCTTACCACTCTACATCTGCTGAACCACTTTGCAAAACCCTACACTGGCTTCCTATATCCTCCAAATTCAAATAACTCACCCTTACCTGCAAAGCCCTCAACAACACTACCCCTGCATACATCTCAAATCTCATATCAAAATACTCTCCCTCCCACCCCTCTTAGGTCTAAATCTGACCTTCACCTTGTCTCTTCTCTGGTAACCACCTCTAACTCCCACCTTCAAGACGTCTCCCATGCTGCATAAGTGGAATTCCACTTATGGAATTCCCTACCACGCTCAATCAGACTTTCCCACAGCCTTCAAATTTTTAGATGCTCTTTGAAAACCCATCTCTTTTTTAGAGGTGACTTTATCCTCTATAACACTATTCACACTAATGCACCCTCACAACTGTCCCAATCTCCACTCTGAGCCACATTTGCTCCTCTTGTTTCAGTTGTGCCTCCCCTTACCTTATTTCTCCTCCCCTACCTTGCTCCTTCGTCTCCCGGCACCTGTGGGAATGTGCACAAGCTGTTGCTGATCTATCCTGGCCTGCTGCACATTATTCCTGCCATGCTTACAGCAGTTGGCCATGCGTTGTCTGATCAGCCCTTATCCCCACACACAGCTGCTGCCTAGATGTGTTTGCAGGGTGCTCGTCTGCCACTTGTTCCCAGGAGTTGTCATCTTTTGTGTACTCACCCCTTCTGCAATAGTTCCCTACAGGATCCTACTCTCTGTTCCCGGTTGCAATACTAAATTATCTCTGCATACCTATTTTGGTGATTATTGACTTTTATTCTCACATTTCACTCTCAACCATGGACAAGGACTTACAAATGCATCTTTCCACAACTAAATTCATTAGAGTGCCACCTCCAAAATCACATACCCTTTCACCAAACAGGAAAAGGTGTCCTTGCAGATAGAACCTGCATTGCCGCCACGCTCCTCTTTGGAGCACGCTGTTCTTCTCCAACTTACCTTGCCCCGATCACCATTGTGAAAAGGGTGTAGTACGAATTTCCTATGCAAATAATACCGACACAAATAATACGTTTGTTATTTTCTACTGGTCAATATTGTTTATCAGTATTATTAGTATCAAAATTATGATTATCATCCGGTTAAATGTCATAAACTGAGTGAACTTACAAATACTTTTTTTGACAAGTAGATCCGCTATCAATGGTGTTTCCCCTTTAAGCTCATCGTGAACCTTGGTGGGAAGACTGTTTTCATTAAAGAGACCCAGTGTCACACGCTGCTCATTTGGCTTCCACAGACAAAGACTGAGACACTCACAGGTGTCTCATTAACAGACTTCAAACCTCCAAGTTCTGATCTGCACAGGTGCAGACTGATTACCTGTCTACTTCTAATTAGATTCCTATTGGTTCCTGCGTTGGCTCCAGACTTGAAAAGGCACTTCCTTTCTTTCCTCTGGGCCTGTTGATCATGTTACCAGTCTGATTAGGTTCCTACCTACTCTGTGAGCTCTCACCTGGATCGTCAGTGCCTTGCTGTGTTGCTGTTAAAGACCATACAGATCAAACTGCAACTGTCTCTGCTGTGTACTCTCCACAGACTATTCAGCTCATGCTGCAACTATCTCTGCTGTATGACACTCCACAGGTCATATCATCAAGCTGATTGTGTTGCTGTTAAAGACCATACAGATCAAACTGCAACTGTCTCTGCTGTGTACTATTCCACAGACTATTCAGCTCATGCTGCAACTATCTCAGCTGTATGACACTCCACAGGTCGTATCATCAAGCTGCTTGTTGTTCTTTTCTCTGGCTGAACTGTTCATGTATTATTGAAAGCATTAAGGCATTATTTGGTTCCTGATTACTGCCGCATCTATTGTGCATATACTGCTACCTGGACAGTTAATCTCCGCTCTGATGTGGGCTGCTCAACTGTGATACCATTTACCTGCTGCCTTATTCTTTCCACCTTATTGCTGGGCTGTGCATTCAAAACCATATCTAACTATATGCTGATTGTTCATATTGCATGTGATATTGCCGGTGGCTCCGCCCACCTTGTACTACGCTCCTAGTGTGTATATATATATATACATATATCAAGACTTTCCTGTATATTCATCCAGTCATCATTAAACCTCTGATTGTACTTTTATCCTGCATCTGGCATCTATTTGAACCTCAGGCTATCATTACCACTTACCAGTGTATTACCATATTCTCACTCCCCGAGGATCTGTTCCCACAACATCTATGAACAGATCCAGAGTCCAAAATACCAAACCGTGACAGTATCAACAGGCCACAATGGACTCCCCTGGGGAACCGCCGGCTAAACAGACTCTGCAGCTGTTACTCCATAGGATAGAACAACAGGATGAAATTCAACACCAACTCCTTCAATGTTTCCAGACATTGGCCTCTAGAGTGGATTCTATTCAATCTGCTATATCCTCACTTCTTCCACTGGCTCCTCCATCGGAACCACCTGCACCAGAGCTACCCAGTAATTCTCATTCTACTCTCCGGATTCCGTCTCCTGCTAAGTTTGATGGCGACCCTAAAGCCTGTAGAGGTTTCCTCAATCAGTGTTCGATTCAATTCGAATTACAACCTCAGAACCTTCCTACTCAAAGAATAAGAGTTGCTTACATAATATCATTATTGTCTGGCCAGGCTACGTTGGAATAATGATGCTCTAGTGGCTACTTTCTGGCACGGCTTATCTGATAAGATCAAGGTTGCTCTTGCCCCCCAGGAACTACCTGCTACTTTGGATGCTCTAATTTCTTTGTGTAACAGAGTGGATCTACATTTCAGAGAAAGAGCCGCTGAAAAGGATAACTCCCGTCGTTCTGTATCCAGAACATTAACTCGCTATCTCTCTCCAGCTTCTGGAGAGGAATCAATGCAATCGGAACGATCGCGCTTGACTCCGGAGGAGCGCGATCGAAGATTTAAAAATAAATTATGTATTTACTGTGCCGATCCAGGGCATATCTTTAATAAGTGTCCCAAGAAATCGGGAAACACCAAAGCCTTATTTGTTCCGGAGAAGTCAAATTAGGCAATGTCAAATCTTCTCCTCAATCATCGTTACCCACTGTGTGCTCGTTTCCAATTATATTATATGGCCCTTCTGGCCCTGTTCACTCCTATGCCTTGCTGGATTCAGGAGCTGCTGGGAACTTTATTTCTTCTTCTCTCGTGTCCCAAGGGTCCTTACCCGTATCCTTCCTAGAGCATCCTGTATCTATTTCTGCAATTGATGGATTTCGTATCTCCAATGGTCTCGTCAAAAAATGCACTCCGCCTATTCTTCTACAAATAGGAGCATTACATAAAGAGATGATATCCTTCCATGTTTTGCCATCTTCTACTAGTCCTGTCATTCTGGGATTACCCTGGCTCCAACAACACTCTCCTCAGATGGATTGGACCACTTCACAAGTGTTATCCTGGAGTTCTAATTGCTTTAAAAATTGTCTTTCACGTGTTCATCCACTGGCCTCTACTAGCTTCTCGTCTGAATCTCAATCCAACTGCCTTCCAAGTCAGTATCTGTCTTTTCGGGATGTGTTCGACAAGGCCAGATCTGAACAGCTTCCTCCTCACCGAACATGGGATTGTCCTATTGATCTGTTGCCTGATCAAATCCCTCCGCGAGGTCGTGTGTATCCTTTATCCTTGCCAGAGACTCAAGCCATGTCCGAATACGTCCAAGAAAATCTTCTTCGTGGATTCATTAGACCTTCATCTTCTCCTGCTGGGGCCGGTTTCTTTTTTGTTAAAAAGAAGGATGGGTCCCTTCGCCCATGTATTGACTACAGAGGTCTTAATGCCATCACCATTAAGAACCGGTACCCCATTCCTCTCGTCACCGAACTATTCGACCGTATAAAGGGGGCGAAGATTTTCACAAAACTAGATCTCAGGGGAGCTTATAACCTCATCCGAATTAAAGCCGGCGATGAATGGAAAACAGCGTTCAACACTCGCGACGGCCACTACGAATACCTAGTGATGCCTTTCGGTTTGTGCAATGCCCCTGCGGTGTTTCAAGGTTTTGTGAACGAAATCTTCAGAGACCTCCTCTATGATTGTGTCGTTGTATATTTGGATGACATTTTGATCTTCTCCCAGGACATTCATTCTCACCGCCTTCAAGTGGCAGAGGTTCTTTCACGTCTTCGTAAGAATCAACTTTTTTGCAAGCTAGAGAAATGCTTATTTGAAAAGTCCCAAATGTCATTCCTTGGCTACATTGTCTCAGGCTCAAGATTAGAGATGGACCCAGAGAAGGTTCGAGCTATACTCGAGTGGCCTCTTCCCTTAGGATTGAAGCCTGTGCAACGCTTCTTGGGGTTCTCTAATTATTATAGACGTTTTATCAAGGGATACTCAACTATAGTGGCACCCATTGTGTCTCTCACCCGGAAGGGTGCCAATCCCAAATCCTGGCCGCCAGAGGCCTTAAAGGCTTTCGAATTTCTAAAAGAAGCATTCTCCTCGGCACCTATACTTCAACAACCTAACATGTCTTTGCCATTCTTCCTCGAGATTGATGCTTCAAGTGTGGGAGTAGGGGCTGTGTTATCTCAGAAGTCTCATCTTAACCAGTTCCATCCCTGTGCATTCTTCTCCAGAAGATTTTTACCTGCAGAGAAGAATTACGCCATCGGCGATAAAGAATTACTGGCCATAAAAATAGCATTGGAGGAATGGCGTTATCTCCTAGAGGGAGCTAAATTCCCGGTTACCATCTTTACGGATCATAAAAACCTATTATATCTGCAATCCGCTCAATGCTTAAATCCTAGACAAGCTAGTGTGTATATATATATACATATATCAAGACTTTCCTGTATATTCATCCAGTCATCATTAAACCTCTGATTGTACTTTTATCCTGCATCTGGCATCTATTTGAACCTCAGGCTATCATTACCACTTACCAGTGTATTACCATATTCTCACTCCCCGAGGATCTGTTCCCACAACATCTATGAACAGATCCAGAGTCCAAAATACCAAACCGTGACACCCAGGAAGGGCAAGACTTGTTTACTTACTTGCAGGAATCTGGTCCTCCTTCACGCAGCCTTGACACCCCTTCAGGGTGCCCAATGTTCTCGTTGCTCCCAGTGGTTCCATTTTGCCTATCATTTATTTTAATGTTTGAAGATTGATCTAGTCTGTGCCTCCTTCTTGACCCCAGTTGCTACTGACCATTCTAAATTGTGTTCTTACTGTTTGTTCCATTTGGCTGCTGCATGCATTTTAAGCCTTGGCTGTTTATTGGCAACACTCCTAGCACTCAAACTCCTCCCTCCCTCTCGTTATTGATATCATTTGATCCTCAGAGTCATCCCACAAAGTCACTTTTGTTCTTTATTACGATCAGAGGCGTAACTGATAATAAAGCCTCTTGTAATGGCCTTGTGAGCTTTCTAGACCAGAGTGATGCAAAAGTCGACCTCGTGGTTGTTGGCAAAATAGACAGTTAGACCCTCCGCAACCTTCATTTGAAATTTGGGAATCTGTAGGAGCATTTCATTGAGCCGCCATGAAAATCAGCCTACAGAGCTCTCCAATAGGCTAAAAAATGAGAACAACCACAGAAGATACAGTTGCGTGTGGCAGAATTCTGAACTCGCCAGATTTCAAAAAGCCCAGCCTGTTTCAAATGCTTAGTGATGCTTTTGCTGATACCTGATACCTGCTGAAACCTGGAAGGAAGAATTTGAAGCTGCATGGGACCTGTCCAGACTATGATCGAATACTGTGTTGAAGTCTCTGCCTGCCAGCAGCAAGCCACTGTAGCCTCTTTGGAGTTTGGAATATAAGGCATTACAAAAAAAATGCACTGACCAACATTGGGTGCATACAGATTTGCTAGGGTGAGTTCAAAAGAGCCTAAAAAGACATACCCACAATGAAAATCTGTATAGTAGCCAACATAAATTGTGTGTTGTTTAAAAACGCACGTAAAAACTGGACCGTATTCAGCAACAAGCGGATCTGAAGAAACTTTTCATTTTTGAATATGGGTCTAAATACACTCTGCTTATATGACATTTGCAGTACTGAGACAGACACAATACACTGTTGAATTTGTACAATACATATATGGAATAAAAAGTCACAGGAGAATGCACAGAAAAAAAAAGTATTCAATTACTGTGGCCTGTTAATAATATAGTAATTAAGGAAAAAAAGCATTATTTAAAAAAATATTTTTTTATTTCCATTCCCCCACCCATAAATACATTATTATGGTGTTAGCACTGTGTATTGTATATAAAATGCATTTTTACAGTTGCACTTGATTGTAAACACATGTTTTAGCATGCATACGCTACCGTCACTATCAACCGGCACTTACACCTGACCTGTAGCTGATGCAAGTGATTTAATAGAAAAACACATATCTTTGAGTTGCCCTCAGTTTGAATTGGGCACTGCTATGTGCTCTTGAGCTTTACACACCCTTACTGTACATTGACACATGCAAATCCTCATTACCCTCCCTATTCTGCCTATGAAATTATTGGCTGTCGTGTCATTTGCTTTCACTGGCATATAGTCCGTTCTTGGACATGTGCAGAGCAATTTAATACGCCTCATATCGACATTTACATTCTTTAATGAGTAAAGCCCTACATATTTATACATTATGGGCCTGGTTCATCTTGGAACGCAATTTGCATTTAAAAAAGTGGGAAGTTAATTGCCCACACGTCCACCCGAATTAAGTACAAGGGGATCTCAAGAACACTGCAGGGTAACACATGCATAAGTCCAATATAAAGTCCCATGAGAATGCATGTCAAAAGCAAAATAATCTATTAAATAAGCAACTTCTAATATTATAATCATTAATAAATATACATTAAAGAAAATGATCTCGGCTCGCCCTTGCTATACATAGCTTACGGGCGTCCGCCCCTTCCCTCCCCGTTCCCCCGTCCAAGTCATAGGCAGTCGGAAGTGTCATTTGTGCTTGGACATGAATTGCATTTACTGGTATATGGTCCGTTTCTGACCATGCGCAGAGCAATGTCACGCAAGATACGGCATACAACGGGACTTATGTCCGAAGATCAATCAAGCCTATACTGTGCCCTGGAAATTCTGCCTTTAAGTGTATAAAACTTGTTTTTCATAGAAGCTTCACGTTAATACCCATCAAATCATTTGTAATTGTGTACATGCTACAGTGCAGATGTAAATGTGTATGTTTTTGAAGAACCACATTGTTTTATTACAAAGTCCAGAGATGGAGACAGGCCAATAGAATATTTTATTGTATTATTTTTCTATGATTAGAGCACAATAATTTAGTAAGCAAATAAACTGAATTCACTATATTGTGCTTCTGGCAGATATTCATCAGATGGAAATCATTATTGTTCAGAAGAAAATTCCATTTCAATGAGAATAGTTTGTGTGAATCTTGAACTACATATGTTTGAGCTAAACCGGCAATGTCTGCAGTGGATCTCCCCAAGCATCATAAATGGCTCTACTTAGAGATAGATGTCAATCCAGTCCCTGATGAAATTGCCTAGCGTTCTTTCATTAAACCGACTAAGTTAGAGTGTGAAACAGTCGCGAAAGTAACTCTTGTGTAATTTAGCTCATGCTGTGATAACTAATTTCTACTTGGTTTCTATAAAGAAGGAGATTTGACCTGCTAACAAAAATGCTGTTTCTATGACAATCACCTTTTCTTCAGCAGACAAACAGCTTTTTAAAGCATTATTGGTAAATGGAGTAATAATATATTTTACTAAAAGTGTTACTTGCTAGATAACAATTGAAAGATAAGGAGAAAAATTGCTCATCTTCACCTTAGATACTCAACCATCATCTAAAGTGCTTATTTTGATTAAACATCCCATTTATGTCCCGTAATGTATACTGCATCTAAAGTGCACAATTTAAACATAATACACCTCTGAACCCAAGATAATTCAACTACCACAAATTGTATAAAAGAAAATATTTTTTTTAAAAAAATGAAATAAATAAATAAAATGTTTGTGAATATACATATTTATTTTTTACAATGAATTTTTCTGTGGTCTGCAAGAAAATCTCCTTCAATGAATAGCTATTAGAAGGGACTAGCAATAACACAGCAAGCATTATTCATTGCAAGTTCAATTTCCATTAATGGTCATAAATGGAAAACTATTTATTCTCTCTACATTACAAAGTCAAAAACATTTTCATTTTTAAAGTTTTCAGTTTCTGGGGTGCCAGCATACAATTGCAAATGGGTTTTAGGCCTCTAGCTGAGTCAAATGTATTTCAATGCATTTTAATTTGTAGTGTGTTAGAGATGTCACAAAATATATTGCTGAAACACTAAAGATTTTCATTCTGAATGAATTTTGTTTTAAAACTATTGCATATTATTTTATTGTTAAAATGGGTATTTTGTAGGTTGTAATTATTTTGATGAGCCAAGTAACATTTTGTGTTTCTGCATATTTATACATAATAGTACCTAAATTGAGCTATGGCTTTGTATCTGTGAAATAACAATTATTCTGAATAATCAACAGCATTTAGAAGTTAGTTATGAATAGCACAATTACTCTTAGTTTTATATACAGGACTGGCAATTATACAATATCTGATTCAGTAAGCAGCACTAGGTTCCATAGAGTTTAAATGTTAAAAACTAACATTTTGAAAAAAATAATAATAATTTCTAAACTACAATACAGCTGAGTGAAAAAAAGAACAACTTTAGTTTGCTGTTGTGTTATAGATGTACACACACACACACACACACAAACACAGACACACACTTGTTTTTATTACATCTTGAGGACCCATGTCTGGAACATGGTGTATATGGACACCCCTTTCCCAATGCCCTGTCGACAGAACAATCATAGGGGTATGTGTAGAAGCTGTTTGTCACCAGAGTTACCACATTAGATTTGCACTTTTATTTTGCATAAAGTACTGACACGGACTGCAAGATGGGGAAAGTTTCATGTATTTTGACTGTCTGAGGACATCCAAATTCCCGCATACATAAATGAATAAATAATAACAATGGTAAAAATGTTTTGTGTATCCTGGCAGTCTGAGGACATCTGTATGCTGACTTACACCTACACTTAGCCATGGAGACAACAGTCCTGTTCAACCACTTTGCATAATTTAATCAAGTTTGATTCCCCTTTAATGCTGTTATATGGTTCTTTATGTAAAATTTCACCCCCTACCAGTTCCGATTTTAAGTATAGATGGTTCAGCCATGAGGCACGCAACACAGTCTCACTTTCCGGGCACCCGGCATGTCTGTATAAACTTCATCAGGTGTTTCTCCACAGCCTGAACCTCCTCTCTGTCCCAGGATTTCCTCCACCCTTATTTGCAACCTGAAAGAAATTAGAGTGGTCCATTATGGCTCCGCAAAATACAGAGAAGGCAAATTTCTTCTGCCTAGCAAAACTGTGTGCTACACCTAGCTGTGGAAGCTATGGCTGGGCATTGGACCCATGTTACCAGGTCCATACACCACCTCTCTTCTGGCGTGGAAGTGTCGACTAAAGGATTTGCCACTTGTCCCTCTGTCACTGCGGATTGCTCATCATCTGACATGTCGCTCTGTAGCTGGACTGGTTCTGAAAAGAAAAAGATATGTAAATGACCAAGGTAAAAGTCAAAAGCATACATCAGACACCAGATTTTCCACTTACCGTCTAGATCAATGTGCATCTCGTCCAAATTCTTGCCTTTGAATTCAGCTAGTCTGTCACTCTCGAGAGCCATTAACAGTTTGCTGATCTTGGCGAGTTGGAGGGTACCTTTTGGGAGGCGATATTACTGTCAGTGCACCCTGATGTCGTGCCCAAAGAAGTCTGCCAACTGATCCAGTTCTGTGTCGTTTAATTTGAGGACCATCTAGAAAGTGGTAATGTGCTTTTGAAGCTTTGCGGAAGACAGCATGTAGGGATGCTTGGCCCCACACTCTCGGGCAAATAGTTGTATGCAATAGGAGCCTCTGAAGTGTGACAAGGCAGCTGGTCTGGTGAACATGTAGACATTTTGCCTATCCACTCCACATGTGTCACGCTTTTCTGTGAGAAGTTCCATTGCAGCGTGCATGGCTGGTGTCAGCAGGATTGGGGGCTTTTCTCCCTCGTTTTCCTAGGATTTTAGTGCGAGTGAAGTGTCAGCAAAGCTTCTTCTCAACCTCGGAATGCACTAGAGACACATTTTCATGGAGATCCGAGGTACATCTTGAGGAGTAGGTAGTCAGCAACATATTTGAAACTTCCCCTTCCCTACGTCGATTGAACAAGATCACCTGTGCCAGGGTGACTTTTGCAAGTAGTGCCCAGTGGTTAACCGTAGGCTCGGTGGATAGCCCACTTCGGTAGGCTTGCTGCTTCTCATAGAGGTACAAGTGCATCTTTTTCACATCTTCCGTGAAAGGTAAGAGCTGAGGCATGTTCCACTTGGACTCCTTAAGAGTTTTCAAGGCAGCCGATGAGATCAACTCGTTCCATCTCGCCTCATATAGCTTCCTGAAATTTGTTGAGTTTTCAACCGCAGCAGTGCAGCCCTCCATCATTGCTCGACACTACACAATGCTTGCTATCTTTTGCAGGCCGTGCCCACAAGGGCGACTTAAATGTACCTTTCTCCTCATCATAGCCAGCTACCAGCTTCACAGCGTCTACTACATACAGAGAGTTCGATGGGGTGCTAAATTCTTCCATCATCTCCAGAGGGGTAGCTCTTCTAGCCTGTAGCAGTAGCCTGCCCATTTCTCTAAGCTTCTGACGGATGTACTCGTGTCTGCCAACATCTGATCCAACTCAGTTGAACAGATGCTGTCCCATCTTCATGATGCATCTATTCTTTTTGACTGCGAGTAAGGAATCATCCTGTGTCATGTCACTCAAGAGCTTCCAAAAGTCATCACTGATGTCATGTGGAAGAGGCTGAGCAAAGGCACACAGTGACTGGACTCTGTTCTTGCCAGGTGTGAGCTTCTTGCCCCCTCGGTATAGCTTACAACTCTTCATGTGACACCACAGGTATTTCCTTGCAAGCAAGCCCTGGCAGGCTACACAGTGCATGAAGTCTTCAGCATCCATCTCTTTGTCTTTAAGTGTGCACGGGACCAGAACACCATGGCCTGCCCTCTTTGCCTCAGCATTGTGTGGAAAGTTGCCCCTATTGCGAAGATGTGTCAATTGAAAGCACCTTTCTTTTGAGTGCTTGGGGAATTTCAGGGCCCAAGCTACTTAAGTCTCATTGCGATGAACATGCTCCATGTGCCGGGCAATTTTTAAGAGGGGATTCTCACAGTAGAGGCAGTGCTGCTTTTTTGCTATGCCCTTGAGCCATCACTGTTTCTGAATAGCGTTTGGACAGACAAAGAGTTGTCTCTCCGACCCACTGTATTTAATACACGGCTAGCAGAAAGTCGAGCATGGTCGTACACACAACTCATCTCTAGGTACCTGCACTCTGCTGCCCTGGTGGGCAATGTGGCATCACCACTGGTGTCTGAACTGCTCTCCTCCGAAGTGTCAGGGGCATACTCATCTCCACTGCTCTCTGGGCTATAGTCGGAGATACCGGTGGGCTCGCTCATGCTTCATCTTCAGCAGCAGACGGATTTGACTGTCTTTACCTGCTTGGTGTACAAAGCTCCACAGGAAGCAGTCACTTCCGTTTCCTGCTCCTGCTATACATTCAGACGGACTACTGACCTCTAGTGGTGGGAGGCACGCACACTTTCTTCCCTCCCCATCGGACACACACACACTTTTGTTCCGACCAATGTGACTCGTGGGGACATACCAGATTTTTATGCTGAGCATATCAGCAAGGTTCTCTGCATTGATTAGCCTTGAGAAGCTTTGTGGGGACCTCAAATTTTGTCTTCACTACGAATCAGGTCCCCACAGTGATGGTGTGTAAACAGGTCAATGTCCCCACAAGCATATGAATGCAAGTACACACACACACACACACATACACATAAAGCTTAGCTGTATTTACCTGCATTGTACTGACAAAGAAGAAGGGAAAAATAGACAAAACCTGTATATGTCTAGGACAGGGTTTCCCTAACCCGTTCCTCACAGCCCCTAACAACACAGGTTTTTCCGTGAACAGGGGAAATAATTATACCACCTGTGCATCTATTACAATGTTTCGTCAGTAATGACTACACCTGTGCTCCAGCAAAGAGCTATGGAAAACATGCACTGCTAGGGCTCCCTGAGGCCTGGATTTGGGAAACTGTGGCATAGGGTTTTAAACATGACTCACTAGCCCAATAAGCCTGGTTTATATATAAACACATATGTGTGTTTTATTTTATTTTTTTAAACTATAAGCTCATATGGACTGGGCCATCTCTACTTTCTCTTTCATGTCCTTGTATGTAATTTATTTGTATTATAAACCACTCATAATATGTATAATATGGTGACACCTCCGAAGATTAGGCCATCTGACTCCATAATTTTATGTGTTTTGATGAAAAGTTGGTCCATCTGTGAAAATCGAGGCGCATTGCACTACCAAAGAATAATTTCCACTGCACCACAGCCATTTACCTCTTCATAAGAGGTCCAGTGATATTTTATTACACAAAATATATGATACAACATTTTCATGTAATATGACAGTGTATACTTGCACCTATGTCCTTCAGTATCATAGCAGTATTTAACATCCTACCAAGTTCTGATAGGTGTGAACAACATAATAAAATAATTATTCTAACTGGTACATATTATGCTCCTACACACACTTCATTTCCCTTAGCGGTTACAAGATAGGCTGGAGTTTATTGCATAACCTAATTTATCTGTAGATTTTACTTCCAGGTTTGACCATAGCCTTCAATGGAACTTATCATCTCATATTATAGAATGCAGCATTTTGGAATGAAAACAAAACGCTTAAAAAGCAATATGGTCACTTCAATTTCATTGTCTTGCCAGTTTAATTTCCTGTATTCATTTGCTCTATACATGCCTAATAGCTGTCAAAGGAAAAAATGGTGTAATTTCAACATTGCTTATAATTTCACCATAACTTACTCTACACTGACACTCTAACAATGCTGTCATATTGTTAGAGCACAACAAATGTTATTATAGCTCTAATAATAAAAATATATTATTTTGAAGTAACTTGTGTAGCAAAAACAAATTGTTTTATTCTTATTATTGCAGTACTGTGTTAGCCAGAAAAATATATGTGATGTTAAATACTTTTGTGTAAAAAAAACCCAAAAGTATTATAGGAGTGATACCTTTATTGGCTAACTAAAAAAAAAGATTTGTCATGAACGCCCAGCCTGTCCCAGATACAGCAATCTGAACAGCTGGCCGTGACTGGTGTTAACAGTTAACACCTTTTCTACCACCACAAAGGATTTATCATGGTGTCCTTGCGTTCATCAGAACCACTTATTAATGTTTCACATTTAAATCACATACACATGTAGCTGGAGTCTACCTGGGCTTCGTAAGTTCACAAAGAATCATGGAGAGTACGCTAGATAAAATATCGTTAATCTGAAAAATGTTTCCAAGGCTTATTTACAAAAAGGTAATAAACAGACATACAATAGGTTTTGCACAAAAGAGTTTCAGAAAATAAAATAGGAAATAAAACCAGAGTCCTTACTTACAAGTTCAGGATTTGGCATGTGAGGAATACACATTAAGGAGAATGGCACATATCAGCCTTGACAGGCTCCCTCAAAGAAATTAACTTAGAAGAAATATGATGGTACAAATAAAAGACTTTGTTTTATTTTATGCCAGTATACAACAAAGTATTGCACAATTTGAAAACACTTCTTTTGCCATTGTAGTTCATGTCACATGTAGTGTCTTTGGGAACACACAAATGGAATACATCTATTTTAGCCAAATGGCACAATTGTGTTCCTAGCACACGACAAATGGATGATATTGCTTGCCCCTAAACTGTCCCTCTAACACTGAAATTGACAGTAAGTTATTGTTATTGCTTCATGATCAAGTACATCCACCATTCTTCTGGGGTCTCTGGATAATGCTATTTATCAAAAATAAATGTGGTCCATTTCTATATTTATAGCTACAATTAGTAAAAAAACTATACCAATCAGTACATATTAGTGTAAAATATTTGGTTAGAGAACCTCCTGGGGTTTCTTGTACAGCTTCAGCATTTATTCCATATCATGTTCTTTAGCCACAAGGAAGAATAGCAAGATGTGTAACATATGCACTTTTACTGGGTTTGACATTAATCTGCAAATAAAAGAGCTGACTCAAATTCTACTTAGTGTATTGTATGAATGATCACAGAACTGAAAATACAAAGTGCCATTTAAAGAATGATCTAGAGAGTTAAGTAAAAGAAACCAATGAAAGTGAGCACAATATGGATGAAAGAAAGATAATGGAACAATATACAGAGGAACACACGTCATTGCCTCCTCTCTATGGGAAAAGATACACTATCTAAAAAGATTTTTTTTTTTCTGTAAATGTTTAGGAAAACATATCAGTTATTATTGTGTATATGCCACAGATCCGAATAGATCAGTGTTCCTGCTTAGCAAATTATTATATAACATGAAAGAGTGTCTTCTTGACTTAAATGTCCAGCATTGTTTGGACAAAAGAAAAGATAATAAAAAGAGCTAAATATGCAAATAACATGTCTACTCAATGATAGGGCAGAAGTCTTGAAAACTGCAGCAGGGATATTCACATTGGACATACCCCCATTAAATATTGCTGCCTCCCCACCTACTTTGCATTTAAAGAAATTGGAAGCGTGGTTTTGGATGGGCAAATAGGCGGGTTATGGGAACAATTATAGTCATTAAGTAAGGATGTGTTAAGAGCAACGGGACTCACATATCTTTACATAACCCCTATCATTGTTTCCCATTGCGTTATATTCCCTCCCCCACTGTGCCCACCCTTAACCATGCTTCCAATTTTCTATTGATAATTCTGAAGGTTTCAGATAACCCTTCATATGGACTAGGGCAGCAGCCAACCTTCCTCCTCCACTTACCTAAATCAGTACTGTCCCATATATTTAACTTGTTTCTTCCATATAATATTGATCATTAACTTTATGTCACCAACCAGTATTACCACATCGTGAACTAAAGGTGTAAGGAAATTGGGGAGATATGGGTGTCCTTACTCCCTGGTGTTCTAAAGGTAGACACCTCCTTTACCAGGGATGTGACAACAGTAGCCATTTCTATTGCAATGTTGACTTTTGGTAGTGAAAATGGTGTGATATCTCTAGAACTGGGTGTGATATGGGCAGTTCAAGCCAAGGCACGCTTTGAGGAGGTTTGTCCTAATTTGTCCAGATTCCTATGAGGAATGTTGGGTGGCATTCTCCTCTATTGACACATGGTGATGAAGAGAATTTAAAAATAAATGCTATAAGAGTTGCAAGCAACACAAGCCCTTTTGCAGCAAATGACATAACCTAAATATAAAATAATTCTATAGAAAATCAACATGTCAGCAAATGAGTGACAACAAAAATAAGTGTTATTCTACAAGAGAGTACCTTCAAATGGCACTAGCTGTAGGGTATAATATAAGTACATTTAAAAGAATGCATTTGAAATTATATATAACAAATTGCAGGCATGACCAAAAATCCTTTCAACGAGAGGATGAAAATGCAGCACAAAAAATAACTGTTTAAAGTATATCCTGTTAGCTCCTCAAGCTGAAGATTGTTAGTTCAATTCCCAAGCTCACTGGTTTAAAATGAAAGCCTGAGGCACTGTGGAGTGCTCAGCTGCTGCAGAATCCTCACAAGTCTTCTAATCCCAATGTACATAAATACTGTCAGAGCAGCTCTGACAATGATCTATTATTCTGATGTCAGATTGATAGGGATAGAAATGTCAGTTTACTTTCCACGAAAGAGAAACAGTAGTATTTTTTCAGTTTGGTCAGTGATGGTAGACAGGGAGAGATAATTGCTAGTAAAGTGTAAAGAGACAGCAGTAGCAGAATAGAATAGAACCCATAGCTGTTTCATTCTCTATCTCAATAAATGTCAGCGATATCTACTGATTCAATTTTCTATTATATCTGCTCTTATTGTATACCATAGGGTATTTCAAATCAATACTTGTCAGGCGACGTTAATGCCAATATTTGTTAACCATATATTTCATTTTTTAGTAACACACACATGTCAATATACTTCAGTAGGTATATGTATCAAGCTGCGAGTTTCCGGTGGGTTTTAAAAGTAGAGATGTTGCCTATATTAACCAATCAGATTCTAGCTATCCTTTTGTAGAATGTACTAAATAAATGATAGGGTGAAATCTGCGCTTCCTAATAATAGAATGGGGACAAATACATAAATCAAAAATCAATGGATCAAAACATGACTATGCACATATGTCCAAATGAGTCTCTAGAAAGCAATATTAAACGATCTTCCCACTTTTTCCTGCCACAGTTATATTCAATCTACTCACAGGATGAAGAAAGGATATGAGCTGATATTACAATTGGATCCGGAAAGCACGGCTGGAAACTTCTTATGACCCTAATCCTCCTCTCCATGTTCTCCTAGTGAACCCCAAGTCGGGATGATGAATGTGGCTGATGAAGACATCCAATATGATCACAATAGTGCCACCGTTGAACTATTTCATTGTTACCTGTATGGGTGGAAAATCCCTCTCCCAAATGTGTAACCAGACGTATTGTGATTTGATTCCAGACACATAGGTAAAAAGTAAATGAAATGTAATCCTGTCTAAATTTAATAAACTCTCCTCTTAATGTTTATTATACAAACTCACATTCTTGCATGCATAAATAAAATGTAATCATAAATACACAATCTCTGTGAAATATAAGGCTCACACCAGATGATCTAAGATATAAAGTTTCCACAATCCAAGCAGCTCACAACCGGAACGCAGCCGCAGTTGAAGGCTTTTGAATAGCCCAAATTCACATTTCACTTAAAGAAATGCTCCACTGCTACACAATGATGCGTTTCAACTCATGGAGTAAATGTATTAAGTAGCTGTGAGAACATTTAAAACAGCAATTGCTTTCAAGGCAAGTTTTGCCTTGAAAGACATTGCCGCTTTAAATTTCCCCTGCAAAGTTGTCGATATCCAGCGACTTGCAGAAATAGCTCCTTAATACATTTACGCCATAGAGTCTTTCTCAAGGCGATGCAAAGGAAGGGAAGGTACACCAGTTAACTGTAGTTACAGATTAAGACATAACATTATAAATTAATTTTAAACAATCTTCATGTAATTACAATGTATATCTCTCCTTACTGAGGCACTTTCACTCTCAACCTTGGCACGTCTTCATTGCAAACATAGCTGTCAGCTGCACTTTAAAATTCCGATCAGGTAAAAATACTAATAGAACCTAAGCTCATATTGCGGAACCTCCGTATTCCATAACATAATTCATTTCACAAAAAAACTAAACACAATCGTCTGTTTATTGAAATTATCAAATAATAAGAACATATAAAAAAATATTATAAAATAAATAAACAACTCTTACCAGCATAATCATTAATGAAAATAATTATCATAAATATTTTTTTTACATTAAATACATAAAGATGCTTTTCATGCATACTGTACAGACAATACGTTTATATAGTCTATCTTACTTGCATACACATGTGCTAGCTATTGGCATGCATACACGTATTTTATGTTATTTTATTTTTTTAATAACAATTTTTATTAAGAATTTTTCAAATACAGGATACAGTAAGGAAGACAACATCCAAACATTAAAAATTCACTGACAAGAGTATGTTACAAAAGGTTGAACATTATTTTGTTTGCATTCAGTAAATGTCAATGTCTGCTCACTTTATATCTTTTATAACTTGTTTTCTTAAGAACAATAAAGATCAATTTGAGAAGTTAAACGTTGTAATTTTTATTTTTACCATCAATTAAGAGTGAGTCTAATATCAGACAAATTATAATGACAATTCAACTAAGTGAATTGGACGTGTTCATTCAGATTCAATGACAAACATAACATAAAATAATACTGGCTTTAACAACAGCAACAGGACAACTCCAACCGAGGGACAACTCCCGAGTATATAGTACAGTGGATGGAGGTGTACCCATCACCCCATCTCCTCCACATGTTTGTAATCTAAAGATCAGTTGCAAATGAGGGTGGGGATGAACATAAGGAACGGGGGGGGGGGAGGGGGCAGAAGACAGAGATTCCTTCAACCAGGATCCACGTGTCTTAGTCCAAATATTAAGTATATCAGACGGTAGAAGATCCTGATAGAGGAATCTAATTTGGAATTTCTGTCTCTTCGAGAAATGTAAAAGGTCTTCTAGAGAGCTGGTTGTGGGGAGAGATAGTTTGTTATCTGTATGTGTCATTATGTAATGGCGAAGCTGTAAGTACATAAAAAAATGGGAATTGGGCAGGTTAAATTTTTCCTTAAGCTGCTGGAAAGGGAACAAGATGCCTCCAGGGTTGAATACATCGTTTATTGAGGCGATACCTTTGGTTCTCCAAGTAGAGAATTCAGCATTTTCTAGACCTGGAGGAAATGCAGGATTGCTCCAAATAGAAACATAGTGTGTGGTAGAACGAAGTTGTTTTAAGCGGTTCGTGATAATATTCCATGCCCTGTAAGTATCCGCAAACAAGATGTTTTGCAATTTTTCTTCTGGAAACAGTTTTTTCAGGAGGTGGAGGAGTGCTGCTAGTGAGTTTGGTTGCACTAATTCATTTTCTAGAGGCAAATTAATGAAGTATTCTTGCCTCAACAACCAACCTACAGCATAACGGAAAAGAGCAGAGAGCATAAATGCCATAACATCTGGGAAACCAATTCCACCTCTTTGTTTATTTTGTTTAAGTTTAACATTGTGAATTCTGGGTCGCTTACCACCGCATAAAAAGGAAGTAAAGAGTTTGGTACATCTATGTACATCAATTTTTGTGAGACAGAGAGGGAGCATCTGCATCGGGTATGTCAGTTTGGGGAAAATAACAGACTTAATCACAGCGTTTCTACCAAGTAGCAACAAAGGAAGTTTTTTTCCAGTTATCTAGCATAAATTCCATTTTCTTAATGATGCTAGAATAGTTGAGTTTGTAAAGGTCAGAGATGATGGGTTCAGAGATGATGGGCTGTAAATGCCCAAATATTTTAATTTTTGTGTTACTAAACGGAAATTTGAAATAGCACTAATTTGGTCTGGATTCATTGTAGTGTTCCAAATAGGGAGTAAAAATATGTAACGCTTCACGAATTTGTGTGTCATCCTTGCGCAGGGGCCATGCTAATCTTCTCTGTATCGTTACAATTTTAGTATATGTGCTGCCGAAGTGAGCACATACATGTAGTTTTTAATGCAATGTCTATGCCGTGTCAGTCATCACTATCAGTCAGCACTTACACCTGCCCTGTAGCTGATGAAAGTGAAATGGCTGAAACCAAACATACTTGCGAGAAACCAAGGACTTCAATCATGCATACCTTTTTTACACCCTTATTGCACATGGCCTTTGCTAGTCCGCCCATTCTCTCCCCAGTCCCACACTCAATTCATAGCAGCTAGTCGTATGTGTCACTTTAGTTAGAACATGAATTGCATTTATTGGTGTAACGTCCGTTTCGGAACATGTGCAGAGCAATTTCATGCAACTAGGTCCATGGAGTTAATTGTTTTAACTCATTCTGTTTTTCTTGTAACTTTATTGATAAATCTACACACACACACCCTTTATTTCAGTGCACTGAACTAAATAACGCTGATAGGAGTCCATAATCCAGTGATCTCTTAGTCGTTCTATTCTTTTAAATTTGTTTTCATCTCAAGAGAGATGTGTTTACAAAGCTAATTATTTGTAAAATTTTATTTTTAGTATATGAGACTGAGAAACTAGTTGTATTATTTAAAAAAATGTCTAAATCTCTGGGGAAAAAAAAATCAAATGTAGACACTAAACTCGTTGACTCTTTGAAAGATAGTGCTTTACTGATGTGAATATCCTCTTATATTTTTTCACTGCTATACGTTTGTGTCTCTGATTCACAGACGCCTGTGGTTAGTTTAGCTCCAATTTCATTTCTGAGTATATGGATAGGCTGCTATATCATTGATAGGTATGTCCCTCGTCCTTTTTTGCCTATGGGAGAAGTGTTATTATTGTAAGAATGAGTAGGATATCATGAGAATGAGTAGGATGTCCATGATTTCCTTTTGGTCAATTTCCTCTATTTAGATCCATGAATCCCACATGGGTGTGCCTGGCACACTGTAAGCAACACGGCGAAGCTCTGCTGTTGTATTGTATATACTACCTCACTGTATATTCAGCTGTTTCTTACTACATTTTGTGATTCTGCTGGAACTTCAATTAACTGATAAGTTAGTGTTTTTATCCTGAAGATACACATTTGGTGTTTTAAATAAGCTGCTAAATAACAAGCTGATTTAAATGCAGTATGGAGCACCCCTTTAATTGCTTTTCCAGAATTCTTAAGGCCTGTAATTGTTGAGGTATATTTAAAGGGGAAGTGGCAGACTAGTCAAGAGTCTTGATGCAAGAGGCAATCAGAATACTCGTTTGCTGGATTGAATAAGAAGATATTTTTATTTTGTCAAGTGGCTTTTTATGAACATTAGTGATTCATCTCTAAGATCTTTATATTTTAGATTATTTTATTTGCAATTCCAGAATATGTGTTATTTCAGAGTTTGTGTACACAGAAGTGGCAATTGTTTAACACTTTTTTCACAGTGGGCCTGATTCATTAGCAATCTTATCTTGTGCGAAAGTTGCGAAGAGTATTTTAAGAAAAAACGTAGCGATTCAGCAAGAAACAGAAGTTAATATAAAACACCCCTTTTTAAGTCATATACACAGCAGAAAATAAGAAGCAGCATCTTAAGTAGTGAACTCAATTTAAAATAAGAACCGGACCTTACTTAAGATAAGATCGTATTACGTAACGGTAAAAGTGGGAGGTGCGAAGGGTTTGTTTAGTGTAAAAATCAATCTGGAGTGTATTGTGTAGAACTGTTATTACCTAATTCTTCATATTAACATTTATATAGTTATATAACCCTGGACAAATTACTTTGAAATTTTTATGAGCTAACTGAACACCCCTTTTATTCACCAATATGAAGGATCGTGTAATGTATTTGAACTAAGAATGCGAATGCAAATGCATCTCATAATAATTCGTAAGCATAAATAAACATGCACATTAAAATCAACATCAATGTATTGTAAAAATATATCTTGAACATTGCAAAATGCGTAGTATACTCTTCAATAATATTGTCACGTTTCTGAGGATTTGATTCTTGATCTGCCCAATTTAGCACTATTCCTAGCAAGGCGCGGAGTCTAAGGAACAGACGGTGTTCACCAGGGACCACCGCAAGGTGGTTTGGTCTTAGCTGCGTCCGCCCGCAGGTCACGGCCCCTACTAGGAGTATCAGGCGAGATCTTATAGGGGAATGTAAAGGGAGGAACTTAGTAGATAGCAGGTAACGGCAGGAAAGATGAAGCACAAGCTCTATAGACAATCGGAAAACTAGGAGCGGAGTGGTGGAGCGTAAGCTCTGTAGACAGGCAGTAGAGCAGTGCAATAGAGTGTGAGCTCTGTAGACAGCAGCACAGTGGAGTGGTAGAGCATGAGCTCTGTGGACAAGCAGCACAGTGGTGAGATGGAGTGTGAGCTCTTGTAGACAGCGGTACAGCAGAGTGAGATGGAGCGTAAGCTCTTGTAGACAGCGGTACAGCGGAGTAAGATAGAGCGCAAGCTCTTGTAGGCAATGGTACAGCGGAGTGAGATGGAGCGTAAGCTCTTGTAGGCAATGGTACAGCGCAGTGAGATGGAGCGTAAGCTCTTGTAGACAGCGGTACAGTGAAGGGAGATGGGGCGTAACTTCTTGTAGACAGTGGTACAGCGGAGTGGGATGGAGCGTAAGCTCTTGTAGACAGTGGTACAGCGGAGTGGGATAAAGCCTAAGCTCCTGTAGACAGTGGTAAAGCGAAATGAGCTCTGAAGACCAATGGAATGCACAGGAGGAAATGGAGCCACATCTGATACCAGGCAGGTAACACGATCAACAAGCACTGAGCTGCAAGGGGAAGTGCCTTTTAAAGTAAGTTTGGAGCCGAGATTGGTTGTCCAATAGTAAGCATGCAGAGGACATAGAGGATCGAGTCCGCACATGCGCAGACCTCAGACCAGGACGCCAACAACCAGAGCGCGGAGGTCTACAGGAAGCAGATAAGTGTGTCGGACCACGGTTGTAGAAACTGAAGGTCCGCCGTGTGACAAATCGAAACAGGAGAGTACATACAACCACCACACAGATAAGAGCGCGAGTCAGAAATCGAACTCATGACTCCATTGTTGGAATGTGGATTGGCTAACCTCTAAGGCAACGTTCAGTTGAAAAACTGAATTCATTCTATAGACTATACTGAGAAGCACAACAGTACAGCATCAAATGTGAAGGCTAATTGAATGAACAATAATGCGCACATATAGATAAGCGCCGGCATTATAGTTCTCCTTTCATGACAAATTGACAATCTAGCGTACTCTTCATTATTACTAAAAATATATGGCAGTTCACATCAGCACGTTACCTTAGTGGTTACCACTTCTGACTCACAACATTGGCGTCATGAGTTCTAATCCCAAACATGGCCTTAGTATCTCTGTGCAGCTTGTGGGCCTGAGTCATTAAGAAGAGGAACTTTGGCCAAACCAGCTGATGTTTTCAATTAACAAGGGGTAGTATTAGGGTATTGTTTAGCACATAAGGAAAGTAATGTTTTTTTCCTAGTAACACAGAAACACTTGATAGTTTGACTTTTACTCTGACCTTCAAACTTGATCTACTACACGCTCTACCACAATTATAAATCTGTACTCAAATTTTAGATGTATGTCCCCTTCAAATGCAACTTTGTTAGGCCAAGGAGCATTTTTTATTTATAACAATGTTTCTCGTGCAAAAATGAATCTGGCCCACAGTGTCACGAGTTGCGGCGGTGTTATCCTGCGTGCAAGTGTCCCACGACCCTGGCCTGTTCCTGACATCCGCCTCCAGCATTCCGCTTACCTCCTGCGCTGTGGTTATTTAGATAAGCTTTTGCAACCTTGAGCTTAAGTCCTACGGGAAAGTTCTACAGGAAAGGTGGCTGCTAAAGGTGAAGACCTCTGTTAGTCTGGTTCTAAAAGCTCATTTATAACCACAGTCCTGACACACAGGACGCATTCATTCACATTATCTGCATGCTGCCCATCTATTAGTATGAATGCCCTAACAGGATGAGGATGAGGGGATTTGGAGGGGACAGGCTCCTTTGAGGTTAATGCAACTATTGTCTGCTAAACCTTTTCCTCATCTACCACTTTCATGTTATGTATGTCAGCTTCCCTAAAAATCTATGCAGCCAGCACTTATCCCAAACATGACCTTATAGTTTTGGAGCTTGTATGTTCTCTTCCATGTTTGCGTGGGTTTCCTTTGACATTCTAAGTTGATGTACAATATGCTGTCCCCCAAATTTAAATCTGACTTCATAATTAACATTTACCTCCCCCTCCAATGCAAGATGGTTTTTTGGAACGTGTTAATTTGGTATGGCAATTTGCAAATTCAAGTCCGGCGCCACCTTCACCACCACAGCCTCCTCCGCCACCTCCTCTGCCACTTCCTCCTCCACGGCCTGAACCACCTGCACCTCCTTGGCCACCTCCTCCTCCTCCACTGCCACCTCCTCTTTCCCCTACTCCTCCTGTGCCACCTCTGCCACCACCTGTCTTTAGCGGTCACGAATCAGATGGTCTGTTGGAAAAATATTTCACATAAGCTTGTTGTCAAAAGTTCTACCTGATTCACAATTATATACATGTAGCCAGAAAATAATGTGTGCTGACATTGTGAAACATTAATTTTTCTGCAGATATAAACATAAACTTTAACAAAAGGATATAAAAAAAGGCAGACACACACCACTATCAGATGGCCTGTAACAATGTTTGGTTTGGGCTTAGGGATGTGGAAATGTCATTAAGACTGGTTAACTAAGAACTAAATTTTGATTTATTTTCATTTGAAATAATTAGAAATTCTAATTAGTGCCAGATTATGGAGACATATTACAGGAGATTTTTGAGAAAGGCCTTGTAATAAGTGAAAATCAGCTTAGGCCAACTGTGAGCGTTTTCCCCAAAAATTCTGTGCAACTATATTTTCAAAATACAACATCTGCCACTGTTATATTAAAAGTGTCTGGAAGGTAATGTCAGTATGTTGCCTTAGTGGTTGTCATTTCTGCCTCCCAGCACTGGGGTCATGAGTTTGAAATCCAAACATGACTTATCGGTATGGATTTGGGGACTCAATCAGCAAAGAAAGTAAATTTTAATAAAAATAATTATGTCACATGGGCCAAAGCATGTTGTATTGGAGGACAGGTCCCGTGACTGTTAACATGAGACATTACAGTTCTTTTAAAAAAAAAACTTTGCAAGGCTATATTTGAACCTAGCACGTTTCCAATGTGGTGTTAAAGTTTTTTGTCAAGATTTACTTTTCACTTTCTTACAATTATGCACCCAGGGCAAGGCACACACATTTTGCAGTATGTGTGTGAGTGTGCTTAATCTCTGTAGCTTTAAAATTAACTATGTTAAGGTCCATGTGTAATTTTTGGGATGTTAACAACTTAATATATTTCACAATTTTTCACAGCTGGTCTGACTATAAAGTAAAATTAAGAAAAAATGTAGTCGAGCTAAGGAAGCACAGTCAATGTACCAGAGGAGGTCCTCCCACTCAACTCGAGCTGACACTACTTGAGCACCAAGCATCAGCAAGTTTGTTGAGGAGAGCTTGGTTGGGGTGGGCCGAATTGATACCGACTGCGACCCACCCCTAACCCGACCACTGTCTCCATTTGGTACCTGGTAACTAATACTTGTCTGTGTTAATATTTCTGTTGTGTCTTGGAACATGTGCCACCTCTATTAGTATGTGGCTTAATGATACCTTGGTAATAAGACTCGGTTTTTGCACCACATCATACAGTACATTATTTCCTCAGTGTATATGATTTTGTTAGGTTTTTTAAAACGTATAAACATACACATAATTATGTACATACATTAATCCAAAAAAATATGCTGATTTTTACAGGTTTTTCTATTTTTTTTTATGGAAAAAGGGTTTTTTGTAGCTACGTTTTTCAAAGTAATACTCATCTAAATGGATGCCTCACAATTTGCATTGATTACAACAGTAAACCTGTAGTAAAATATCTGGGTAACTAAACATATGTATCTTTTGTTTTATTTTTCCAGAGCAACAGGAGGAAGAGTAGGAGGAGGATAATACACCTACATCCCCGGCTAACCCACCAGCAGTGGGGGTGGTGCCCCTGATGCTGAGGACACTGGGACGAAGGATGCAGAGCACACTAGGCAGCAGACAATCACTCACATTTCCGATCAATTCCAAACCAGCACTCAGTTCTTTCAATCCCACGTCTGTGAAATCTCCACTACCCTCACTCGTATTGAGCACAAATTTGACAACCACTTGGAAACTATGAATTCCCACCTTTTCAGTACAAACTCTAACCTCACAAATCTGTGCAATCTCTTTTCAAAATTTTTAAAGCAGCAGCATACTTCACAACGTCCTCCACTAAATGTCACTCCTTCAACCAATTCCACACTATCCACACTGTACCGACAAGCTATCTTTTCAACTCCTGACCCTCAGTTCCATTATCTAAATCTTTCACCCCTTTCTATTCCTCACTTTTCAAATACTGACCCTCAATTATCTCTAGCTCCTCTATCAGACCCCCAGAATTCTCTGGCTCCCGTCCCTTCTCTGCCTCCCGTCCCTTTGTTGGCTCCCATCCCTTCGTTAACTCCTTCACACCCCTTGGCACACCCTACCTATCCCCCTGCCTACCCTCCTGCATACCCCCCTGGCTACTCCCTGGCTTCCCCTATGCCTATCCCACTGCCTACCCCCCTGCCTACGCCCCTGGCCACCCTCCCTGCCCATTTGTCACACTGTCGATCACACCCTGCTGACCAAGTGACATCTGAATCTTCTTCCGAGCCCTCCACATCACAGGTGACTAGAAGCCAGGCCCAAACACAAACTAAAAAATACACAAAAAAGGGGAAAAAAATTGAATGATATTGTCTTTGATTTGTTAAGAATAATTACTTTGATTTTTTTTTTTGTTGCTAATGTCTAATAAAAATAAATTATGACGTTTACATCTAAATGATGTTTCTTTGCTTAGTGTGCAAATATTATGCTAAAAGTAACATTGGCAACAGATTGTTGTTGGAGAGTACACTGAAAATCCGTACACAGACTCAACATAACTGAAATCCGAAATATTCAAGCGCACAAATTTCTGTTTGCGAGACAAATTGAACTGAAATGTTGCGGCTAAGTTATATGGCTAATATTAATTGAGTATTTTTGGGGTGAGTTTAAACAAACACATACACAAACATCACCCCTCCCCTTCAAACAATAACACCAATTCCAAAGGCACACTGTAAATGTTATTCAAATTTTAATTAAAAGGGCTTTTGTCACAAGGACAGGTCTGTAACGTAAGAGTACACTAGAACTTTGGATAGTGAGAAGCATGGGTGCTTAATTGTTCAACTTTATCAATATCAAGATACATTTATAGATGAGTATTCCTTAATGTGGGGTCCATTAATATGTGTGTACTTATTGATGTAGATCAAGCAATGGCTTTTTTGACTTTAGTGAGTGTTGTATGTACAGATTTCTTTTGTACCCTAATGGTCTAATACCTTAGCAAAAATAATGAGGCATTATCCAGTTTTGAAAAACCATGCTGCATTGAAATGCGAGGATAAATTACAATGTGTGCACCGAGGGCCAGAAACATTAAAGGTACAGATTTTAATAATTGATCAAGTAGTGTCCTGGACAAAACCATGTTACAATGCAAGTGGTGCAAATGAGTTTGCCATTTTGACATAAGTTAAATGATGTTTGTTTTTTCATGTAGCACAGAAATATACACATTAATTTCCAGTGTACAAAAAAGGTATCAAGAATTTATGTGCTACATGCAAAAAACAGAGAGTGTTGAAGTTATATGCAAAATAGAAAACTCATTTGCACCCCTTGCATTGTAACATGTTTTGGTCCAGGAGACTACTTGCTCAAATCTGTTCAAAAATTGCCTTAATGAATCTGGTCAAGAGTTTGATTTGATTTACGGCTTGTCTTAGTTGAACTTAACATGAACTTAACATGTAATTTTTTTTGGTAGGTTGGGCGGCCTACGTTAAAAATTAGAGTATTTTCCTTATGTTGTCAAAAATACAATATTTACTTACTTGCTTTGTGACATGGTTTTGCAAAGGTTCAAAGTGACACATTGGTAGTGCTCTCATTTCCTTGAGGACTCAGGCCCTCTAGGTCACAGCATGGCCACGCAGGCATGGCATATTCGTCACCTTGTAGTATTAGTGCTACTTAAGTACAACCTGCCAATCCTGGGACCTAGAGTGGAGCAGTGTGAAGTTCCATTTTGATTAGATTATTTGCCCACACAGCTTATTGAAGGGATATATTATTGTCTGGCCATGGGTGGAAACCCCTTTGTGGGAGAGAGGTGTGACATCTCCCTAGTTAATGTGGGCCAGTTGTGACTACTCAGGGCTTCTCTGGCATTATAGCCGGGGGGCACTATGCTGTGTGAGGGCAAGTAAATTGCAGATGGATAGTGAAATAAGGGGTAACACTTAACAAGTTACTTTGACATTATAAAATTTGACACGTGTTGAAGCTGTGTAGGAGATTTCAATGGTAACATGTGGGTTTAATTATTAGTTCTTAACACACTTTCAGATGATGCTTGCAGATATTATCATCAATATTCTGCACACAATCTAATGCTGTGAGATGTCACTGGACTAAATATCTATGTTTCATTGAAATTCATTCAATTATCACTACTGGCAACAAGATCCTATCTAACAGCTGAGCTTATTTACATTCAGGTTGTCCTAATAAACTGGTCATGTGATTTTGCAATCACTTTTCAAAGTATATTCTGGCTAGTTCAATCCTTTCCTTTCTTAGCAGCAAAATAAACACAAATACACAAGGTACACCCAATACAAGCACACCAGACAATAGAGGCCATTAAGCACCTGGCGCATTATATCTATTAATTAATTACTAAGTGTAAGAGACAAGTGCAGTTTGGGACTGTTGTGATGGTGGTTTACATTTAAATATTGTTATTAAGGCTAAGCTCATCCTGTAAGAAAAGGATTTATTTCCTTTCCCCACACCAGCGAAACATATGACTGGTGTGTGCAAGTGGTGACAGATTAAGATGTGTGTACCACCAGCATTTAGGATGGTTTGAAGTGTGTATATATGTGTGCCAGGGATGCCACATTGCATGAGCTAGCAAATGTCAATATGGGAGATGATGATAGAATGGATATTCGATAGGATATTAGAAATAAGTAGGTGGAATAAGAAAAGGCTGGATAGTGTCAGTGCTTTACTGGTGGACTCAACTGGACTGGAAGAGATTCTGGTTGTGAGGAATAAAGCAGAGGGCGGACTTGTGTAGGACACCAAGGTTTCGGACTTGTTTGTGTGTGGATTGTGATTTGTGATTGCCCGTGCTGAAGATTGGTGTCAAAGTGGTGACTGTGGCAGGAGTTACAATATTTAAATGTGATTTGGACATGTGCTGCTTTAGGTATCATAGGGACATGGAATTAAAACATTTAATGATCAAACATAGTAGGAGATGGGTCAGGTGGAGATATATAGATTGACCTAATATCAGCTGCCAGGTGGTGGTAGAGGCAAAATGACCTAAATAGTGGGCCAAGATAAGAGGGGCTAAATGCTAAGTTCAAAAATATACCTATTAGAAAACAATTGTGGATCCACAAAATATACTGTGAGTTTAGGGGTGTATGTGGCTGAGGCCAAAACAATAAAGTATTGGTAAGATAGTTAGTAAGTGAATCTGGACATAAATGTGTCACAAAGGACAATGAAGTTAAAGGTGTGTATGAGAAGAGGGTGAACAACAGTGTCTTAAGCAGCAGAGAGATCAGAGGGAATGATTGCTGAGACTAATGCAGGTTAATATTTATTTAAAATAAAAAATAGTATAGAATCAAAGGACACTACATAGAAAATACTAGAGTGCTATTTTTCAATTAGTTCCTTGGGTGATGAACAAACAATAAAGTCTAATCGAAGAAAAACATAGACAGGGTTCGCTTGACATTCAAGATGGTTCGAGGTGTAATGAAGGTCATACTGGATTCAAAACAGGCTGACATCTTTTGCTGCTGGACAACAAAACAACAACCAAAAAAACAATCACAACAATATAAGGTCATATATTACGTGTACTTTGTATTCCCATTTGTGCAGATGAAAGTGTTACATAATATGCTAAGGCTTGTGTTATGTTAAACACAGTAGTAGCCCGAATACTGATTTGTGGGTTTCCTAGATATATTGGTTTGGGTGTGTTGGCTGGGGATGGACTTTCTGAAAAATTGATATTAGTGCCATCATGTATTAAAATCATGAATTGCCTAACGTTGGCTAGGTGGAGGAACAATTCCCATTCTAAGTTCAACAGTTTTGGGAGAATACACTTGAGCGTGGTCCCACACTTTAAAAACAAAAAGTCACTTTTTTTTCAATAGATACTTACATTCTTCATCAGCCTCCTACTCCTTGGCCACCTTCTCAGACGCCTACTAATGTCGATGCTCTTGGCCCTTTTTTCGACCAGCACATTCATGGTGCTGCATGTGGGTCATACAGGCTGTTGTTAAAAATGTCACACATTAGTTGTCTGCATAATGTTGCCTGGCTCTCATTTAAATCCATAGAGTGTCAATATGCAAGTTTGAGGCATTTATAACACTGTGATCATTAAGTTTCTTAAAAAGCATAAGAAATACAAATCTTTCAAATGTCATTGCCATTGGCTGCAAATAACATTTACAGATTTAATCACTGATAAAATTAACACAGCATTTGGGTAATGTCAGAAGATATGCAAGGTAAGCCAGACTTTGGAAACGTCAGGCCTTCGAGTTTGGCACATTCAGCATTAGTGACATCATAGCAGCAAACAAAAACATACGCCGATTGATGCACCTATCAGGGATCTCTCACTGAGGAACTCACTGAGGCCATTTGCTTGTCAGAGTATTTGGTCTTCTGCCTTGCTCCAGCATTTCTTGGTCTGATATTGCTTATTGGAGTCTGACCCCAGCTTGTTCCTGACTTCTCCTTTGGTTCCTGATTCTGGCTTAGATTGATTATTGGTACTGACCCGGTTTCCTGACCATTCTCCTGCTTCTGATTTGGCTACTTTCATCTCTCTGGTTCTGACTCGGCTTGCTGACTACTCTTCCATCCTGTATCCTGGTGAAAACCAGGGATGTGTTAGACTCCGCGCCTCAGTAATCAGTAGCGCCAACTGCTGGCAAGTATCACCAACTCCACCTCTGTAATTGTGACAATTTTTTGTTAAAAGGAACAATACATTATTGTAAATGGTAAACATTTGCCAAAAAAAATTCCATTGGTGGCTGAAGGCTTGTTACAATGTGTTTTGTACATGATATTTCAGCGAGGCCATGGGCAACATATAATGTTCATCTATTTAAAATTTAAAAACTAAATACACCAATAAAAAATTTAGATTTCAAAATATTAATTACAATTTGGATAATATACACATTTCCTAACACCTTGCCTTATACATGTGGCCTTGGAGAGTTAACTACATTTAAAGTGTATATTAAATTAGCTACTTTCTTTAAATCATGTAACATTAAATATAATTTTTGAGTTTTGTAAATCATAGTACATTAACAGGAGTATTTGTAAACGTGGTCAAACAAACACCTAAAAATGAAACTAATCAATAGCTGTGTATAATGCACTATATCACGCAATGTTGAAAACTAACATCCGAGGATAAAGTTCACGTTCTGAGTACAGTGTCTCAGAAGTTAATGATTTGCCAAAAAAGGTGAGGAAGAAATAGAGTTAATACATAAATCTAATTACCAAGAAGCAACACATCTCCATGTGGCCTTGCAACCCCTTGCCTCTCTTGCAATCTGTGCCACGTCCCTGATTGCTGAAACGCAAAGGAGTCGTAGGTACTCCCACCCCATAGGGCAACCAGATCTCGAATCTGGAGATACGGGTCACATATAGCCTAGACATTTTTCGAGTGGAAATGCTTCCATTTCAAATACACAGAAGCATCCCCACTCAACGGGACCAAGGCCACAAGTGTCCCATCTACTGCCCGTATGATGTGCGGAAAGACAGCTATGGTGACAAACTGCCGCTTTATGCGCAAAAGGGACTCCTCATCGAGTGGCAGATGTATAAACTCCACAAGCCGCAACAGGAATGCCCCTAGCACAACTTTCAGCACATTACTGAAGGTGGCCTGGGGTATACCTGCCGCGACCCCCACTGTTGTCTGGAAGGACCCAGTGGTGCAGAAATGCAGTACCACCAACAGTTTGGTCAAAGGCAGTACTGCTATTGGGATATGGTGCATTGGCTTAAGGTCCCTCTGCACAATGCGCAGGGAGTCCAAGATGACATGAGGAGTAAGCCGATAGCGACGGACAACCTCAGCATCTGACATCCAAAAGAGGCTGACATGCACCCTAGAAAGGCGATATTGGACCAGTTGCTGGTTTGGATGGTGTGGAGAATCAACTTCTTTGATGAAGAGTTCCTCATCCAATAAAATAAGAAGCTTTATGTTTGAAAAAAGGATGATTTAAAAGCAAACAAAAAATATTACCTGAAGCCTTTAAAACTTTGTATTTGCAATTTAGACTCCAAACATACAACTCATACTTACATTAAAATCCTGCATCATATTGCTCCTTCGTTTTTTAAAGTACTGTCAGGAATAAGAGAAAAAAAACAACAAACCTTGAGTAAATACTCATACCCTGGGCAAAGTGACAAGGCACAACATTAGAAACATCATCACCACAAAGTTACAGAAAGGGAGACATAACAGACACAACAGTAGGTAGGACTAGATTCTTACCACACAGGAAAAAGAAAACAGGGCCTGGAATCAAGAACTTAGAAATTTCCACTCTGGGCAATAAGCAAACAAGACAAATTCCTGGCAAACTTGTTGGGGGGCCGTGTAAGAAACAGACACAAGAAAAGAAAAAAAATACTCATACCCTGGGTAAAGTGGCAAGACACAACAGCAGAAACATAAACACCATTAAGTTACAAAAAGAGAGGCACAACATACACAAGAGTATGTGAGATGGAATATTTACCATAAAGGAAAAGAAAAATGGCCTGGAAAACAAGAATTTCAAAATTTCCACTCTGGGCAATCAACAAAAAGACAAATTTCTGGTAAACTGTTTGGGGGGCTGTGTAAGAAATAGAGACAAGAAAAGAAAGAAAATAAATAAATAAAAGATTTTAAAATATTCATACCCTGGACAAAGTGAAAAGATACACTGCAAAAATGTTGTCAATTCCAAAAAATGTACAACACTTTACCCCAACCACCCAAAAAAAGTCATATATTTTCAATTTTAAACACATTACATTCCAAACTAAAGATGCATATTGTTATATTGGGCCGTAAAAATGCTTTCCAAATCAATTGGTGGCAGTTAGTTAAAGTTAGAAAAAAATACCTCTACGCAGCACATTACGATTATGAATCTTCCAAATTACACGCCTACACTCCCAAAAACAAACAAGTGCAGCAAACGGTTTTTGAAACTGATTTTTAATGAAAGAAACGTATGCAGGTGTACACACTGCCGCAGATCAGATGACGACAGATGCAAGTGCGTTAAGACAGCGCTATTTCCTTGTATGTGTAAAGAGCACACAAGGCATAGTGTGGATACCGATAACTATGAATGAGGTTGTCAAAAGTGTCTGTGTTCATTTATTGTTTAAAATTTTTCAATATTTAGGTGTTCCTTTTATGATATGTATCACTTCTCTCACTTGCAGACATGCGTGTGTTTTGACTAACTATTGTCTAAAGGTGTGTGTGTGTGTGTGTCTGTATGCATTGTGTAGTGAAGGGGGAGGGGAGAATCCATATAGACCATATGCACACCTCACTCAAAGTCCAGTGGCCATTTTTAAACACATGGTTATAACCAGTTCAATATACTCCACTTTCTATGCATAAACCAACAAAACCTGCACTTTCTATGCATATCTAACAATCTGATCACTTCCTTAAACCAACATAAAACCACACAGGACTATGTATAACACCAATACAAAATGTTATATTTAACGATCTGATCACTTCCTAATCCATCACTTTCTATGCAATGTAGTCACCATCCAAAATGGCTGACTTGCCATGCTTTGTAGGCCCACAAGGCCCCACTTACTAAACAATGTGAAGTCAGTACAGACCCATTACGCATTACAAGCAGTATTTAGCCAATCCACCACAAATAGCTCTCTCTTCAGCTGTTAACACACAATGTCCACTGGCCAATTTTAACACATGGTATTTCACACATAGCACAAACGTCTCCATGACCAAAGCCTAACCAATACAGAACCATGTATAAAACAGCATAAATGCTTTCATGACCAAAGCCTAACCAATTGATCCCAAACACAACGGGAATTCAAACTATGTATAGTACAACACTCCACAAATCACAGCATTGCATCATTATTACAAGTCATGAAACCAATACTGAACCACACTTTCATTCTCACTTAAACTTTCACATCACTCACTCATGTCCTCCATTCAACAACACATTACAACATGCTGACACTCACCTTTCATGCCATGCACACTCCAATCAAACTCCATACTAGTTAGGGCCTAAGGCCTGCTCACCTAGGAGCAGCAGGTAGCATGTTCCCTCTGTCCGAGCACCAAGTATGAAGAGAGATTATTTCTTTGTGTACAATGTAAACCCCTCTTGTGGGCGGAGTCTATAAGCTTGCTACAGGCTTTCATATGCTAATTACAGACCAACTGTATTCAAAACTTGTTTATCTGGTTTTTAAATGCAGGCCAAATGTTTCCCAGTGGGGGCAGGATGGCTGATTTTGTGCAAAGATAGTGTGCTAATTCAACTGTGACTGAATCTCTGTTATATGTTATAAAATGAAACATAAATAATAGATTATTTATGTACTCTTTATCAGTATGCATATTAATGATTGCGATTTATTATCTGCTGATTTCTCATCCACAGTTATTTCTAACACATAATTCCAGATGACACATTCTTCATGTGGGAGAATAAGAGCATGTGTGTGTAATTCTTTATTGTTAATCCTTAAACCTTGATGTTGGCAGTAGTGCGTGTGTTGTGTTGTATTTCTGCTAGTAGCACTATTAGGTAGCAGCTATAGCACGTTCAGATATGGTGCTTGTCATTTAAGTTTATATAATGCATGTCATTTTCAATCTGCATGTTGCCTTAGTGGTTAGGCGTTCCACCTGCCAACAGTGGGGTTATACGTTCAATTCCTGACCCATGTTGGGGAATATCCCTAAATGGAATTTTGAAATTTGTGTGGAGCTACAACAGAGACAAGCAGCTGATCAAAATGAAGTTAATAGCACCAAACAAATAGAAAATATCCCCAGCTAAAATCAAATAACACCTAAGTCACAAAAAAATAACTACAGAAGCCCAAAAATGTCAAACAAATTACAGTCTAACTAAAACTATATTATGCATCAATGAATTTACCTTGCAATTTATTAAAAATGTGCATGTGCCATGGATTTAAGGGTAAAATAGTTAAGTGTATAATTATTGACATAAATAAAAACACAAAAATAAAAAAATGTTATGAGAGACGTGTATGCAGGTGTATGGTGTGCATAGTTATTTGTGATTATGGGTTTTTAAAGCAAACATTGCTTTTACATCAGTTTTGTGTTGTTGCTTATTTGGGGCTGCTAGTGTGTGCAATTGTTACATTTTCTCATTAACATTTTAGCACTTTTGCTACTTAGTTGACTTGCAGACAATGGTGTATCATTGAGCTTTTCACTCTAGTCTATATAATGCACATATTTTTTTCCATCTACATGATATCTTAGAGGTTTGCCAATCCCCCTTCCAGCATTGGAGTCATGAGTTCTACTCCTGAGTTACGACCTTATCTCTGTAGAGTTTAAATATCCTTCCCATTATTGTGTGGGTTTCCTTAGAGATGGTCACTGACCCCTGTGTTTCGTTTTGTATTCGGTTTTGGATCTGGATTACCTTCGTGTTTTGGTTTTGGTTTTGGTTTTGGTTTTGTTTGATTTTGTTTTGCTATTTTGGTCTAAAATAACCTAATTTAGTGCTCCACCAGTTTCTTAGATAAGTGAGATAATTCTAAAGCTAATAAATTATGAAAAAAACAGTTTAATCCCTGGTAGGCCATCATTAATTCGAACACTTTTCTGCAAATTATACAGACAAACCTGGTTGTCTACCTCCTCCATCTTTGAATATTGGCAATGTAGCCATTGTCTTTGGGTGTATATTACACCCTACACTTGTAGTTGAATATAAAAAAAGCAGTCTGCGCAGACTGTGGAACTAGAAAGTAAAATTAAATGGACCACGGTAGTTTGGTGGCTATCTATGCCCCCCAACCCTGCCCTCCACTTGAAGTTGAATATAAAAAAAGCAGCCTGCACAGACTGTGGAACTAGAAAGTAAAATTAAATGGACCACGGTAGTTTGGTAGCTATCTGTGCCCCCCCGCCCTCCACTTGTAGTTGAATATAAAAAAAAGCAGTCTGCGCAGACTGTGGAACTAGAAATTTGAATATAAAAAGAATTGGACAAAGGCAGTTTGGTATCTGTCTGCATCAGACCCCCCCCCCATCCACTTGTAGTAAAATAGAAAAAAGCAGCCTGCATAGACTGTAGAACTAGAAATTCGAATATACAAAGAAATGGACAAAGACAGTTTGGTATCTGTCTGCATCAGACCACCTCCTCATCCATTTGTAGCAAAATAGAAGAAAAAGCAGCCTGCATAGACTGTAGAACTAGCAATTCGAATATACAAAGAAATAGACAAAGGCGGTTTGGTATCTGTCTGCATCAGATCCCCTCTCCACTAGGAGTAAAATAGAAAACTATTCAGCCGTTATATAATCTAGAATATAAATAGAAATTGAGAAAGGCAATTTGGTATCTGTCTGCATCATAATCATCAACATCTTCATTAACGCCCTCGTCACCTCCATAAATCTCCCCCTCATCCTCTTCTATTTCCAAAATGGCATCCTCAATTTGTGTATCAGCGGCTACACTCGGGCTGTTCAGGTACACATCAGCAGAACTGCTGAAAGGGCCCTTCTTTATGGGTACACTAACAGAATGCTCACAATTAGACATCCCACTGTTAGATGGACTCTGCACAGGAGTTGGTGTCATTTGTGAATCAGAGCAAACATTATCCTCTAATGCCTTACTGTTATCTTGCAGCTCAGCTTTGACGCTTAACAGTCATTGTGCACCAATTGTAGGCTCGGTAACTTTTTGGGATCTGCCACTAGTAGTCAAAGGTGTGTAGAATGGCATGTTGGCTTTTTTTTTTTTTATCGCCACTTAACTTTTGCTCAGTAACACTTCTTTTTCGCTTCAACACAGTAAATTTTTTGGGGGTTTTTGTTTTTTGGACTGATTTTGAAACACTGTGTAGTTTGACATCGCCTTGCCCAGATGACGAACTGGGAACACTAACATCAGGACTGATGACAGAACCTGGTTGCTCATTCTGATCATATGTGGACTGCTTTGAATCCATTCTGAGCGCAAAGCACTTGTAGTGGTAAAAATTATTTGGTAGATACTGCTGACAAATATGACTTTTGACAGCCAGAAATATTTATGCACAATTATGGGGGACACCCCAAAAGCACTGGGGAGTGCTAAAAATTATTTGGTAGATACTGCTGACAGATAGTAATTTTGACAGACAGAAATATTTATGCACAATTATGGGGGACACCCCAAAAGCACTGGGGAGTGCCAAATATTGAAAAAAGAAAAGAAACCTCTATGCTCCTCTCTTCTCTAGCGATTTTTGTTACAAAAATTGGAATCAGAATATTGGATTCTCTGCCCCTGCTCTAATCAGCCTGTGACTACACCCTGCTCTCTCCCTCTGTCAAATGGCGATGGATTGCTGTGGAGGTGGGTATTTATAATCTTGAAGTATCGCGAGAACCGAGCCCCGCGATCCGACGACGTCACAATGACGTTAGGCCTCGATTTGGATTCAGGGCGGGCTCAGCTCGGTACTCGGATACCCAAAGTTCGGGTGGGTTCGGTTCTCGGGGAACCGGACCCGCCCATCTCTAGTTTCCTCCTATGTATACCTCATGGAAGAGTACGCATGGTTTATGTACTCACATTTTATTTACATAGTTTAAAGAACTTAAACTGTAATGGCTTTTATTTATACTAGAGAATTATTTCCCGTAAAAAAAAAATCAAACAAGGTATAGGCTAACTATTAGATATTACACATCAACCAGTTCACATTGCAATTTATTACAACTGTGCATCCACCATGTTTTTTTAAACAAAAAAATAGTGCAAGTTTAACATTAATATATATATAAAAATCAAAATATATCCACCAGTAGTCATATGTGCACAATTAGCAAAAAAAGGCAATAAAACTTAGCTATTGTAGATAGTAATCCTAAAAGCATGCACATTTATTAAAATACAAATGAATGAAAGTCTAAATGAAATGGACCTTAAAGAGACATAGTTTTCACTATACAATATAAAACACAATAAATACAATGGAAACGTCCTAATCCTAATATATCTTCGACTTTCCTTTAAATCCTCCAATTTGTGTAGATGTCTTTGAATGGCAAATTCCTTGAAAATGTACACTCCTCCACATACCTTTATCCTCCAAAAGGTAAGTGCAAGTTATTGTGAATACCTTAGTCCAGAAGATCAAACTGGTTTGATGTTAGCTTGAAATGGAGTTGCCTGTACCAGATTCTTGAGAGCGTTTCTGTCAATTGTTGCCCGTTTTGGGTCCTCTATGTTCCTGCTTTCCACTTTGCAGCTTGTGATATGCATACGGCACTTCCAGCTATTAGACATGCTTCTGGCGACTCTGTTTGAAGCTGACATCATACCGGTTTAATCTTCTGGCCTAAGGTATTCACAATTTCTTGCACTTGTGGCTGAGGGGGAGAAACCACATGGTTCATTAACTTCCCATTGGTCCATGCAGACACCCCCCCCCCCCACATAAGCTTTGAGATTTGCTGAAGCTGCATGTGCAACCTGGAGGGATTACAGTGGTCACACCCTCTAGGCTGTGCGCACGATACCAACTTATGTAGCATCTGCTTCACAGCCTTGTCTGATAATAAGCAAATGCACTAGGACATGTGAATGCTCTATGTAGCCCTGGTGACTAACTTGTAGAAGGTTGCTGATATGGCTGAAAAATGATAAATATGCTGTGTTCTTCTTTCAAAAAAAATTCTGAGTAATGTAATTATATGCACACACATAGATGCACTTCTATATCTATATACATAGATTTCTTACTCATATATTTATCTTTCTTTGAAAGCATGTGTACTGCAGAATAATATTTATTGTGATGACCCTCTGTTTTCTTGCTCCATCTATACATTTTCCCAAATTTGTGTCTGTTTCCATCTTTCTGTAACATTCCTAATCCATAAAGTATTTTTTTAAAGTAATAAAGAGATCCACAATAAATGTCAAGTGTGCCTAAGTAAATAACTGAATGAAATGTTTTTAAAAATCTATATTAATATGTATGTACCAAAACTTAAGGTTTTAAAGAAATTCGCTCTTCTTCTAAAACTGATGTACCTAGGGAGGAAGAGTCACTGTCAAAACCAAAAGTTATTTTGGACAGTTAAAAACAGAGTCAGTCACAGTAACTGACAGAGCATCCCCCAAAGTCCACTATGGAAAACAAATGTGACAGAGCCATGAGCCTGGGACGTTTTGTCACATGGTACAGAGATGTAACTGGCATTGTTGCATTTGCCCTCTAAACCTGTTATGCTCCTTAGCTTCTTCAAAAGCATAATAAAGTTAATAATAGATAATATTGTGAATATCTTGAATATATTATTTTTTTCTGCAGGAAACAACATATTTCTTTTCTAAATTTTAAGAAAAATATAACTTTTTCAATAAAATGAAAATATAAATTGATGTATAATATAATAAAATAAGACATACACAGTTTTCATTACAGTTGAAAGGGTACTCCTGTTTCAATTATTTTTCTATATGGTTTTTACTGTACTTATGTTTTTATGTAATGATTGATTGATTGATTGATTGATTGATTTAAAGGTTGATTTACCTATCTATTTATTTCTTGAATCTGCCTGCAAGTGTTAATCTACTTTTATTGTCATGGTAAGGTCATTGACTAAAATCGTGTCATTTACTGCAAAATGCTAGACAAAATGTATTGCAACAAAACCCTAAGGGCCTGAGTCATTAAGGAGCATAATTGCCGGTTTTGTGCGTATCATTTGCAAAAATCACACTGCACGTGCTCAGAGATGGATGATATGCAACAGAGCACAGCCACGTCCAAGTCAGCTACGAGCGTAAATTGCACTTACTACAGCCTAAGATTAAGGGAATAGCCATGTCCAAGTCAAACTCAGGCGCACACAGAAATACGCTGGTTTTCTGCTATTTTTCCAACTAGGAGGCTAGTTTAAGTTACGAATTTTATTGCTAACTGCTGAGTATGTATGCGAAAACATGTGTTTGCAATCAGAAGCAACTGTAAAAATTTATTTTATGTAAAGTAGACATTAAAAACAGCCTAATAAATGTTTTTACAAGGGAAAAAATATAAATAAAAAATTGTTTTTAAAAGCTCCATTTATAAATATAAATATAAATGACTATATTAATGTAACATTAATTGCTTGATATTGCTTAATATTTTTTTTCTGTGCATTCTTATGAGATTTTATATTCCACATAGGTATTGTACGTATCCTGCAGTGTCTGGTCTAATAGAGCAGAGTAAACCTACACCCATTGTCAACACCCCAGTTATCTTTAGATCCGTTCCTTGCTGACTTCGGGAGCATGCAGAGCTGATTTACGTGCGGTTTAAAACAAACGCATGATGCTCTCAGTATGCGTGCCTTAAAGTCTCAGGTCATAACTGTGTAAATGAATTGGACCTAGGCTAGATATTGTAGGTTTTAACATTCAAAATGTCTGTAGAGCTTTGCTTTCTGAAGGTAGAAATGCTAATGTTCATTTAGAAATATGTCTTTGATAAAGAGTTCAAGCAAGATAAGTGGACCTGAGCTTTGAATACCTTTTCACTATCCACTGAACCTAGTCAGACCATGCATCTATCCTAAAACATATTTAATTCTGCAAAGAATAACTTAGTAGCACCCAAAATACTTTTATTGATATACACTATACCGAGAGAACTGCGTATAACAAACTCTGAGTGTGAGACAAAACTTGCAGAACTCCTTAGCATTGTCAGAAGTGCTGTAGACAAACTCCTTCATTTAGTTGAGTAAAAAGATTAAAAAAACAGACAGTAAAGTCAATTCCATAATTATTGGCACCCTCAAGAAACTAGGCAAATAATCAGATAAAATAAACAATACATATAATGATTCAGATGTTCATCAAAAATGTTAGAAGAAGTTGATTGCCATTTATATAACAGACATCATTCCTAGAAGAGTGTTATTTCATTTTTAGATGAGTGAAATCTTTCAAAAACATACAATTACTGTCAGATAGATATGCAGAAAGGGGGAAGCGCACTACGGATGTAGATAGGTGAAAGCAGCGGAATATCAGGATAGTCCAACCTGAGATAATACGAATATATAGAATATTGAGCTTGAAGTGGTTGAAGTGGTTGCATGGTAGGATCGCTGGAAAGATAATGCTCAATGCTTTGAAGTCCCTGGTGGTGAGCAATAACGGTGTAGAGGGAAGTGACATCGCTGGTGATGAGCCAGAGATCATCACCCCACTCCACATTAGACAGGATGTTTAGGATATGCGTCGTGTCTTTAATATATGATTGCTGGACTTTGACGTAAGGTTACAAGAAATGGTCAATATATTGAGATAGATTGGAAGTGATGGAATTAATACCGGAGATGATTGGTCTGCCTGGGGGTTGTGTGGCACTCTTGTGTATTTTTGGCAGATAGTAAAACACTGGGATGGTTGGGTGTGTGATAGAGATGAAATTGTATTCTTTCTTGGTTAGAATCCCTGATTCTAGGCCAACGTTGAGCAATTTTACCAATGATTGTTGGAATGAGGTAGTTGGGTCTGTGCTTAGTTTGGTGTATGTAGTAGAGTCATCCAGTATGTCATTGGCTACTTTAATGTAATCTTGCTTGTTTAACAGAACTATCCTGCCGCCTTTGTCAGCGGGCTTAATGACTACATCAGTGTTTTGTTGTAGTTCTTTTAGAGTACTTGTTTCGGCTATGGTGAGGTTGATACAGTTGGATCTAGTGTTTGTATTCATTTTTTGGATATCGTCCATAACCATATGCTCAAATGTTTGTATGAGAGGACCTTTAAGAAAAGTGGGGTTAAACTGTGATGATGGTTTGAGGGCGCTATGTTTGTATAGAGACGTGGTTGTCGCATACTTATTCTATAGTGGATGTCTGAGGAAGTATTTCTTTAATGTGAGTTTCCTAGTGAATTTATGTAAGTCAAGGTACATTTCAAATTTGTCTGGTTTGTTGGCGGGGGCAAATTTTAGTCCCTTGTGTAACAGGGATGCGTGTGGCATTTTTAATTGAAAATTGCTGAGATTAAAGATACCTTGAAGTAACTCCTCTTTTGAGGGTTTGATTAGATTATTTTTACTTTTTTTGCCGCCTCTTCGGCCTCTGTGTCGTTTTGGTGGAGTTTCCTTTTGATCTGGGGAGTATGTGTGGTCTGTTGGTGTATGGAGGCTAGTGGTGGATCTGGCGTTGGGTTTTGAAGAGTGATGTCTAAAAAAGGAACCAGGGTTGGGTTGGTATTAGTCAAATCGATATGTTCAGGTCCTTGGATTGTATTGCTGGAGATGGGGACTTCACTTTGTATGATGTCAGTCAGATTAAGGTCAAGCCAACCTTGCCCAAATGATTCTCTCACTAAATTGTCATAGTGGGGGTCATGATCAATTTCATAAATTGAGAATGATGTTGATGATTCATCTTCTGATGAGGATGAAGATGTATCTAGTGTAGGTTTAGTTGGCTTGTGTCTCTGGGGAACTTGTTTGGAATGTAGCTTGGTCATGTATTGTTGGTAGGTTAAATTGAGCTGTTTATATGCAGGAGTATTCTTGGATGTTTTAGGGCTGTTGTGTCTAAATGTTTTCTTGAGTACCTGATGTGTGTGACTAGGGGATTTGTTTGTACTTCTATCTCGTGACCTTGTTTTGATCTGTTGGAGACATCGTTTGGATTTTTTGTGTGCAGGACCTTTGATCCCAAATTTGTCCCGTAAGAGTTTCCTCTTTTTGGTTTGTATAAGTATGGTTTCTTTTTTATTTAGCCTGGTTTTTATTAGGCCTTCTAGGGTTGCATATTCTTGTTGGGTTTTAAATGGGTGAAGTATAGTCTCTAGGTCAGTAATATCTGAGTCTAGTTTGGTGAGTTCGCTGTTCCTAACTTCTACAATTAAATCAATAAGGCTCCTGGAACATGTATCTAAAATATCTTGCCATTTTGCCAGAAATGGTAAATCTTGTAGGTGGTGAGTGGGGCTCTTTTTAATGCGTAGGCCTTTTGTGGTGTTTGTTTATCCCACCATAATTTATTTTCTTTTTCTAATAGTTTTTCAAGCTGAAGAAAGTGTTGGCAGAATGTGCCTCCATTGGCACCAAGATCTATAGTATTATGTATATTGAAAAAGGATTCTGCGGCCCTAGCTGATCTAGTGTTCCTGAATTCAGAAATACCCATGGGTGGTGTAATACAGGTTTGGATCCGTGTGCAGCTATCCTAGGGACTCGTTGGAGACGGATATATATGCAGAAAGGGGGAAGTGCACTACGGATGTAGATAGGTGAAAGCAGCGGAATATCACGATAGTCCAACCTGAGATAATACGAATATATAGAATATTCTGCGCTAGACCATAATAGTGAAATAATGATGAAATGTCCTAATATGGTGATATTTATCTTTATCAACTGATAATAAATGGTTCAGTACAGTAAAATACAAAAAACGTGTAGTACAGTAAGGCAATGATACAAATAATGTCATGGATACATCATAGCATAGAAATTGAAGACATTTTGGTTAACATAGTGCCATGTTGCACTGGTGCTGATAGATTATTTTAACCCAATGAGGGATTCAATCGATATTGTGGCAGAAAAGTCCTGGAGGTGAAAAATGTCCAGCAAATACAATAATGCCCAAAATAGAGGGGGAAAGAAAGCAATACTTGCACTTGGAAGCAATCTCGGGTGTTGCAGCAGGCTGACACAGTGTCCAGAAGGAGGAGGAGAAGAAAGAGGGGGGTACTTGCGCTTGAAGCGATCCGGAGTATAGCGGTGATACTAAAGATGTCCAATAGAGTCCGTGTAGGGTCCAGATGGTAGATAGGTAATCCTTGCGGTAGATGTTAAGTTGCCGGATCCACGGGATCAGGAGAATGTCATAGTATGTACAGCAGGCAGAGTAATGAGCGGGATGTCGGCGTGCGTGCCAAACGTGTAACGCGCGCTTCCTGGGTGTCCACGACCGGATATGCACAAAACCGGAAGTGGCGGGTGATAGGCCGTAAGTATAAATTGGATACTGTCTAAAATGATTTGAGCTTGAAGTGGTTGCATGGTAGGATCGCTGGAAAGATAATGCTCAATGCTTTGAAGTCCCTGGTGGTGAGCAATGGTGGTGTAGAGGGAAGTGACGTCGCTGGTGATGAGCCAGAGATCATCACCCCACTCCACATTAGACAGGATGTTTAGGATATGCGTCGTGTCTTTAATATATGATTGCTGGACTTTGACGTAAGGTTGCAAGAAATGGTCAATATATTGAGATAGATTGGAAGTGATGGAATTAATACCGGAGATGATTGGTCTGCCTGGGGGTTGTGTGGCACTCTTGTGTATTTTTGGCAGATAGTAAAACACTGGGATGGTTGGGTGTGTGATAGAGATGATATTACTGTCACTCCAAATAATATTGTAAATGAAACCAAAGTAATTTACATCTTAGTGCAAAAACAATTTTTTTTATTGCTCCTTGTCTCCAGATACTATATTGCAGGCTATGATCATTTAATGTTTCCTTAGGGTATAAATATGTGGTTACACACTGTAAGGATACCACCCTTAGCTGGGATTAGAGTTACCCTCTATGGGATTCAACTCACTTGGGTAGACCAGAGTATTTCCAAAATAAGGCTTTATTGCGACAGCGCAACACCATAATATGTTCACAAGATACAGAGTAAATGGTAGCATGTACCCTCCAGCAGCCTCTTGCAGTCAACACTCCAAAGTAATAATCTCAGTTTCTCTCAGAGTCTTATCATCCCGCAATATTACCGCTACCGTTTAGCTAGACAGTTACTATGTTGCCCAGTCTTGGTTACTGGCTCACACAGACCCTGTCCTGGTAGGGTTTCCTCCAGCGGCACTACAATGCCTGCGCAGGGTCCTTTTTGCTGATGTCTTGTCCTCCAAGCTAGAAAAGTTTTCTTGGCATTCTTGGTTTTCTTTCTCCTTATGTTCATGCCTGTCACGGGCACTATGAGTCTTTACCCAGGGATCACCAGATGATAGGCTTACCAGAGCAGTATAGGTGGTAATATGGTACTCTGGTAGCAGGGTGATCACGGAACAGGAAATAGCAGATGATGAGATGCTCAGGAAAGTCTATGACTAGCAGCACTGGTAATATGGAGGTAGTAATACACGAGGAACTGTATGGACAAAGGACACGTGAAGGTAGTCAGTGGTCTGCGGTAGCAAGTTGTACCACTGCTATAGTGAGGAGGAATGTCCAACAGAAACGAGGAGGCGATGAGAGTCAGCGATCTGCGGATAGCAAGTTGTACCGCTGTCTGAGTGAAGGAATGGAATCCAAGTGGAGGTATCCGGGGAGTCAGTGGTCTGCGTTAGCAAGTTGTACCACTGCTATGTGAGAGGATACTGGAACAGGTGACACAGGAAACAGGGATCAGTGGTCTGCCTCTAGCAAGTTGTACCACTGAATATATATGTGAGGAGGAGCACGGGGAGAGACTGTAATACAGGAGATACACGGGCACCTTAAACTTGATCCACAATAATATGCACAATATATAAATGACTGAACAGCACTGCAATAATAGAAAGTCACTTGAGGTAATCCGGCACAAGATAACACAGTCAATGATGGCAATAGACTCAGCGAATAGCAAACTCCAGAGGAGAACCAACACAGTCCAGCAAGATATGCAATACACCAGCATAGTCAATGAGAAGTATGCATACCGTGGTTCAGAAGCAGGCTGTCAGACAGGAGTGCAGAGATACCTGAACGGCTGGAGGCCGGCAGGGTGCGAAGTCCCTGGATGGGTGAAGCGGTAGTCAAGTAGGTGCAGCGCACAGGTAGGTAGACCAGCAGGGGAACAAATACTCAGGAAGCAGTAGTATGTAGAACTGGACTCCTGGAGGGCCCTGAAGAGTAGCGATGGTCTAGCTGAGAAGAAAGTAGTGAGGCGCAGATCCGATGCTGACAGGCGGGTAGAGACCAGCGGGAACACAGGAAAGCATGGAGAGCGGATCAGCTGATGAAGGACGAGTAGAGCTGAGGAGTAGCAGCAGCAGGACTCTGCAGATACACGGAGGTAGCCAATAGCAACCAGCAGGTGCAGAAACGATGGAACACGGGAGAGCAGAGCTGAGCTGGAACTGTTGATCACGGAGAGTAGCGGATAGAAATAGTTGTAGCAGTCTCGAGGAAACACGGGAGAGTTGAGATGAGCTGAAGACTGAAGCGCACGGAGGCAGTGGATAGGAATCAGCTAACAGTCACGATGATGCACAGATGAGTTGAGGTAGATTGAAGACTGTAGTGCACGGAGGCAGCGGGTAGGAATCAGCTAACAGTCACAATGATATATGGTGGAGTTGAAGTGGCTTGAAGACTGTAGTGCACGGAGGCAGCGGATAGGAATCAGCTAACAGTCACGATGATACACAGGAGGGTAGAAGTGGTATGGAAACCACAGGAGTAGAAGTGGTTTGGAAACCACAGAGGTAGAAGTGGTTTGGAAACCACAGGAATCAGCAGCGCTGAATACACGAGGAAACACAGGAACACCTTCAGAGACTCATGGGGAATGAGACTCCAAGATTAGGCCACGTGGTATTGACCACAGGTGCTTAATATAGGGAGTGTTGCCTGATCTGCCAATTAAGTTAAAGGGACATGTACTGAAGGGTTTGAAAGGGCTGCGCATGCGCAGACCCTCAGGATGGCGGACGGCCACGGTTCCTAAATGTCCGGGAAGAAGCACTCACAGTCCGGTGAGTGACAGTACCCCCCCTTTTAAAGGTGGGCACAGAACGCCTGGAACCGGGCTTGTCCGGATTTTTGGAATAAAACTTCTTAAGAAGAGCTGGGGCGTTGAGATCTTCAGCTTTGATCCATGAACGCTCTTCAGGACCAAAACCCTTCCAATGAACGAGGAAGCGGAGAACTCCTCGCGAAATTTTTGCATCCAATACCTCAGTAATCTCGAAATCTTCCTCCTGATGAACTTGAACTGGCTGAGGTGCTGAAGGAGGAGTCGAGAAATGGTTGATGATGAGAGGTTTGAGCAAGGAGACATGGATGGCATTGGAAATACGAAGATTTTTAGGGAGTAGAAGTTTAACACAAACTGGATTGATTACTTGAATGATCCTATATGGACCAATAAAACGAGGAGCGAATTTCATAGATGGGACCTTCAAACGAATATTTTTGGTAGATAACCAGACACGATCTCCAATTTTTAGTGGTGGAATAGCCCGCCTCTTCTTATCTGCGAAAGACTTATATTTGGTAGATGTCTTCTTTAAACAGGTTTTGACCTGAGACCAGATATTTTTAAAGGTCTGACAAACAGTCTCCACAGCAGGAACTTGGGTGGGAGGGAGGGCAGGAAATTCCGGAAAAGACGGATGGTGACCGTAAACCACAAAGAATGGAGTTTTGGATGATGACTCATGGTACATGTTGTTATGGGCGAATTCAGCCCAAGGAAGCAATTCTACCCAGTTGTCTTGATTGGCTGATGAGAACATCCTTATAAAGGTCTCGAGATCTTGATTGACCCGTTCAGTTTGTCCGTTTGATTGCGGATGGTAAGAAGATGAGAGTGCTAATCGTATGCCCAAGGTTTTACAAAGGGCCCGCCAGAATCTGGAAACGAATTGTACTCCTCTATCTGACACAATCTCAGACGGACATCCATGGATACGAAAGATTTCTTTAACGAAATGTTCAGCCAGAGTAGACGAGGAAGGCAAACCAGACAAAGGGACAAAATGAGCCATCTTCGAAAATCTGTCTACCACTACCCAAATAGTATTATAATTCTTACTAGGTGGCAAATCAATAACGAAATCCATACTAATATGGGTCCAGGGCTTGGACGGAATGGGTAGTGGTCGCAGCAACCCTGCTGGAGTTCTGCGGGAGGATTTAAACTGAGAACATAAATCACAGGAAGCAATAAACTCTTTGACGTCTCTCCTCATCGAAGGCCACCAGTAACTTCGAGAGAGAATCTCAAAGGTCTTGCGTTCCCCAGCGTGTCCAGAAAAACGAGAGGCATGGAACCACGAAAGGATTTTCCTCCTCAGAGTAGGAGGCACGAGGGTCTTCCCAAATGGTAGCATTTTGGTGGACGAAGCAGCCAGCGAGATACATTTGGGGTCTAGAATAGAATGGTTGGGAACCTCTTCAACGTCAGAGGACGTCACAAAAGCTCGAGATAGAGCGTCAGCTTTTTTGTTCTTGGCAGCTGGTTTGAAGGTTATAATTAATTCGAAACGGGAAAAGAAAAGAGACCATCTTGCTTGACGAGGATTCAAGCATTGGGCAGACTGTAGATATGACAGGTTCTTATGATCCGTGAAAATCGTCACCGGATGACGAGCTCCTTCCAATAAGTATCTCCACTCCTCTAATGCAACTTTGATAGCTAGCAACTCCTTGTCCCCGATCGTATAATTTCTCTCTGCAGGCAGGAGACCCCGAGAGTAGAAGGCACAAGGATGGAATTTTTGTTGCTCCGAGCGTTGGGAGAGAATGGCTCCTAAGCCCACATTAGAGGCATCTACTTCTAGGAAGAAGGGAAGTGTCACATCAGGCTGTCGAAGAATGGGAGCAGAGGAGAAGGACTCTTTAAGAATTTGAAAGGCTTGGAGAGCCTCAGATGACCATTGCTTAGTATTAGCCCCTTTACGAGTCAGGGCCACAATAGGAGATGCAATGGATGAGAAGTCTTGAATGAAGCGTCTATAGTAATTGGCGAAACCTAAAAAACGCTGGATAGCACGAAGAGTAGTTGGCTGGGGCCAATGTAATACAGCATTCACCTTGTCTGGATCCATCTTCAGGCCAACTCCGGAAACTATATACCCCAAGAATGGAATCTGGGGCAACTCGAATGAACATTTTTCTAATTTACAGAACAATGAATTTTTCCGGAGTCTGGAGAGGACCTCTGCCACATGTTGGTGATGAGAAGGCAGGTCCTGTGAAAAGATCAATATGTCGTCCAGGTAGACAACGACACATACATATAATAAGTCCCGAAAGATCTCATTAATGAAGCTTTGGAAAACAGCGGGGGCATTGCATAACCCGAAAGGCATTACTAGATATTCATAATGCCCATCTCTGATGTTGAACGCTGTCTTCCATTCGTCACCGGAACGGATTCTAATTAAATTGTAGGCACCACGAAGATCCAACTTGGTAAAGATCCGAGCTCCCTTGATGCGATCAACTAACTCAGTGATCAGCGGAATGGAATACCGATTCTTAATAGTAATGGCGTTGAGTCCACGAAAATCTATGCAGGGGCGTAGTGATCCATCCTTCTTTTTAACGAAGAAGAACCCGGCTCCAGCGGGAGAGGTGGAAGGTCGAATAAACCCTCGCTGGAGATTCTCCTGTATGTACTCAGATGTGGCTTGGTTTCAGGTAACGAAAGTGGATAGACCCGACCCCTGGGAGGAGTCTTGCCAGGTAGAAGATCGATCGGACAATCCCAAGAACGATGAGGAGGAAGACGTTCAGACTGAGCTTTATCAAACACATCGGCAAATGAAGCATACTGAGGAGGGAGTCCCGGTGAGGAAGATGAGATGGAAGATTGCTGTACTTTAAGAGGAATGACTTGAGAAAGGCAACGATGATGACATTCAGCTCACCAAGACGTAACTTGAGGAGTGCGCCAGTCAATCTGGGGAGAGTGACACTGAAGCCATGGAAGGCCTAAGACAATCGGACTTGTCGTAACTGGAAGAATTAAAAACGAAATTTCTTCATGGTGTAGCACACCAATCTGAAGTGTTACTGGAGACGTACTCTGGGTGATGAGACCATTGATGATACGTGATCCATCTATAGCAGTCACAGTAATCGGTGTTTTTAAAGTAATCACTGGTAGGGACCATTGATTCACTAGGGATTTAGAAATGAAATTTCCTGCTGCTCCAGAATCAATCAATGCCTGTGACTCAAAGCATTTGGTAGCAAAGGAAATCGTAACATCAAAAGCGCAGACTTTTAATTTCATAGAAGATGGAGAGGACTCCAGGGACCCTAACTTCACCTCTCCAGAACTAGTTAGGGCCTGGCATTTCCCGATTTCTTAGGGCAAGAGCTGAGCATATGTGTGGAATCAGCACAATAGATACAGAGTCTATTCTTTACTCTTCGTTTCCTCTCTTCTAAAGATAATTTGGAACGTCCTATCTCCATGGGAATCACAGAAGGTGAAGCTGGACGAAATTGAGGGGTTGAACGAAGAGGTGCTTTAACAGAAGTTGTTTTCTCAGATTCTCTTTCACGAAATCTCATGTCTACACGATGGCAAAGAGAGATCAAATCTTCTAGTGACGAAGGAAGCTCTTGGGTAGTCAGTGCATCTTTAATTTTGTCGGAGAGCCCCTGCCAGAAGGCGGCAATTAATGCTTCAGCGTTCCACTGAAGTTCAGAGGCTAAGATCCTAAATTGAATGACGTACTGGCCTACTGTATGAGAACCTTGTCGTAAACGAAGAATGCTGGAAGCGGCGGAGGTCACACGACCTGGTTCATCGAACACACTTCGGAACGTAGAAATGAATTTGGCACTATCTTGTAGTATAGGATCGTTTCTTTCCCACAGAGGGGAGGCCCAAGCCAGAGCTTGTCTAGAGAACAATGAGATAAGATAGGCCACTCTGGAACGATGGGTAGAAAAATTTTGAGGTTGAAGCTCAAAGTGAACTGAGCATTGGTTAAGAAAACCCCTACAAGTTTTGGGGTCTCCATCGTATTTTGACGGAGTAGGCAGGTGAAGCGTGGGAGCTGTAGACACCTGGGATGGCACTGGGGAAACGGAGGAAAGCACAGGAGCTTCAATATTAGCTGTAACAGGTTGTCCAGATGGTCCTTGGGAGGCTAACGATTGGTAACATTGAAGTAACAGCTGTTGGCGAGCATCCTGTTGCTCCACACGGGTGACCAGATGCTGCAGCATCTCTTTGGCTGTAGGTTCCGTATCTGGGTCTGTCATGGCCTGATCTTACTGTCACGGGCACTAGGAGTCTTTACCCAGGGATCACCAGATGATAGGCTTACCAGAGCAGTATAGGTGGTAATATGGTACTCTGGTAGCAGGGTGATCACGGAACAGGAAATAGCAGATGATGAGATGCTCAGGAAAGTCTATGACTAGCAGCACTGGTAATATGGAGGTAGTAATACACGAGGAACTGTATGGACAAAGGACACGTGAAGGTAGTCAGTGGTCTGCGGTAGCAAGTTGTACCACTGCTATAGTGAGGAGGAATGTCCAACAGAAACGAGGAGGTGATGAGAGTCAGCGATCTGCGGATAGCAAGTTGTACCGCTGTCTGAGTGAAGGAATGGAATCCAAGTGGAGGTATCCGGGGAGTCAGTGGTCTGCGTTAGCAAGTTGTACCACTGCTATGTGAGAGGATACTGGAACAGGTGACACAGGAAACAGGGATCAGTGGTCTGCCTCTAGCAAGTTGTACCACTGAATATATATGTGAGGAGGAGCACGGGGAGAGACTGTAATACAGGAGATACACGGGCACCTTAAACTTGATCCACAATAATATGCACAATATATAAATGACTGAACAGCACTGCAATAATAGAAAGTCACTTGAGGTAATCCGGCACAAGATAACACAGTCAATGATGGCAATAGACTCAGCGGATAGCAAACTCCAGAGGAGAACCAACACAGTCCAGCAAGATATGCAATACACCAGCACAGTCAATGAGAAGTATGCATACCGTGGTTCAGAAGCAGGCTGTCAGACAGGAGTGCAGAGATACCTGAACGGCTGGAGGCCGGCAGGATGCGAAGTCCCTGGATGGGTGAAGCGGTAGTCAAGTAGGTGCAGCGCACAGGTAGGTAGACTAGCAGGGGAACAAATACTCAGGAAGCAGTAGTATGTAGAACTGGACTCCTGGAGGGCCCTGAAGAGTAGCGATGGTCTAGCTGAGAAGAAAGTAGTGAGGCGTAGATCCGATGCTGACAGGCGGGTAGAGACCAGCGGGAACACAGGAAAGCATGGAGAGCGGATCAGCTGATGAAGGACGAGTAGAGCTGAGGAGTAGCAGCAGCAGGACTCTGCAGATACACGGAGGTAGCCAATAGCAACCAGCAGGTGCAGAAACGATGGAACACGGGAGAGCAGAGCTGAGCTGGAACTGTTGATCACGGAGAGTAGCGGATAGAAATAGTTGTAGCAGTCTCGAGGAAACACGGGAGAGTTGAGATGAGCTGAAGACTGAAGCGCACGGAGGCAGCGGATAGGAATCAGCCAAACAGTCACGATGAAACACAGACGAGTAGAAGGTTGAAGACTGTAGTGCACGGAGGCAGCGGATAGGAATCAGCTAACAGTCACGATGATGCACAGATGAGTTGAGGTAGATTGAAGACTGTAGTGCACGGAGGCAGCGGGTAGGAATCAGCTAACAGTCACAATGATATATGGTAGAGTTGAAGTGGCTTGAAGACTGTAGTGCACGGAGGCAGCGGATAGGAATCAGCTAACAGTCACGATGATACACAGGAGGGTAGAAGTGGTATGGAAACCACAGGAGTAAAAGTGGTTTGGAAACCACAGAGGTAGAAGTGGTTTGGAAACCACAGGAATCAGCAGCGCTGAATACACGAGGAAACACAGGAACACCTTCAGAGACTCATGGGGAATGAGACTCCAAGATCAGGCCACGTGGTATTGACCACAGGTGCTTAATATAGGGAGTGTTGCCTGATCTGCCAATAAAGTTAAAGGGACATGTACTGAAGGGTTTGAAAGGGCTGCGCATGCGCAGACCCTCAGGATGGCGGACGGCCACGGTTCCTAAATGTCCGGGAAGAAGCACTCACAGTCCGGTGAGTGACAATGCCTGTATAAACAGTGAGCAGGGTCAAATGTCTCAATCCTCCACCTTTCAGTAGGGGTCTATCAGTGGAGACTTTAACTGTTAGACATACCGTCTCTGTTACCTTAATTATACAATGGAGTGGCTTGACTGAATTAGCTATTTGGCTGGATACACTAAACAAAGGGTAACCATATTACATCCGGGAATAAAACTTCATGCTTGTGTGAAACAATAAGACATTTGGCACATTGTATCTGCAGCATTACACAATTTGTGATACATTTTGATACAATAACATTTATATTGATACATATTAATAAATTTCCCAATACTATCTCAGCCAGTACATTACTGTGGAGGCATATTGCATATCATCTAGAAGTTCTAACCTAATTATCTCTCAGATTACCTGTTGCCCTAGCTAATTAACTTGGGCTGCCAGCTAGTTTACTCAGACATTGCTCTGATTACAAACCAAATCTAAGCTGCAACTCATAACATTGGACATGTGAGACAAATGGTAAGTACATTAGCTAACACAAGCAAAATGACTTCTGCTGGCCTGTTATTTTCACACAGTATGGCAATATTCTTTATATTTCTAATACATACAATATTGCAGGTAATAGCAAGGACAAAATGAACCTAATAACATGAAATAATAATACACATACTACACCGACGCTCTGGTGTATATACTTAGACTGGGCCAAGAATTAAAAAGGGCATTAAACTGTGAGAAATGGGTGAAGAATAAAAAGTTCTCAGTCCAGTAGCCCCCGTTTCATCACGCACACATGTAAAATTCCTTTGTGATCCATCAATATAGTTAAAACCAAAGAGCTGGAGACAGAAGGTTGTGGACCTGTACAGATTAGGAAATGGTTCTAAAAATTTTTGTAAAATTCCCATTATGCACAACTAAAAAAATAATAAAAAGAAAAGCACGTTGACAATTTGCCATGAAAATGATGCATGAGTGTACTGCCCCATGTACAGTGAGAAGGATGATTTCAGACATGCACAATTTAGTTAAGTCTTGTAGTTTTAATATTTCAAAATCCACTGTCAGACACAACTTTCATATCCAGAAGCTTTATGAAAGAGTTCAACAAAACAGCATTTCCTAAAAGCAAGACACAAAATGCAGCACCTGAACTTTGCAAAATGTCATTGGAACTACAAATTGAATTGTGGGGTGTAATCAGATGGGACAAAATTGAACATTTTGGCAATCTACACCATGGTCACAACTGCAGAAGAAAAAGGACTGCATAAAAATAAAAGCACCTAATAACCACAGTCGAATATTGGGGTGGATAATTGATGCTTTGGGGCTGTTTTGCTGCTAGTGGTACAGTGGCTTTTGTGAAAATCAATGACATAATGAATTCCACTCTATACCATGAGATTGTAGGCCAAAATCTGTTTGCCTTTGCCAGAAGGACGAAACTTGGCCATTGATGACCCTTTCAACAAGATAACTGCCTCAATTAAAAACCACACAGAAATTGTTGATGGAGCACAAAATGAAAGTTTTGCAATGACCCTCTCAGTCTGCAGTTTTGGATCCCATTGAAAACCTGTAGTGTGCATTGAACATGGCAGACCACAAGTGGCAACTCAAGAATATCAAGGAACTGGAAATGCTTTGCATAGAGGAGTGGTCCAAGATCTCTCAACAATTGATCTCCAACCTTTTTAAGCATTTCAAAAAGTATCTCAGTGCTGTTATTCGCAACAGAGAAGGCTTCATTAAATATTGCCAATGGGGGAGAGGGAAATATTTTTTTTTTTAAGAAATTGTTTACTAAAGGTAAACTTTTTTGGTTCCAAAACACAGTGAGAAAATAGAAACTATGCAGCTTAACACTTTGTTTACGCCTGAAATATCACTCATTGCATGTCTGGTTTATTTCACATATTGACTTTACCTAACTTCTATAATGGGAGCCAATAATACTGGAGTTGACTGTACATATATTTTAAAATGAAAGAAAATTAGTTGATAAGTGTCTTATAATAACTTCAAATTAAGTAAAATGAATTAAAGAGTAAAACATAAGTAAAGACACCCTTTTAAAAATAAATTGTATCGGTACATACATTTTCCACTGCCCTGTCACAAACAGCACTCACATTGAACCTGCGTGAGATGTGTGTGACAAAGGGTTAATCACAGTAAACCCCTTTAGTCTGTCTAGTAATGATTAAATGTCCCTTTTATGACACACCCTATTATTTCCAACATTCTAACATCACCAAGGTTTTTTTCAAGAGCGGAACTCTTACAGGAAGGCTTCTGTTACTCCTTAAACTAACTCACCCTACAATCAAAACTTCAATCATCGGACGAAGTCGTCATCTCCCATCGAGACACAGCGGCAGATGTTCACTGCCTTAAACAGGATATGGCTTGCATGCGGGAGGAGCAAGAAGATCAGGAAAACAAGGCTCGGCGCAATAATTTGTGCATCAGAGGCATCCCAGAGGAAGTTGACCAATCCCTCCTTGGCCAATACCTGAAAAGACTCTTTGCGCATATAACTCCTGCTACACCAGAAGACCAACGTCTCCTGGACAGAGCACATAGAGCTCTAGGCCCTAGGTCTCAGGATCCTTCTCAGCCTTGAGATGTCATCCTTAGATGTCATTATTACACTACTAAGGAGGCGATCCTGCGGGAATCTCGGAAATCTGACGCAATCTCCTTCGATAATGCCTCCCAAATCTACCAGGACATTGCCCCGATCACCTTCCTCAAGAGGCGTGAGTTAAAACCAGTGACAGCGATTCTCAGAGAAAACAACATCCGATACCGCTGGGGATTTCCGTTTCGTATTTTCGTCTGGCACCACAACAAGCTCAACTCGTCTCGGACGATGGCGGACGCTGTCCGACTTCTTGAGACTTTGGGTCTTCCTGCCCCGTCCTCCCTCACTAACCTTCCGACACAAGGCTCAGATCCTGACTTCTTGGTCTCACCCTCTCCATCAAGAAGGCTTCCAACTACTGAGTGGACGACTGTGACAGAACTGCCAAACCTCCGGCCTCTGTTCCACCTCCCTGATATGTCCTTATTGTGTTTTACTTACTAGAAGTCATCTTGTTCACTGTCCCTTCTCTCTACACGACGGGCCGTTAGTTTTCGGCCCTTCTCATGTAGATAAGAAGGAGTGACGTACCACTAAAAATAGATTGTTGGTTTTATTTTGTTTCTTACCGATTCTGTGTTTTTGTTGTGTTATTGTTTTTCTGGTTTGTTGTTTTTTGTTTTTTTGTTTTTTTTATTTTTCTTAAACTGTTCTAGAATTTGGTCTTCTGCCCTATTCTTTACTGCTTTATTGGATTGCGAGGCCAAAATAAGTTATTTCTTACCCCTCACGACATTCCCCCTCCACATACCTCTCCTTCTAGCTGACCTGACCCTGGCGTGTGGGTAGTGTGGCCATTCACCTCTTCCAGTTGGGATCACAGGACCTTTACCCGTATCCCTGACCGCGTCCCCGTAATGGGGTTACTGCCCTTGCCCGACCTTTACGTTCCATTGGCACATTCCCCTATTTTTCCTGGACGGCATCGTGGCCCAGATGTGCTCCCACACACTGGTCCAGTCCACTTCCCTATCACCCTTTTTTCCTTGTTCCTCCCTTTCCTTTTTTCCTACCCTCAGGCACTTTTTGATTTTATTTGTATTTATCACTGCAATGTTACTGCCATGTATCTGGTTTGTTCTCTCCTAGCTCGTCTGACTCTCGCTGGAGGACCTGAGGCGTCCCATTCTTCTCCTAAGTAATGACTTTTAGGATTTTCTCCCTGAACGTCAAAGGTTTGAACAGCCCACAAAAACGCACGACACTCTACCTCACACTTAAACAACACAAGGCTGATGTAGTTTTTATTCAAGAAACACACTTTACTCGTCACTCCCACCGAGAATTGAAGTCCAGACTATATCCCTTTACTTTCCATGTTTGCGATCCTAGACAGAAAAAACGGGGCTTGGCAACCCTTTTTGCTTCTCATATAACATTTGAGATGTTGACATCCCACTCTGACCTGGATGGCCGTTTTTTAATCCTAGTAGGAAAACTTAACAACTTTTTGTGTACTTTAGTTAATTTATTTGCCCCGAACCAAAACCAACACTCATTTTTTGCTTCCTTAGACTCCGTGCTCTCTCAGGTCCGCCAGGGAGAGGTGATTATGGCCGGGGACTTTAATGCTGTGGTAGATGACACTGTTGATAGATCTTCTATCGCGGCTGCCCCCACCGGCAGCTGAGTCTCGTAAATTTAAAGCCTTGGCATCCCTCCTCTCTCATCATATTCTCTTTGACTCCTGGAGAATTAGAGAACCCTCGTCCCGAGACTATACGTTCTATTCTTCGGTTCATGGATCTTATTCGCGAATAGACATGATCCTCTTCAGCCGTGATCTATCCCTAAAACTTCAGGCAGCTTGCATCCATCCAATGGTCTGGTCTGACCACTCCCCTATATCTGCTGATCTTGCTGATATAGTTTTCCACCCCCGCCCTGCTACGTGGCCCCTCAACAACACCATCCTGCATGACCCTCAACTCACCCTTGATTTGCGGAATCTTTTAGATTAATATTTTCTCCTAAATGGCATTCCAGACATGCCCCCCGCGACCCTCTGGGAAGCCCATAAGGCGGTGATACGGGGTCATTTGATTAGCATGGCTTCACGCTGTAAGAAATTAACAATTCATAAGCGCACCTCATTAGCTATCCAACTCCAGACTCTGGAGCGACAACATAAACTCTCCCCAGATGAAGCTACTTTGAACAAACTTCTAAAAGTATGTTCTGATTTGTATCTCCTCCTTTCGGAATCCAAAGCCGCGGCCCTGAAACGGCTGAAGCAAAAGTTTTACGAGAAGGTAGACAAAGCAGACAGGATCTTGGCCACCCGTTTGAGGGCTCAAACTTCCCAAAATAATGTTATGACCCTGAAATCGGCCTTGGGCTCCCACATATACAGCCCTGATCAAATAGGACGAGAGTTTCAGAAGTTTTACTATGCCTTATATAATTTAGATAGCTCAAATCCAGGAAGTACCCCTCCAGCTGAAATCATAATAACTTTTCTAAAACAAGCAAACCTCCCCACTCTCTCCCGCAAGTCGGCCCAAAAATTAAATAAAGAAATCTCATCAGAGGAAATACTGGATGTTATTAAAGCACAAAAGGCCTCTAAGGCCCCGGGCCCAGATGGCTTCACTGCAGCCTATTAGAAAAAAAATTCCCAGACCCTGGTCCCCCACCTCCGCACCCTGTTCAATGCTGTCTTGAAAGGAGCTCCATTCCCTAAATCAATGTTGGAAGCATGTATAGTAGTTATACACAAGCAGGGGAAGGACCCTAGTGACTGTGCAAGCTACCGTCCTATCTCCCTCCTTAATGTATATGTAGATTTATGCAAAATTATTAGCCACTCGTTTGAATACGGTCCTTCCGGATCTGATCCATTATGAACAGGTGGGTTTTATCAAAGGCCGTCAAGCCAGAGATAATACCCGTCGAGCAATAGATATAATTCAAATAATTAATCAAAAACGTCTCCCAGCCCTGATGCTCTCTTTGGACGCCGAGAAGGCATTCAATCGGATTTCGTGGGACTTCATGTTTCACTCTCTGAAGACGTATGGCTTCTCGTCTGAATTCCTGACGAGAGTATCTGCTCTTTACAACTCTCCCACCGCTAGGGTATTGGTTAATGGCTCGCTTTCTGATCCTCTCTCCCTTTCCAATATGACGAGACAGGGATGCCCCCTATCTCCTTTAATTTTTGCATTGGTTATAGAGCCCTTGGCAGCAATGATTAGGCAGTCGGCTTTGATAACGGGTGTGGAGGTGGGACCCCGTGAATTCAAGGTCTCTCTCTTTGCGGATGATATACTGCTTTATCTCACGAACCCCCAAGACTCTTTACCCGCCCTATACAGACTCATCGATGAATATGGTCTTCTCTTAGGCTATAAAATTAATTTTGCTAAATCTGAGGCCATGCTCCTGCACGCTCCCCCTCCCCTCCGTGCCATCCTACAGGCTAATTTTGCTTTGGCTGGCAGGCGAACAAGATCAAGTATCTTGGGGTCTATATCACCTCTTCCTATGACCGATTATACCGAGAGAATTTTCCTCCCCTTCTCATTAAAATCAAAAAAGACCTAGAAGTATGGAGGAGCTATATTATATCGTGGCTGGGGAGGATCATTGCTGTAAAGATGAATCTGATCCCCAAACTTCTTTACCTCTTCCAGACTCTACCGGTGAAGGTCCCGGATCCTGTGTTTCGGGACTTACGTTCTTCTTTATTCAAATTTGTTTGGCATGGAAAGCCCCCTAGAGTCTCGGTAGCAGTACTTAAACAGCCCAGGGTCCGGGGAGGAAGAGGCTTTCCAGATGCTAAACACTATTACTTGGCGGCCAATCTGACCCATGTTGCAGTTACTTATGTCCCTTACTGGACTGTAGCATGGGTGGACCTGGAAACCCACTTTGTGGGAGTCCCTTCCTTGCCATCCCAATGGGGCCTCACCAGACTGGACAGGCCACAGGGGGCCTCCTTACTCCAATCCCTCAAATTTTGTTTGTCCCTATGGGACTCGTCCCGGCTCAAGCACAAACTATCCTCCCTTATTTCCCCTCTAACTCCCCTCTGGAGCAACCCGCATTTCCCCCCAGGTAGCCAGCCACAGCAATTTAAACTCTGTAAACATGCGGAGATACGTGTGGTCTAGGACCTGGTGGTTAACGGAACTTGGGCCTCTATCTATATTGCCCGCTTTTCTTTGAGTACTTCCAGGTCCGACACTTCGTTATGTCCTTGCCCGCATCTGACACTCTTAGGCCCCTCACTCCCTTTGAGTACATGTGTTTGCATTCCCCACTCACCAAAGGGATGGTGTCCAGGATTTATAACTGGCTAATAGAGATATCCTTTGACACTCCAGGACGCCACAAACATGAATGGGAGAGAGATCTGGGACCCCCTCCGGATGAGTCTTGTTGGGAGGAAGTCAGAGAGGGGATTGCCAAGAGCTCAATATCCACACTTATTAAAGAAACTGCATACAAGCTGTACTATAGGTGGTACTATACCCCAGATAAGTCGTCTAGAATGTTTCCCACTGCTACTCCAAGCTGTTGGTGGGAATGTGGCCAGAGAGGCACATTGCTACATAAATGGTGGACTTGCCCCCGTATAATCCCTTATTGGAACATGGTCCTTGCACTTATTAACTCTGTATCTGAACAACAGATCACTAAGGATCCCTGGTCGTTCCTTCTCTCTCGCCCTATTCCTGATGAGACCGCCCCTTCCAACAAGCTGATATTCCACATACTAGCTGCTGCCAAATCCCTAATAGTTAAACACTGGAAAGACCCTAACCCTCCCTCTATGCAGTCCTTACGGAACTACATCTGGCATATCGCAAGCATGGAAAATATTACTTGCTACCTTCACGATAAATCTTAAAACTTTGACAAGGTTTGGGCCCCGTGGTATCTCCAGGAAAGCCGTAGCTGTTTACCCCCTTTGGCTCTCTCATCTTCTAATGGTACATAAACTCTGGGCCATCTCCGGATCCTCCAGGTTGGTCGTCGTGCGCCATGGGTAAGAGATCCATATATCTTGCCGTCTACTTTTTATTTTCTTATCTATTTTATAGGTCGTTACTCTGTGGATATGTTGCTTACAACCTCCTTTGTAATAGGTATGGTGATGTATACGTGCCTGTTTTTCCCAACCCTCCCTCCCGTTCCCCCTCCTTAACCCGTTTCGTTTCCTGTCTCTTTCCTACCCCTCCCTTCTACTATAAAATTTTTAAAATAAGAGAAGACATCTTGTTGTCTTAAAACAGTTGGTTTTTACTTGTTGTTCGCTCTTTTCTATGCTGTTTCCTCTTGTAACAAATAAAGAGTTTAAATTGTATAGTAAAAAAAAAAAAAACTTCAATCATCATTACCAATAGAGTATAAATTTACCTACGGAAAGAAATGAAACATATCTATAAGGTATAAATCTATGTTACTATGGTTATATGTATTAGATGTACCTTGGTGCATTAATTATACAGTTGTATAGAGAATAAAAAAATGAAGGATAAATGAAAATGATTTGATGTGTGTGTATATATATATATATATATATATATATATATATATCTCCTTATTATAATCATTATAAGACTTTGACCATGTGCTCTGAGGACAGGGCAATACACTCTTATCTGGGATTGATGGTGCAGAATCTGTAGTCAAAAAGTTTTCTGAACCTAACACCCCCTGCTGGGAAACATGACACATGCACAGCAGAAAGCAAATGGCCATTGGAGATTTCATCATACTTAGATTAATCCCTGATGGACCTGCACCCAGAAGGAAGTGAACATTTATATTTTAATATTTAATTTTATTAACTCATGATTATGCCTAAACTTCAACATCCCCTCATAAAAAGTCTTTAGAAGAAAATTCCATTAACATTTTTTTTCTATTTTGGGGGGCAGGGGGGGTTGGAGAGGGGTTGGGGATTAATCCCCACTGTTTGTGATTCACTATGATGGCAGAAGTTCAGATGATTTCTATAAAATGTTTCACTAAAGATGTTCTGAATAAGGATACATTGAGTGTAAATGGAGTGCACTGGAGTGATCCTGAGGTGGGTACCTGGGTCAGTTAGAAGGGTTAGAGAGTCCTAGGGGCTACTCCTGATCTGACACACACAAACTCATATGCAAAATTGGCTAACATTGAGGATGTCAGGTCAGGAGAAGTATTGTTTAAGCAGCATATCTTCTCTAGTATAATCATCATCATCATCACCATATATTTATATAACGCCACTGATTCCGCTGTGCTGTACAGAGAACTCATTCACATCAGTTCCTGCCCCATTGGAGCTTTCAGTCTAAATTCCCTAACATACACACAAAGATAGACATAGAGAGAGAGAGAGAGAGACTAGGGTCAATTTTTATAGCAACCAATTAACCTACTAGATTGCTTTTGGAGTTTGGGAGGAAACTGGAGCACCCGGAGGAAACCCACACAAACACGGTGAGAACATACAAACTCCACACAGATAAGGCCATGGTCAGGAAATGAACTCATGACCCCAGCGCTGTGAGGCAGAAGTGCTAACCACTTAGCCACTGTGCTGCCCCAGGAGAATGACTACTCCAGAAAGGATGGGAATTCATTGAAGGCCAGACAGGTCTCAGTGGTATGGAAATATAATTTGCCACCTGGAATGTAAATGATGAAGTATTGTTATTATTATCATAGATAATAATAGATTTATGAATGGCATTCTGTCTTTAACTTGCTTAGGTTTAGTAAATTTTGGATCAAGTTAATACATTATTGAGAGGGTCTGGGCAGGACCTAGCATTCTTGATACTCATTGTTACCCTCACAAAGTGAAGGCATCAATAATGATTTCAGGAATTTAAGCTGTGGCACTATAAACACTGACAGTTTAGAGAGGTTTAAAAAGGGCTATGTTTATGCAGACAAAAATGGCAATTTTGGTAATGGTAACATCACTCATTTTTGCTCTCACCCTTATGAGGTGTAAGCAACAGCTAAGGGAAGATCATTACTTAAACATCACAAGGAAACGCATGTTGCTACTATGGAACCTTGCAAGTAATTGAATTGGTCCCTAAGACTCTACAGGCTCTACAATAGGTATAGGCTGCACATCAAACTAGATTGTGGTGGTGGCAAAGTTTTTTAAAAAAAATATTGGAAGATTCTCATTAGTGATCCTATATTACGGGATCAATTGCCAAAAAAAACAAATTCATCTATAGGAGGGCTCCTAACATTAGGGATCATATTGTTAGGAGTATACTACCAAGAAAACAGAATCCACAGAGGATTAACACCATAGGATTCCACAGATGTGGCACCTGCTTACCTTGTAGAACCATCAGGAGTAAAGATTCAAAAATTATACAATGTACATCCACAGCGAATGGGTTGAATCACAGCATAAGAGACTTTATCACATGTCATTCGAATAATGTGATATATCTTATTCAATGTAAATGTGGTAAACAATATATAGGAAAAACTAGTAGACCACTTAAAGTTCGCATAGCAGAACATCTGCGAAACATAAAAAAGGGGAATATCAATCATTCCTTATCAGCCCATTTTAAAGAGGCACACGACTGTGATACCAACTCAATAGACTTTTTTTGTGGGATCAGGAAAATAACGAACAACTGGAGGTGTAACGATCAAGAAAACCGCTTAGCCAAGACCGAAATGGAAACTATTTATAAATTTAAAACACTGATTCCGGATGGCTTAAATGCCGACTTTGAGCTTAAATGGTTTTTAGAATAAGATTACTGATTTGTCCATACTCAGTGCAAGTTAAAGGTTTATTTTCACCTTTTAGTGACATCATGCATATATATTAGTAATGGATAACTGTACCCCTCATTTTTTGGATCCCATCATGGGTTATGTGCAGTTTTTGGATCTTTTCACTTTATTGGAGTTGTTTACATATGTAAATTATATCATTAGCAGTTATGTCCTCTCCATATATAATCCTTGTAGGTATACGGGTATAGATTGTATTTTTTGTGGTGTTGCCAGTGTTCTTGATATCCATATCAGGGGCATATTTAGCCAGAGATTGGAGTAATGTTGAGATTTGTGGGGTTATCGATCTGTCAATTGTCCAGAAGGCAACACACTAGAGTTGGACTCCGTAAATCAGAAATTGCTGTACACATAGTATCAATTTTTTTTTTGAAGGTATGATATCTTGACGTGGAATATCATTATATTGGGGACAATTAATGTTGATTTTTGGTCCGCATTAACTCCTTAAGATAGTTACGAGGGTGGTCTGGCCATTTAATGAAATATTTCATATTACTGCTCCGTTAGAGATCTGTTAATTATCATTTTAAATTATCATTTTAAACCATCATTTTAATTGTGGATTATAAAATCCCTGTATAGGAGTAATTTTGTCAATATGGAAATCCCACGCATCTGTATTTGATTTATTATGTTTATATTGATGATTGTTATGCATTGCGTTCTATATACTTATTGTCATAATGGATTCCTATAAAGTTTTGGACGTTAGAAAATACATATTGAATTAGAATGAATTTCTTAATCATGATTGGATGCCCGATACATAAAAAGAGGATTCCTTCCGTATCTGTGTATACCTTGAGAAAGACTCCAGAGGCGGGGTTGAAACGCGTCGATGAAACACAGATCCGCCCACTTATCAGCGGTGTTACACGAGCCGGAAGAGAGTGACTCGTCCAGCGGTGATTACCCGGGATCTTTCTAACTACGTGCTGACTTTTCATTTATGTCCGGTACGAGTATATCCGTTGTTTTAGTATGGAGCTGAAAATTAGGAGATGATTTTATGTTGTGATTTTATGTAATATGACCAATAAATCTTGAAGATATTATGCCAGATTCTCTTCCGATATTTTTCCCTTCTCTGCAAGTTACAATCGGGTGACGTTCCGATATAAGAGCTTGATGCGGGAACTACATACATAAGTGAACTGGTTTTTACCATGTAAGTGATTCAGTTTTGTTTGCTGTGCTACACACGTGTGGTGGTGACTAGCTAATTGTTTATTAACCCACGGTGTGAGTTCGGTAATACTGGATGTAGAATCGAGATATACGGTCTGAATATTAGCTGTATCATTATTACACTATATGTGTTTATTTTTTATCCTATCTATCACATTCAATCATTTGGAGACGGATTATATGATAAGAAGGTCCTATTAGATGACATCAGCTCTAATAACATCTATTGAGAATATTTCATCGTTGGACTTCATAAGAGTGCTTTTGTGTTTGTGGACATTATGGACCATTTAGCTCATTTGCTTCCTATATCGAATTTATTATAACATCTCATGTCATTCTTGGAAGATAAAGGTTATTTATTTCTATAATAACAAATGATAATAACCAATATAATACCGTTTTCTTAGAAGGAGTGGAGAACTCATTAACCATATTTTTTGCCCAGTGCGCCTTGTTGTATTTTATTGTTTAAATTTGTTTTAAATGCAGTGCCATTTATTGTATACTTAGGCTGCAAACGGGTAGGAAGCGCTGCCATTTCGGGATTACATTTTTTGTCTTTAAATTCAATTTAAGATCAAGCTTGCAAAAGGTTATGTGTGAGGAAATTAAAATGTAAAGTCCTTGTGTGTAGAAATATATGGAGAGAAATACACTAATAAAGTGCTGACTGTGATTTGTGGTCAGCAAGCATACGTGTGTACAGAACATCAATTATTAGTGCAAATAGAAAAAGTAGCAAAGTATAATAGGCTACTAATTATAGGGTATTTCATTATATAGTAATAAATCAGGACATTGAATCTAGTACTTCTATTGGAGGAAATTTGTCTTATCAATATTAAACAACAGCTACCTTTTTTCGATTACCTTATTAATTAAGGGAACGGATCATTTGCATTATAGAGACAGACTAGACGAATTATACTTGCTTAAATTGGAAAAGCGTATCTTAGATGTGACCTAATTAGTATGTATAAATGTAAATGAGTTCAATTAATTTTCCATATCTATGACTGTTCAGGGGACAAGTGGACAACCACTTCGGCGAGAAGAAAGTCTTTTTCACCATCATCTCAGTAAAGTGGTCTTCACTGTCTGGGGAACTATACTACGTATCTCTTTACTAAGGGAGGTAGTGATAGTCAATATATAATTTGAATTTATAAATAGATTGAATGCCTTTCTTTCAAGAAATGGTATCTCCCCTGATTATTGGACAGCATTGTTGCTCCTGTTGATGGCTGCTCCAGGGGATTTATCCAATTGAAAATTAAGGGGTCAGGAAGGACAGTGAGGATAAATCATCAGCTGAGTTGCTGGTTTTGGTTTACCTATCTGACTCATCACAACTAGCATATATAAGAATAAACTGAACTTGATGGACTGTTTTATTTGAATCTATCTATGTGACATTTCACGTCAATGCACATTTAAGCCGCATCATCATCATTTATTTATATAGCGCCAACGTATTCCGTAGCGCTTTACATAATTCAAGTAAAGTTTTATTTATGATAGGTTCATATGTAGGTAATTGTAGCTTATTTAATGTAATATGAGCCTAAACCTGCAGCCATACAAGAGAAATAATATCAGTGTAATAAAACATTGTAGAAATATTTTATGCAGTGTAAATGTCCCATTCCAACTAGCAATAGAGGATTGTAGTAAATAATATTTGTGTCATATTTTCTTAAATGAAATAACATTATTATCTTTTCCCTATCAACTGCCAAGACATTGGGAATTAACTTCCCCTAGAGAGTCAATTGCTCTTACAGTTGACAAGTGTGTGCGGAGTACCCTGCATGTGGATCTTACTAATGAGAGTTAAGAGAGTGTCCCTCAAGCCTACTGTTCACAGTGTACATTTTTAGTTTAAGAAAATAATAAGAATGTATATATAATATTTAAATTATATCATTAAGATGCATATCAATTTTATTTAACTTTATGACACCCCTTTCTCCACTGCTACATTGTTACAGTATAAAAAATATTATCAGTAGCACATGGACATGGATAAGGACACAGATCAATCACCTGCACTTTTCTCAGATCCCCTGTATCTGTAATGCCTGTTTGTCACAGGTGTCTTGGATCTTCCTGTCTCCTTGCATCCTGTAAGAAAATGTAGTAACCTAAGTCTAGGTACACACTACAGGAAAAGTCTAACAATTAGTGATTTTGCCAACAACAGGGGGGGAAAAAAAAGTCCCGATCAGCATGCTGATTTATGTGTACACACTACAGAGCATCAGGGCCATCGTAACAACATTAGGGGCCCCCGGGCAAAGCAGTGCACTGGGGCCCCTAGATATAGATATAGATATAGATATATAGATGTATACAGATACAGATATAGATATATAGAGATAGAGATAGATAGATGTACTTGCTTAGTGACCCTTGAAGGTTTTTTTTGCAGGTTTTTTTCTTTTGCAGGATTATTTATTCTCATTAAGAGCCGTGCTGGTGGGGCCCCCTTGCCCGTGGGGCCCCCGGGCAGATGCCCATCGTGCCCAATGGAAAAGATGGCCCTGCAGAGCATGCTGATTTATGTGTACACACTACACACGATATACCTTCAGATATGTGCTCTTCATCTGGTCCAAGAGCAGTGTAATCGTTTAGCATCTCCCAGCTCCCCCTCTCTATTAATGCATGTACCTGAAATATGGATAATGCTGGTATCATGAAAGTACAGACTTCAGCTTCATGTTCAGCCTATCCCCCCAGCCGCAATGCGGATGCTGTTGCACCATAATCAACAAAACACTGTCTGTGCTATTAACACCCCTTACCCTAAACTCCAGAGGGATAGGTATTTATTCCTGGAAGTATTATGTTGTGAGTGGTGTATGTGTGATTTAGCAGACTGTGCAATTAATCAGGGAATGCTTGCTGTAGCTGTATATAGTGTTGTGTTGCAGATCCTGACTTTGCCTTGTGGTGCTGTCAGGAGGGACAGATACCTGATGGAACAGTCACTGTATGTGAGATTGAGTTTCTCAGCAGCAAAGTACAGGATAATGTTATATGTAGAAATATTCCATGGGGAGCCCGGGTTGGGGTGGGGGGGGGGATTTAATGTGCACAGTGTGGGGGGCAGCAGGCTTGATCCTTGTCCCTCCCAATCTTTCTCTCCCCAACCACAGAATCCTTTCTGCACACCCAGAAGCCATGTAGTCCCCGCTCTGTCTCATTCAAGTAAGTTACTTTTCCTGCAGATCTGCTACTAATTGTTGTTCCAATTCTGAAGAGTGCATACACACTGCAGAATTGGAATGACATTGTTACATCGATGAACGAGATTTTCAGTTCAGTTTGAAAATATCGATCAATGATTTCAAATGCTTTGCAATGATAATCATTCATTGTTCCAGGGTACACACTACTGTCATAATCGGCCAATTAGTCGTTAATCAGCTATGAACACTGTACTGTGTATCCTGCTTAAAACACTGCCCTCATTTTGTCTTTATTTATGACTTTATTACCTTGCAGAGATTTGAAATGCGGTATACGTGAGATAAAAAGGAAAAACTGAAGTCATCTTTTTCACAGTAAAAATACCTAAACTGAAAATACTGAAAATGTAGTGAAATGTATCTTCTGGTCGTGAAAGGATTAAATATTTCAAAGCATAATATGTTGGCTACTTTTTAACTTATTCGGTTTTTGAGGTTTCTTTCTTATTCCTATTAGACATATACTGTAGCAGTGAGCATCTCACCAAGGGAAAAGTGCCAAAAGTGAAGGGGTGGTATGAAGCTGTTGGGAGAACGAATTAAACAGTAATGAACAGAGTACATCTTATTTTTTTAGCCATAATTGTAGGCTCCAGACTACTAATAAGCAAATTATCATAACTGCACATTTCAGCAGTCTGATCAAAAATCCTTTGATTCTAAATATCAATGGTAGCTCTTTAGGCTTGAAAGTCATAAAAATTACAACTGTACTGTATGCATGACAGTTTTCATATGTATTGCTTGGACTATTTAAGTTACCTGAGGATCTACCAGTGGGCCCCAAGCTTCTCTGTATATAAAAAGATACTAAAAACATGATTTATTTTCCATTCATATTTTAAACGTATTGCACTGGCATATTTAAATGATGTTTTCTTCAGTGTAAAGACTTGTGCTACAATTATAAAATAACATTTTATATACCTTTTAAGCTTTTGTGAACAGGTCATTGACTAACTTTTATTTATCAGTCTGTAGTTTATGAAACTTTCCTTGTTATTGTACAGGAAATTATGTTGGTTCTTTATACATATATGTTAATAATAATAATAATAATAATAATAATAATAATAATTATCATCATACACAACATCTTTATCATCATCAATAACATTTATGCTATTTGCTTTGCCCTTTGTTTTCTAAAAATGTGATGCATTTTTAAAAATGTACTTTTTATAAAGTAACGAGAACAAACAAAGAGACCAGGAATAAACATCCTAGACATAGCAAGGCTTTGATGACTTTACACTTCACTTCGTCTTTGTCAGTGCATAGTATAGCTAAGAGTGTATGTGTGTGTGTTGTATATATTTTGTTTCTAAGTGTTACAACCTTAACAGGTAGAAGAGTGTTCCATGCTAATTCTGATTGACGCCGGCAGGCCAAGAGTGTAACGAGTTCCCCGGTATTCACCAAAAACCACCGCAAGGCAGGATGGACTTTACTACCGAGAACTCACAGGTCGCTGTCCCCTGTACTGCCTCAGGATGCAGCGCTACAGCACAAAGAGGAGTAGATGGGAGTGTACAGATTGGAATCTGAAAGATGGTTGATCAGGTAGAGAATAGTCAGACAGGCTGGAATCTGGTATACGGGTGATCATACAGAGATTATTCAGACAAGGCAGGATCTGGTATATGGGTGATACAATTCTAGAGGGAAACCAAATATTCAGTCAATCATAGAGTGCCCCTAGTTTCCATTTTTCTTTTTTTTCTCTTTTGTCAAATTTACATGGGTGAACCAGCAGCGAGTAGTCAGACAGGCGGAGTTCGGTACACAGGAGATCCAGCAGTGAGAGGTCAGACAGGCAGAGTTCAGAACACAAAAGATCAAGCAGAAATACAATCACAGAGAGCAAGGCAGAAGCACTAACACAAGAAATGGTAATGGTGGCAGAAGCACAGCAACTAAGTTGCTCTGATACGGGACAAGTGTTAGAGCGGGGTCTAAGTAAAGGGAGAAGTTTGAAAACCCGCCCCAACGGGGGAGTCATGTGACCCACTACCCAGAAGTGCTAAAATCAGCGCGAGCGGAGTAGTGCGCTGGAATGCCAACAGGTAAGTATGCAGAGCCGTAACTAGGGTGGTGCTTGCTAGGGGTCAGGTGCCGCGAGAGGGGGGAGGGGCTAGTGTGGTGGGGGGTCTCTTGTTCTGTGTCACATGGGACTTGCACCACATGGCAGGTGCCATCCCATGTGTGAAGGGGATGAAGACTGCACAGCTCATGGATGCAAAAAGGTAAGTTTTTTGTAATATATTGCTTGTGTATATATGTATATATATATATATTATGTGTATGTGAGGGGCCACTGTGTGTGTGTATTATGTGTGTGTGAGGGGCCACTGTGTGAGTGTATTATGTGTATGTGAGGGACCACTGTTTGTGAGTATTATGTGGACAGAATGCACAGGGGGGAATGCATGATGTCACTTCAGTTACACATCTCACCAAATTATTTTTACTATGTGCCGCCAAAGAAGTTTCACTTCAAAATGGGGGAGTGGCACAACTTGGAAATTAATGCTGTGATCTAACTAGACAACATCTACTGGTAGATCGTGATCTACTGTTTGGCCACCACTTGTTAAGGGAGTGCCACAAACAATGAGTGATACAGGACACCCTCTCTAGCACAGGAATAAGACCCCAAAGTGCTATGTAAGTGGCCTTCATTGTAAAACTAAGGCACAGCAACTGCGACAGATTAATATCATAATTGTGCTCTGGGTGATAATCAAGTCATAGGCCCTAACAATCAACCCCCTACTGCTGTTTAGTAGCACCATACATTGTAAAATAAACTACTCTAAACACTATGTACCCACCCACTAAATTAAATCGGACAACAAAAATCTTTTTTGGGCCGGTCCCTATTACTTGGTGGCTGGCCCCTTCTCCGGAACCAGCCACCTTCTCCCATTGGCCACGGATCCTCCGACCCCCCTCCCTCCACTCCACTCTTTGTGTCCTCTACTGGTGTCACATGGGATGCGCACCACATGACAGGTGCCATCCCATGTGTGAAGAGGAACATCCGAACAACACAACAGGTAAGTGCCAGTGGGGACGGAGAAGTGGTATGTTAGTGTATAGTGCAGTGCCGTAATGAGGATGGTGCGGGTGGTGCCGTCGCCCAGGGCGCAAGGCCAAGGGGGCGCAGCAGCCACAGGCTACCTGCCTCCATACCTGCCTCCAAGAGAGAGAGAGACATTCACATTCACTTACAAGACTTTGAAGCTTCAACCCTTAAGTCCCGCAGTGGAACGCATGTGCGTTCCACTGAGGGGAAGTTCGGCATTTGGAACGCACATGCGTTCCACTGCTGGTTGAAGCTTCAAAGTCTTGTAAGTGAATCTCTCTCTCTTTCTCTCTCTCTCTCTCCCCTTCCCCCCCAATGAAACATATTACAATATATTAAACTCACTTAAACCTACACATATTAACTGCATAAAATATTACAATACCAATTGCTATAATTTTTTTAAATATACCACTGTGTATGTGCATATAACAATTCTTTCACTAAAGTGCTAGCCACACCCACTTGTCAAATGCCACTCCCACTTAGATGGGGGGCGTCGGTGCCCTGTCTCGCCCAGGGCACCAAAATTTCTAGTTACGGCACTGTAAGTATGTGACAATAAGAAGCCACAGACACTGAAATGCATCACACTTAAAAAATGTTTTGACTGCTGGTTTTCACAAAAATGGCAAGATGAGATCTATGGCTATAGATCAATTGGGCTACACATGGGACAACTACATTTTGAAAATGGTAGGTAGAATATTTGGTGGTTGTGTAAAACAACTGTATCATAAGGAGCCTCAGACATTCTTGATGATTGTTACGCCAAAGACATACTAATGTAATCATTGGAATGCTAGATATTCCAGCCTGTCCAATAAATGTCTGATCAGATATTGTTGAGGCATAACAAATGTTTCTCATTTAGGTCATTTACACATATTGATAACAGTCCAAGTGGAATGTAAGTAACTATATTGGCAAACTTCCTTGCATCATGTGCTATCAGAATAAAGCCTCCCGTTTTTCAACCCATGTATCATAAACAGCAATATAATGTTTGTATAAATAACACATCTATATTTATCACACATTTATATTGCATCTAGGGAAACGGAGGCATTCTTAGTAGATATATGTGAGTCATAATGTTGCACATTTTTGGCCTTTTTAATATTTTGCACATGCATGGTACATCCGTTTTTTAAGAATAGGATTTAAAAAGAATTTAAAATAAGTGCTGAAGCAAATAAAAGGACAATCATTGTCGGTAACAAAACCGTTTTGTTTTTGCTTTTAAGAAGAAAAGACTTCCTTTATCTTTTACATAACCTAGTCCTGGGTTTACCTATTACTTTTATGCATAGTACTTTGGAATAAATGCTTTTGTAATACTTGAAGATAACGTTTATTCATTAACTATGTGAAAAACTAAAAAGCATTCTTTCACAACTGCAAGGATTCTTCCTTAGGCACAAATAAGTCCCTTTAATCATTTAAAATCTCATTTAAACATTGCTAGATTGTTCTTTTAAAGGGTTTTAATCAAACTGATTTTACAACTTAATTTGCTACTTTAATAATACATGGAATAAAATAAATCAGGTTCTTTATAATTTTATTTCACAAAAATGTTGTTTTTCTGACTTATCTGTCAAATATGCTAAGCATTTTTTTGTCTTATAAGAATTATTAGTATAAGGATAGGATTTTTTGCCCACTTCATATCTGATTTTGTGTTTTCAGTCCACTGACCAAATTAAGACACTGGGAAATGCCATTTCTATCAGCCACATTACCAATTAATGGCTTGGCAGGTCACTGTCACTTGGCTTGTCTTCTAAATCCCAGGTTGAGCATCATCAATCAGTATGATCCTATTCTTCTATGACAGTAGTGATTAACAGACCAAGGAAGCTACATTTTTGATAAAATAAATGAAATTACAATACAGAAGAAAACTGTTGCATGTAACTTGTGGGCTTTAATTACCAATGGTAGTGATTCATTGTATCTAGGATTTTGCATTTTGAGGAAAATTATGCCACTATACACTTATTTTGCTTCAAATTAAAAATGTATTTTCACATTTTGAAAATATAATATGCTGTTTTTTATATCTATTTGGTGTGTGCTACTAGTCTTCAAATGGACAGAAAGTTAAATGTGCATAATCTTTGTAATAGTGCCACAATATAACATTTTAGTTTTATTTAGTTATATATTTACGTTTAGCTCAATAGTTTGACTAATGTTAAATTAATCTTTTGGAGATACAGGCTAATATGTAACTACTGAGTGTAGATGAGCTAGTGTCAATGTAAATATCAAGACCCACATTGCTTTTGGCCTTTAAGGTCTGATGACTTAGAATATTAATCAATGTGTTTAACTATAAAAAAAGTTTTAAAAAAGTTAGAAATATGAGACTTTTTAGCATAGTAATGTGTAATATGTTTTATGCCAACATCATAACAAAATTAGAAATCTATTAAACGGATTAACAAAAATAAATTAATCTAGTTAAATTAGTACAATCACCTCAGTACCAAAATGACACCATTTAATATATTACCATTAAAGTGGCTAAGAAGAAAATGATGTGAAGTGGATACTGTTTATTAATAAAATTTCAGATTAAAATAATATTCCAGCAGACTATTATATTTATTAACATGTTAGTGCTTAACAAGCCTATCAATAAAATGTAACATTATTTGATTGATTAATTAATTAATTAATTAATTAGATATAAGGCTTGTCTGCCTGGCAGTAAAAATAAATGTTTAAAAAAGGACATCCTGTAAAGTAAAATTTAAAATTGGGCCCCTCACTTATAAATCTCTGTGAATGCTATATAATAGAGCAGGAAATACTGTGTTGTCCTTTTAAGTATCACAGAGAAGAATGTAGCAGTGCAGTTATTTAGGAAGAATTCAGTTTCTATAATGCAACCATAAAGACCCCATTCAGAATGGGTCTAAACAAACTTTCAGATGGCTGTTTTTGAATGTATAAATTTATAAATATAAATCTTACACAGCAACCACATTATCACAAATTGAATAACCAATTGGCTGGCCAAGCTGAGGCTGTCAACAGAGTTACAAATTAGAATGCAAGGTCTAGAAGTAACAGCCAAGAGACTCATTATCACTTACAACAAGAACTTAGAAGTAATACTATAAAAAATAGCTTTTTCTTCTAGACTGAACATTTAGCAGTACTAAATATGCATTTTTTTTAGTCGTGAAAAAGAAAAAAAAAACTTAAAGCTGTACAGATTTAGCAGGTGGGATATTTTTGTAAACTTGTTATTGTAATTAAATATGACACACACCTAGTATACAGACTGCTTCAGAGCTTCTGTGGTTACTTTCTATATGAGAGAAAATATGGATAACATTTTATAAAATTGACGGTAAAAACAGCTGCAGGTGGGGCCAACAGAAAGTAAAAGGGGGTTCGCACACTGTTAGCTCTAATTTCAAAAGTGGTAAATAGGTCCAATGTCTGATATAGCCATAGCAGAACAGGTATTTCTGTGGTACAAGTTGCTAAATAGGCTTCTTCATGCAAGGCAATTTTTCTGTCAGCAGAGGTTACTGTTGGCTAGAGCAGCATTATCCTTTAAAGTGAGAAAAGTCCATATTGATTTATTAAAGATTTAATAAATCTGTCCCTTAGTGCATGCAAAATCTTCAATGAGGAATCACTGACCAGCAGTGTCTCAAAATCCCATTAGTGCATGTACTAATGGTTTTTGTGCATGATAACTAAGGCCAGGGGCTAGTTTCCAGGTTATAGCCTGAATGGGCCAGTCACTGCCCAGCAGCCTATTAGAAACATTTTAAAGGAAGAGAAATGCAGGTAGCTCAGTGACCCAGCCCAAGGTAACTCACTATGGGGCCAGTCTGTGGGACAAATGGCCCTAACCCCCAGCCTAACCTGCCTTTGAATAAGGTGTATAATACTGGGTGTTTTAAAAAGATAGACCCGATTTGAAATTGCTGTCTCTGCAACCATGAATCGCCCATGAATGAAACTATTACCACTTCAAAGGGCAGGGAATAGAGTTTAAAATGAGTACCGCTAGATGCCTCTCCCATTGCACCAATAGCCCCTAGCCTCAGTTGTTCACAAGATGGCAACCCTGCAGCAAAAGGCATTTTGCGTTCTACAGTTCTGTAAGACGGAATCCGTAATAGTGGTACAGCATGCGTTTCAACAGCATTTTGAATGCCAAAGAACATTCATTGTTGGTTGCAACACTTTTAGGAAACAGGCTGTTTATGTAATGGGAATAGCACAGGATGCCCACGAACTTCAGAGGAAAAAGTGAGAAGAATTCAAAAGAGTTTCCTGTGTAGCTCACACATGTCTACTCGCTGTACCAGCCGGGAACTTGCGATCTTCATACGATTGACTGACACCTGCAGATTCAAAATTTTCTAAATGACACACTGCCTCAACGTTGGATAGGTTGCATGGGATCCCAAGAATTGGCACTATACTCTTGGCCCCCAAGATCCCCAGAAATTACACCATTCGGCTTTACTTATGCGGTTTCATCAAAAATCTCACCATTAGTGACTAATCTGAGTTACCTCAAAAACAAAATAACGGCAGCTATGAATTCAGTGAAAGAAGACATTCTGAGAGGCATTTGAGATGAAATCAACTTTTGTTTTGATGTTGTCCGTACAACAGGTGGGGTGCATATAACCATTTGTAAAATGGTTAGTAAAATTTGATAACTCATTAAACCATTTCTAACTTTTTGTGTAATTGTACCCTGTTGTTTTATTCAGCAAAAATGATTAAACTCAGAAAACTTGCTTAGCTACCATCATTCAATTATATGGCGTTGGACACAGATGTGCCTCTGTTCATCAAAGTTACTTTCTGCTCTGCAGCTGCGAACACTGGTTCTGCCTGCCACATTGTAAACTCTAGCAGAAGAGGAAGAAGAAAAGGAGTGATGAGATGGGAAGTAGAAGATGAGAGGGGGAAAAGGTTGTGGGGACAGCTGGGAGAAAAAGGAGGGGGAATGCAGAATCAGAGGGATAGGGTAAAAATGGGTCAGATACCTATAATGTGGAAACAGACATAAAAATAATTGGGGGGTGAGAACAAAGAGAAACACACATGGGAAGACAGAGACAGATAGGGAGACATTGATAGACATAAAAGACAGAAGCACAAAAAGGAGAGCAGAGGCACATACAAATAAGGCGGGCAGAGGCACACACACAAACTGGTGAACACAAACACAAAAGAGGGGGGACAGAGGTATAAAGAAAAGTATTCAGAAAAATGGAGACAGAGGGCCTTAGTCATTAAGGAGTGCAAAGCATAAACAAGTAGTAACTTTGCAATTTGGCAAAACCATATTGCATTGGAGGAGGGGGATTTAAAATTTAGGGAGAGATTTATAGTTGGGATAGAGCATGTCCTAGAACAACTTTAAATTTTAGTGTAAAAATAAAGCTAATTGTTTGTTTGCTACATGAAAAAACAGCTAGTATTTTCTCTATGTGCAAAATAATTAACTAATTTGCACCCCTTGCATTGTAACATGGTTTTTTCCAGGAACAAACTTACTCCTTTTTTATTTGCTCTTCTTAATGCTCAGAGAGATTAACATATAGGGCATGACTCATTAAGGGGAGCAAAGCATAAAAAGGAGTAACTTTGCACCTGGGCAAAACCATGTTGCATTGGAGAAAAAAGTAAATTTAAAATGTGGGGACAGATTTATAGTTGTTTCAGGGCATGTCCTAGATTAACTTTAAATTTCAGTGTAAAAATAAAGCTATCAAGTAATTGTGTCGTAGATGAAAAAACAGCCAGTATTTAAGATATGTGCAAAATAATAAACTAATTTGCACCCCTTGCATTGTAACATGGTTTGTACTGGAGAATATTTACTTCTTTTTTGCCTTACTTTCCTTAATGACTCAGGCCCATAGGGAAAACAGATGCACACACAAAGGGGGAGACAGAGACAGACACACAGAGGGGGGCACAAACAGAAGGTGAGGCAAACATGGGGGAGATAGATGGGGTCAGGGGTGGGTGGAGGGGAAACTACTCACATTTCCTTCTGCACAATAATAGTCCCAACCAGCAGAGAAAGCTGAGGGGAGGAGGAAACTAGCATGACTTTGCAGAGTTTATAGGAAACATAGAAACATAAAATTTTTGACAGATAAGAACCGCTTGGCCCATCTAGTCTGCCTAATTTTTAACCTATGATAACCTCAAACCCTATATGATCCTTTATTCTTTGTAATGATATCCTTATGTCTATCCCAAGAATGCTTAAATTAGCCTCTACCACATCTGATCAGAGGCAATTCCTCTTATCCACTACCCTTTCTGTGAAGTAGTTTTTCCTCAAATTTCCTTTGAACCTACTTCCCTCCAGTTTCAGTGCATGTCCTTGTGTTCTAATATTTCTCTTCCTTTCAAGAACGTTTCCCTCATGTACCTTATTAAAACCATTGATATATTTGAGAGTTTCTATCATGTCCCCCCATTCCCTTCTCTGCACCAAACTATACATATTAAGATCTTTTAGTCTTTCCAGGTAAGTTTTGTGATGTAGGCTATGCACCATTTTGTTGCTCTTCTTTGTACAGTCTATAATATATTTATATCCTTTTGGAGTTAAGGACTCCAGAATTGAGCATAGTATTCTAGATGAAGCCGTACCAATGACCTATACAGTGGCATTATTACTTTTTTCTTTCTGCTACTGATTCTTCTCCCTATGCTAAGATAGATTGTATTAAGAAGACATTTTCTGGGCATGGCATATAATTGCTGTATGATTCACATGAAACTGTTCACATGGGTATTTTAGAATTAAGTATTGACTTCTGGTAGGTGGGGCCATGTTTTAATTGAGATCTGTGTCTGCCACCTTCATCGATTGCCATCCAGACCGTTTTGGCACTTTGGCTACTTATTTCACCACCTACTCTTAGCCTTCCATGTGGCGTATACTATGGACCTTGTGCACCTGGTGTTTTGTTGGCACGGATGGCGTCTTACTTCGACAGATTCCTGCCCTCTTAATAAGGCCTACAGAGATGGTTTTTCCACCAAGCCAATGATGCAGACCCAAGGCCAGAGTCATGGTGGGCTTTGGCATTGGTGGCTTCCAGTGCCCCAACGCCATCATCCACTAATCGGCTTCCCCGGTAGGACTCTGGACATATTTACTACGAATGGGTACAGCCTTTTGACCCATGGGATTTCGGTGAGTAGTGTAGCATGCCTTGGCGCATAGAATGAGTGCAGTCAATCCCGCGCACAGGAGCCAGGTGTCGGATTTCTCAACTGGCTCCCTGCTGGGATGCCTAGGAGCTGATCTGCCCCAACAAGAGACCTCTGCCTCTCCTTAATGACTCCATACCCCACACTCTGATACCAGCCGGAGGTCTTGTGAGCCTGCTTGCCGTCTTCCCAGGACTTATCCCATCTTTACTGTTATAAGGACACTTGATGGATAGCACTTGGTATAAAACTGCCTATTTTTACTGGAACGGCTTTGCTTTTTATTAAAAACTTGTATAGAGGAACCTACAAGCTGCCAGATTACCTGTCTTCCCCCAACTTAGGAGCCAGAAACAATTAATTCCGCCCATTGTATGGTTTAAGCATTTGGACATTAGAGCGTCCCTGTATACACTTCATCATCATCATCAACATTTATTTATAAAGCGCCAGCCAAATCTGTAGCGCTTTACAATTGGGAACAAACAGTAATAAATAATACTGAGTAATACATACATACGTAGAGGTAAAAAGGCCCTGTTCGCAAGCTTACACTTGATTATTACTGAAAACCCCCCAGCTTATAGGCTTACTGCCATCAGTCATCTACTGTGGGCGTATTCCCTGTATATCATGGGTCACATAGCTTCATGGACTTGTTACCCTGCTAGCCTCACAGCACACCTCTGATTTTTACTATGGAGTTTTTACAAACGGGGCAAGGTACTACTGTTCTGCACAAAAGTTACTGCTACACAGTCTACCATTTATTCTCCCCTTGGCTTTTGCTGATGATCGGTGGTGACATTTGGTAGTGAACTATTCTTCAACCTGCTGGTGACTGCAGTTTCTGCCTACAGTGGTGCGCTATTACCTGTATCTAGGGTGTGCTCTATTTTTACCTGTAAACCTTAAAAAAGTGTTCTCTGGATGTGAGCTACAACAGATAAACCACTGGCTAATTTTGGGAGTGCACTCTGATTACACCTGTTGGGGTTTGTGGTTCCTGACTACAATCGTACTGTTACTTGAATGCTCTGCATATTGGAAGTGCTCTCTATACTTGAGCCACAATGGATAAACCAAGTATTATTACTAAGTACCATTATAATTAATTAACTTTTTTAAATACTTTTATAGAACACTAGTTTTCTATGCCTAATATGCAATACCTCTACTAGCAACACCTGTGTTTTTTGTCTTTTCTTTTTCTCTATGCATTTTCTCCAATTACTGTTGTTTGACTGTCTTTCAGTCAAAATATTTTCTTCCTAGTGGCCCATTAGGGCATGGATAGACTTCTCAAAAAGCAATCTGTGGCAAGGACCTCAGCTAAATTAGTTACTGCCATAATAGGCAAACATAAGCAAGGATCTGGGAATAAAGGACCCACCTCTCCTGCCCCATCACAGCCCCTTGCACCTATGTCTGAGGATAGCCCCCGCAAGCCAAAAAGGCCCGTCCCCGGCCAGATAAAAAAGCCAAGGAAATCTCCTTAATCATAATGTTACCAAATTGGAATCTCTCCAGACTTCCATTGACTCCATTCACCAGAAACTTGCTGAACACTCTACCAAACTCTTTTTACTGGAGAAATGCACTAGCGATGCGGAGGACTCCCTCTTCTCCTGACAAAATACAACTGAGGTCCAATACAAACATGTTTTGCAAATCTCTGAAAAACTTGTCTATTTGGAAATCAGGAACTGTAGAAATAATCTTTGGTTCATAGGTGTCCGAGAACATATTAAGGATGTGGCCCTGTTACAATTTTAGTCTCATGACTTAATCTCAGCCCTCAGTCTACAAGGGGAACCAGAGTTGCCCCAAATTGAAAGAGCTCACTGCATGGGGCCTAATTGAGACACTAACCCAAATAGACCGCCAGTGATCCAAAATTTTTGGACTGTAGAACTAAAGAAAAACTCTTAGCTGCGTATAGAAAGATGAAAATCTTAGTAATAGACGAACACAAGATTCAAATTTTTCAGGATTAATCCCTCCATGTCACACAGAAACAGAAGGAATTTTAGCCAATCTGTAAATAGCAAGCTGATAATGGCAAACGGTCAAACTGCGCCTCATGGAGAATGGCCTTACCTACATTTTTGAAGATACCTAGGCAACTAAACTTCACTTACTGACATCTTCACCTTTGCGATGTTCTCCACTGACTCAATTCAGGTCTCCAACACTGCTCTAACATTCTTTACAATTTAATCTATAGTGATTTACTAAGAAATAGAGAGAATACTGAGATTTATTAACATTTAGCATTGTTTTATCTTCTTTCCTGCTCTCCCCGATTACATACTACAAATTACCTTATATCTTGTTCTTAAGATTTTATTGCTTTTTGTTTCTAGTGGTCCCTGGAAGATAACCCAATCTTTACCCTCAATATTTTTTGGTTTTGAGAATCATATAGTTGCCCGCCGCGATCATGCTAATAATACCCTTCTCACAAAATCACAGAAAATCATTAAATTGTTCCATAAATACTATTATACGTTATACTAATACCCTCCATTCTCACTTATTGGAGGACCTTCTATATAAGGCTCAGCTCCCGAAGTTAAATGTGGCTCAATTGGGAAAGGACCCACACTCTGTAGCCTTATATTTCATATTACCCTTCTGAATTTGGATCTATTGGACCCATTCTTGTCCTCCTGGCAGCAAACTAGAGTGGATGGTCCATGGTCCAGTGTAGGCCCTTAGTATGAGTTCCTGAGTCCCCAGATTTGGAGCTGGAGTGCGATGCTTTAAAGCTTTTGTGGCTGGTGAATCTTGCTGTGCTGTGCTGGTGCCATCTCAGACACCCACTCTTTCAACATCTCCTCATCTGCCAATTCTGCATAGGGAAAGGTGTAGGAGTAGTTTTCCCATGGTAGTGGCCCCTCACATGATAAATCCTTTATCCTCTCCCATTAATTCTGTAATACAGCCTGTAATCATGATTTCTGCTGAGATCATATGTTGAGCAAGTTTATGTTTCTCTTCTGTCACATTTGGGTACAGCTGTACATCATTTGAACTGGAGAGCACAAATGCAATATCCTGCGTTACTTCATTAGATAAAACATTTTCAGGCACAACAGGTGGATTACTGGTCCTTTCTGTAATTCTATTCTAACTCAGACACAGTCTCAGGTGCCAATAACACTGGCAAATTATCAGAAGATGCTACTACATGGTACTTACATGGTAGCTCTTTTCCATCCAAGTCACCAAATGGGAGGATTTCTCCTAAACCTTTCTCAGTAGTCAGATGTACAACATCCTCACCAATCTGTTCTTCTCCAGTCTCCCACAAGATAGTAGCTTGGGTAGCTGTTTATAATCCACTGGGATGGACCTCCCCCTGATTAACAGAGTGAGCAGCCCTTGTTTTTAAAATGTGACTAAAGATATTCTAATTAACATTTTTCATTATTAATTTGTTAACACTGATCTTGCAACATTTCAGTGTCAGAAAGTACCTCGTCCTCTGATTCTTCAAAACTCTGTTTCAGACATTGCATTTGTTCTCAGAGAGGACTTAAAGTGAGCATACATGTCCTACAGACACTAAAGGCATTGATAGGATTCAAGAGTTGACATTGCTTTTCTACCAACATTCACAATATTTGAGCCATTAGAACCAAAATTGCTCTTGGACATATCTGCAACTAATACAAGATATACTTGTTTGCAGCTGAATGTACATTTGCTCCTTGTTATATCTGCAACCAATACAGGACTTACCTTGTTGCAGCTGAATATTATACACCTTGCATATTTCAATATTTTTCCTCATCATTGTTTTTATTGTTCTGGCCAGAACCTGTTAATGACATATTATGTAATAAAACGTAACAGTATTTAACTTTTCATATCTTTATGTACATATTGCTCTGCGCCCAGGTACCTAACCCAATTTTGTATTGATGGGATTCTCCTGATCTTTGAAAAGACATTTGCGGATATCCCTATGCATGCAGTACAGGTGCGGTACACCCCTGATCTGGCATTCCACTATCAATTCCTCCATACTCATTGTCTCTAGTGGATCTGTAGAATCTGCTAATGGGACAGATTCTATTAGTCCATTTTTATCTTGTTTATACTGCTGATTATTGTTGTAACTGGATTTTCCCTTGGCAAGATTCTGCATAGTATAAATAACTTAATTTGTAAAATCATCCCATTCTGGTTCATCCCGAAAATTCCAGTCACTTGCTTCCTCTTTCAACATTAGGAACACATCAAACAGGTTGTCCAATTTCCCCTGTAGGCTGGCTCCTTTCTACATAATAATCTTTGGGCACTCCTCATTCCAAAAATCCAAAATGTGCTGCATTGTGGTGGGGTGGTACAACACATCCATATTCCCATCCTGCAGACACTGCCACAGTCCTTCATCCCAGAAAACCTTTCTCCTGTTTGCACTGGACTGTTTTATCCTTTCCTTGGGGAACTTTTTCAAAACTGGGCTGTGATCTGCTCTCTTCTTTCCAGAGCTCACACCCATTTTACTTCCAGGGATGACCTCACTGTGATTTACCCTCTTTGAGACACAATTCCATCTTACGCTCTCCACTGGTGGGGTGCATCGTCCCTTATCAAATCGGCAGTTAGGCAATATCTTCCCTCACCTAAAGCCCACAACGCTTTTCGTGACATTTTCTACCTTAAAGCCTTTAGAAGTAAGTTCACGATAATGTGGTAACTGGCTTCTAGTGCTAACTGTTTTACAGAGCCCTGGAATGTATCACAATACAGTTCCCCTTCAGTTTTACCCAGAGAGTACCTGGGACTAAGTGATCCACTGCTTGCCACCAAAATGTGAAGATACCGGGTTTTTTGGCCCAATTCTACCCACTTCACTCTGGCTGGCAACCAACGGGTGCCTTCCTATGCCAGAGAAGTCTACCCTGTACCTTCTAGGGCTCTCAGTCACTCAGGCAAATGCAGTGAGAAAGTAAAACAATACATTTATTGTAACAAAAACAATCACTAGGTTATTATATACACACAGAAAATAAATGCCAGGCAGGTTTACCACATTATTTGTCCCTTACTCCACTAGCTTAATAAGTGACAGTCACCTGGCTGTCCAGACTTGACGACCCGTGGATCTGCCGATGTATATCACTGGTAGAGAATGGCAACTCTCAACCAGCCACCCTGCAGCTTCCAGTCCCAGAATGAATAACCTTCCCCACTAGAGTGGCTCCTTATATCTAGGGTCTAAGTTCCACAACATTTTCCCCGCCGTGGGCAAACCCCTGGGTCTATCCTTCTTAACCATTGGTGGGTGCTGTATCAGGAGGTTGGAGGGGGAAAGGAGATGAGCTGTACTTCCACAGATAGTCCCTTGCTGGACTATAGACAAAATGTCCTAACTAGTCATTTTGAGAACAATGGATACTAATTGGCCTTCCCCCTCACCTGTATCCTGCAATCTGATCCTTACCCATAACCCACCTGGCTTCACTTTAAGGACAATGACTAGCAGCTTCCATGCAATATCAACAAGATACAATAAACAATATACATATTTACAATGAGCTACAATGTCCCCTTAACCACATGTAATTAGACACTGCAATGGTATTCTGTTGAGCTGTCGAACAAAAGCAAAGGCTATAAAAAGTACATGCTATAATCCACATTTTGTGAGAAACGAGAGACAGTCTGGTTAGGGTGATATTAATACCTCGTTTCACCACAGGGACTCTTGTCCTAATGCCACATGCCCTGACTCCTACCTTGCGTGCTTGAGGTGCTGAGTGATGATTTTATCACACAAGAAATTTCCAGCATCATAAAAAGCCTAAAACTAAATAATGCTCCTGGCCCGACGGCTTTACTGCCATGTACTATAAAACATTTAATGCCTTGCATTCGCCTTATCTTACCGATGTGTTTAATAGCGTGCTGAGAGGTACATCCTTCTCCAAGGGAGATCATGAAGCTAGAATTATTGCTATTCCTAAAGAGAGCAAATATCCCTCAGATTGTGTTAATTACAGACCCATCTCACTCTTGAACACAGACGTTAAAATATATGTGAAGGCACTGGCGGAGTGTCTTAATGCAGTTACCTCAGCTAATTCATAAAAATCAAGTCGGTTTCATACCGGGCACACAAGCACTCAAAAATAATAGACATACCATCGATCTTATGCACTGTATTAACACCTCCAAAACCCCGGCCATTGTGCTCTCTTTAGGTGCAGAGAAGGTCTTTGACCGAATCAGCTGGTCATTCATGCTGGAAACTCTTACAAAGTTTGAATTTGGTGGTAACTTCTTGCATGGGATTCAGGCCCTTTATACTAGTTCCTTAGCGAGGGTCTCGGTAAATGGAGTACTCTCTTCCTTACTCCCGATGTTAAATGGCACCCGACAGGGATAACTATTATCACCGCTGATTTTTGCTCTTGTGATAGAGCCCTTGGCGGCAAGGATACGTCTCTCCCCTATTAAAGTAATTCTATCATTTTCAAATAAGCATTGCCCAAGCGATTGTATTGTGTTTCTAACGCACAACGTGATTTATTTTAGCAGATGTAAAAAGTTAACAGTTCAAAACATGATTGTAATATAATACAGTACAGTACAGCACAGCCAATACCAAAAGATACATAAATACCGCGCTCTTATTGCATGTATTCGCTGCGCATCCATGGGACCCAATGGACAGTATATCTGCTTAGAATACTGTGTCAGAGTTGACTGCAGACTGGGTGCCCGACTATGATCATATATACACATTCAGTGTTACAGAGAACAATAGAGATGACGTAGATTGTTTCTATAGGTCCAGACAAAGGGTGGCTCCAGGGTAAACAGGTCATAGGCTGATTTAATCTAAGGAATCCAAAGGTGGGGGTCGTCTCTCCAGGGGGTCTGCTTTCATAGCCAGCATCATACAAAGATTTATTCCCTAATATCAATAACTAAAGTATGCAATGTGCGATCTCTTCGCCGACTGCACCGGAAAGCTGCTGATGAATAGGGGATTAATATGATATCAGACATGACACCTTTCCTATAAACTAAACCTTTAATAACACTAAAATGTACATATAATCATATTATATAAACTAATAATAAACCAAATACTATCTGCTCATAAATTACAGTGTAACGGAACCAATATGAATATGAATTATATAGATAACTAAATGTTGTACTGCGAGTGTGTGCGTGCGTGTTTTACCGTGCGATCGCACCGCGCGCTGTGTTAGTTGGCGTACGGATCTGTGTTTCGTGGCGTACGCATCGCAATCGCACGGCAAAACAGTATTAACCAATATACTTTAGTTCATCAAATTATAAATACTTTGACAGTCCACCCTTTGATATTATAATAAACTATCACCTTAAAGATGTTATATGCAGGATCTCAGTACCACGTTTCATTGCTATGTAATACAAGTCCCCCTTGGTGTATGACCACGCTGTTTGTAGCTCTAAACAAGTTATCATAATAGAGAGTCTTAATCCTCAAAACAATTTCTTCTTTTACCATAGACCGTATATTTCTGGAGCTTGGAGATAACACTTTGTATGCCCTTCAAGGGTGCAATAAAACACGTAATACATTATTCGGAAAGGTACAGAGTACAACAGAACATGTATCAGTTATAGAGAATACTCTACTACAGTTCTTCAAGTTTAACAGGTTCATCTGTCCAACGCATGTCTTTAAGCTCAGAATACATTTAAACACTTCATGTTCATTAATAGCATCATCCTATGTCTATCAATAATGTCATATACAATCTCCTTCAGCTCGCGTTAATATACACTCTTCTAATAATGTCATCAGTTCTTTTCATCAACACTTGTGGGCGGGCTATTGTCTGTTCGTTCTTCCCAGTCTCCCAATACTCTGGTTTAATATTGGGAGACTCCAGACTAAGGGACCTAGGTGTTGTACTTTTCCCCTAGTAGCCTCCCACCCATAATTTGGGTACCTCAAGAATATTTAGTGGAAAGAGAACTAATCCTACTTGATATAATCACTGAGGCACCTGAGAGCACGCCCAGCACTATGTTTGGTCTAAAACCTTACCCTCCCAAGAATGATAATCATTCTCAAGGATGCCTGCTCAAGTCCGAATATTACTGGACTGGCATCGCTGTGTGTACCTCTTTTTAACCATGGGGTCGCCGTACTTACAGATGTAATGCTACTCAGACAATAGCCCCTCGCACTTTCTCCAAGCTCCAAGGTTTCCAAATTTTCCTTTACCCCTGAATTGAATAGAGTAATTGGCTGGACTGATTATGCTACTAACTTCTCCGACATCCCCAATTCCTCAACATCATTACCTGAACCAGCCTCTGTCACCTGCCAATAATTAAAAGAATTGACCGTCCTGAGAAGAGAATGAAATGAGAGAACACAAAACAGGAAAACTACAACGTCATGCTGGACAACTGTCTTAGCCTTTGGCTCAGGTGCTACTAAGTGCATTCGAGGCCTTCCAGAACAGACTCATGAGTGCCCTTGGACCCTTCTCTGAGTGTTGGACCCTCTGCAGTGGGTGGAATGGGCACCAGTATGTCTCTGCTACCCTTGAAGCCGTGATGCTGGTAGTCTACACCTGGTACCTGTCTGTCAAATAACCTGAGCCTAAGAAATTATTGCTCCACAACTTACTCTCCCGATCCAACATCCTGACAGTTAGTGGGACTTTTCAGGAAACAGTGTTTTGGACGTTCTCGGTTGCTGTCTCACTATTTACCTTCTCTCAAGGTCTAACCTAGCCTCCCAGTTACAATCTCATCTTACGAGGGGTCAAGAACATTTCAAAAACTGACAGGTTAAGAGTCTGCCCAGGAGTGATCTTTTGGTAGCGGGACAGGACTAGTGGCCGAAGCTATCAGTCACTTCAATCCAGTTCCAACTCTTATTCTATTCAATTCGTTCTACCGAGTACTGTTACTTTATGTTCACACTGGTTTATGGCTAATTGAAAGTATGTGATTTGTTACCACTACTCATACATTATACATTGGTTATTAATAACATGAATACCCCTATCATCTATTATAACTCTAGGACTATCACATTGAATAGCAAAAGCTTTGAGTATGACACAGTAATACATTGGACACATTTCAATATACCTTATATTTACCCAGACATATTTCATTGGTACACCAGTGTATACTTGAGGATCCTGCATGGTGGTAATTGGATGACGTGTATTTGTTTTACCTGGAGGAAAACCCATCAGCAGGAGGGATATGGGATGGCTCTATTGGTATAATTTTCCTGACATTCTCTTAATCAAGATAGGACGTTGCCGTCCTACTAGCTTGAGACGAAATATCTGGTACACCCCAATATACTCTTACCAGCTTGCACATACCTTCTGTACCCAGCTGAGCCAGACCATGTGCTGCCTCCTCTGGGACTGGGAGATACACTCTGGGAGCTACTGGTTTACCTTGTCCATCTCTCCAGAGTCCACCAGACTCCTCACCACATCTCTTCACCTTCCAGACAGTTTATTCCTCAGGTAACACAAATCTTCATATATTAACCAATATGTGTATGTGTGCATGTTTGTGTGTGTGTGTTCACATTTTAAAACTAAAACAATACAACGAAAAAACAAAACAAAACATAGATTTGTTAGCTGTCACATAAAACCCTGCTGTCTATTTGACAGCTATGTTCGCCCTGGTGTGACAGCCATGTATGGTTGTGTGTAAGTGTGGACTTTACTAGCAGTTACTTCAGTTGGTAACTGTGTCACTGTATAAAGTCCCCTATGTAGTGTCCTAATCATGTGCTGGTATTGCTATAAAAAGATTACTCAGTCACCTCAACATCGCCCTCTAGACTAGAAAAATGTTGAAGGCCAATGTATATCAATTGATTTTCCCTCTGCCAACTCACATGCCCTTCTCAGTACCTCACATTCAGCTACTTGACTAAGTGAGAAAGACAAAGGGGTCTATTTCTATAACACTTTCTTCAAATATAACAGTACCCAGTACATGTCTGTCTAACAGTAAAAAAATATAAAACACGAAAATTCTAAATTTTCTAGGGTTTCACATTATGTCATATCTTGTGGCACAAATCCTACTCCAATGTTCTATACAGAGATGCATATCTGTATGCTTAGCATTTGTCTGTCCTCCTGTCCTCCCCACCCTTTGTGCATTTATATAAAGGCACATTTTTGTACAGGAGGCATGAACCAAAACAAAAACAAAAAAAACCGAAACAGATATGCAATCTATAAAACATGAATCGTATTTCCACAACAGAACCTTTCTGCTTTAAATCAGCAGTTTCTATACACATGAAAACAAAACCCCTGACTGTTTCTGTAACTCATGTCAATCTAGTGTGTGTATCTCTGACTTTGTCTTATGTAAAAAAAAAAAAAAAAAATGTCTTAGCCCCATTGATGAGACTGTGTCTGATTTTATCTCTACCAGAGCAGAGAGAGAGAGAGAGAGAAAAAGAAAGAGAGAGAGAGAGAGAGAGAGAGAGAGAAAGAGAGAGAAAGATAGAGGAGTACTAGCATTTGTGTAAAGAATGAAAATAAGAAAGCAATGAATAATACAAAGATTTGAATACAAACATACATGCAGAAAGGGAGATTTTACAACAGAAATGACAGCTGGAATGGACTCTATGGGAAAATGGCTGTATTTATTCCACTAATCCCCTTAGCTATTTGCTAACTATGACCCCTCCCCATACTCGACTAGGGGGTCTTAACCGTGCAATCCAGTGTCATCCGTCATTTGTTCATTAAGAACTCGGTATCACATTAACTACATACCTTTTCAACGGACTTTCCTAACTTATAATAGAGAAATTAAAAAATTAACTGTTGATGACTCATCTGAGATACATAAAACGATACTTTGGAGCAAAGTATGTACATACTTCATTGTTGGATAATGATTCTCAGCCAAACAAATTATCATGAGACACTGCAGCTTAAAACAAAGAGTGTTCCAATTGTCTATTGTTACTTTGTCTTTCAAGAGTGATTTTTCCTATTTCTCTATCCCACCCTTGTAAACACTAAGGGCTAGATTTACTATCAGGCGTGATGCATGGCGGCTTCAAACCGCCATGCATCGCGGCGGTTTTCCGGCGTGTTTGCATTGCAAACAGCCGGATTTACTAATGGGCGCATTTCAGCTTCAATTTGAAGCCGCCGGCGATGTAACGGCGGGATGTAATGCTCAAAGCCGCCGGTGGCTTTGAATAGAACATGGCGCTTTTGCTTTAAATGACGGCGCTTTTGTGTAAAGGCGGTTTTTTTGAAAATTACACCTGTCTCCTGGCCTGTTACTATTGGCTATTTTCAAACTCAGGAGATTTGACATCACAAGCCCTATATTAACCACTGGCCTGACACTTTTTTCTCTGATAGGGTTTAGAGGAGTTTTGTGAGAGGAGTTTGGAGGATAGTGGTTTGCTGAGAGTTGGTGTTTGGTGGATTGGTGGAGCGATATCTGATTGAAGTGTGAGTAGTCCTGTGGTTTTTTCCTGTTTTGTACATTTATTTTCTCATTTATTTTCTGTCTTGTATTTTTTGTATTTGACTTGTCCTCTGTCTGTGTTACTTGTGTGTGACTGTGTGGAGAGTGTGTCTGTAGGTAGTGTAGTTTGTTCTTTGTGTTTGTAAGTCCTTCAGTGTTTTGTGTTTTTCTGTCTTCTGGGTAAAAATGTCCAGAGATAGGAGGGGAGAACAGGCTGAGGAGAGGGAGATGGAGGTTGAGGGATCAGAGGAGGGAGAGGGAGAGGTTGAGGAGACAGGACAGGGCAGGAAGACCAAGACAGGGAGGAATGTGCGCTTCTCACATGATGAGAATTGTGTGTTGGTGCACAACATCATTCCCTGCTACGAGGTCATCCTAGGGAACCTGGCAGCCCGGACTCCTCTAAGGCGGCGTCACCAACTGTGGGGGAGAGTCTGTGATGCCGTGAACGCGGTGGGCCCACTGAAGCGGACAGTGGCACACTGCCGCAAGCGCTTCTCTGATATTAAGAGGAGGCTTAAAGAGAAGATGGCCCAGGAAAGGAGGTCGACAAGGCGCACGGGTGGTGGCCCCCCACTTCGTATGGAGTACACCACGTACGAGGAGGAGCTGCGCCAGATAATGCCGGCTGAAATTGTAGAGGGCATAAATGTGCAGGACACCGATTCGCCCTCTTTTGGCCAAGTAGTTGGTGAGTTATTTGGTTTTTTTACCCTAACAGTATTTTAAATGTTTTTTTCTTTTTAAAACTGCTTTTTTCTTTTTAAAACTCATTTTTTCTTTTTAAAACTGCTTTTTTCTTTTTAAAACTCCTTTTTTCTTTTTAAAACTCCTTTTTTCTTTTTAAAACTGCTTTTTTCTTTTTAAAACTGCTTTTTTCTTTTTAAAACTCCTTTTTTCTTTTTAAAACTGCTTTTTTCTTTTTAAAACTGCTTTTTTCTTTTTAAAACTGCTTTTCTCTTTTTAAAACCTCTTATCTCTGTGCAAACGTTTTTTCTTATTTGTTTTTTTTTTTTTGATTGTTTTTCAAAGTGTATTTTTGACTCTAATAGTTTGTAAAGGTTTTTTTTTTCTCATAGCAAAAAAAAAAAATTGCAAACACATTTGTGCAATAAACAGTATATTTGGAAATTGTTTTTTATGGAAATACATTGTATGCTTTTTCTAATACATCCAGATTCGCCAGGACCGCAGTTCAGTCCCAGTGCCAGACCTACACCTCCACCTTCAGCGAGAGATTCGGGCACAGACGAGCAAGCAGGTGCGTGATTTCTGTTTAGGATAGAAATAATGGAGTTAATTGATTTTCTGTGCAAATGTTGCTGTCAATTTTTTTTAATTTTTTTTTTAATTGTTTGCAATGAGAAGTTTGGGCTACATTTTACTAAACTGATATGTTGCCTATAGTAACCCATCAGAATATACCTTTACTTTATTTATTGCATTCAACAAAATGACAGCTAAAATCTGATTGGTTGCTATAGGCAACATCTCCACTTTTTATAGCATGTAGTTTAGTCAAAATAACCCAGCATGTACTACACAGTCCAAATGATAATGGGTATTAAAAGGATAATAAGTGCATCCGTAAGCAGGTAGCATAGGACTAGAAATCAGGAATGCAAACATTGTGAAAGAATCTGTAGTTGCTAAAGAATATTCTTTCCTATCCAGTGTTCAGAATGCAATATACAAACTTATTATATACTATATACTTACCGTCATTTTTCATACACAGGGCCCTCTTCATACCAGCCACCTCAGGCGGAGTCATTGGAAATGTCCCCTGAGCCAGAGGATCAAACGACCATCACCCTGGTAACAGTGGATGCCCCTGTGTCTGGCCTCCAGGAAGTTTCACCTGGCCCTGCTGAACCATCACACCACCAACCTGCACCTGAAACTATGGACCCAGCCAGAGAAATGGCGCTGTCTATTGGCGCATTCCAGCAGCAACAGACATTGTTCATGGACAGGCAAACTGGGCACATGTCACAAATTGCGGCCCAGTTGAGGCGAATACACCGCTCCACGAGCCAAATCCCTGCTGCAATAAACCGGCTGGCAAGCGCTTTGGAGCAGACAAATGTGCAGCTGGCCCAAATGTCTGGGTCTGTGGACGCCATGCATTCCTCCATTCGCGAGGGGAATGCCAATGTTATCCGGCTGGCAGGCCAACTCCAGCAGGAACTGATTGCCCGCTTGCCGGCCCCTTTTTCATCGGCCTCCACCAGTGCCGCTAGTACTCCTACCACATCTCTACAGAGTACTCCTCCAAGGAGAGGTGCTCGCACCAGGGGTGGGCGAGGGAGGGGAGAGAGTGCCACCAAGCATAGTGATATGCCTGCAAAAAGGCAACGCTAGCACAATGTTTCTTATTGATTAATGTTTTGTCAAGTTTCTATAACCATTATACGTTATTATTTATTGTGTTCTGCAATAAATGCAGTTAAATTTCTATTGTGTCAGTCTTTCTTTTCTGCACATTAAACAAGAGTATACTGATTTTTTAACAACTATGCACTAATTTCACTTAAACATTGACCTCTGACTGTCACATTCCAGGGATGTTCATATTTACCACATGAGGAGTACACACTATCCTGTTTTTAAAGGTTCCAATTTACAAAACATTTAAAATAAAATACTAAAATTGCACTCACATAAAACACATTTTGTAGCAAAAAATGTTTTTCATACTATGTACTTACACGTAAAGTAGTTTGTAATTAGACGGTCTCTAATCTCCCTTCCGCCCTCTGTGCTCTGCACATCACCAGATGTGACACGTACCCCTTCTTCTTCACTGTCTACTGCAATAATCGGTGGGGTAAGTTGATGTAAAGCCAGGTTATGCAGCAGACAGCAAGCCAGGACAATCTCAGATACCTTTTCAGGTGCATACATAAGCACCCCACCAGATTTATCAAGGCACCTGAACCTGGTTTTCAAGAGTCCAAACGTACGTTCTATGATACCTCTAGTGGTTATGTGTGCCTCATTGTATTGGTGCTGTGCAGGAGTCTGAGGATGCAGCAGAGGAGTCATGAGCCAGGAGCGACACCCATATCCTGAATCTCCTGCAATAAAAGTAAAATGTTAGCTCCCATTTACTTTGAGCATGTTGTACAGCAGTTAGCATATGTGAGTCCATTTGAGCAAGGATAAGGGATATATAAAACATGCAAAGTACATACCCAAAAGCCATCCCTCCGGCATTTCACCACTTTCAAATTTGGCATAAAGGGTAGACTGTCTCAGGATAAAGGCATCATGACATGACCCAGGATAGCCTGCAACAACACTCAATATACGCTGGTTAGCATCGCAGACAACCTGCACATTCAGGGAGTGGTAATGATGGCGATTAACAAAAACCTCTGCCCTGTGGTGAGGTGGTCTCAGGGCAATATGAGTGCAATCTATTGCACCCATTACATTAGGGATACCTGCGACCCTATAGAAAGCTCCCTTGAGCTCATGCCACTGTGACTCCTGGCTGGGGAAGCTGATATAGCTAGGGCACACTCTTTTAAGGGCACCTAAAACCTGTCCAAAATGCCTTGAAAATGTCGGCTGCGTTATGCCAATCACTCTGGAGGACACAGATTGAAAGGAACCTGTTGCCAAAAAGTGAACTGCACACAGTAGTTTGTGTAGTCCTGACACTGCATTAGAGCGGCTGGTTGTAGGCTCCAAATCATCCTTCACTTGCTCATACAGTGCCATGAGGTTAGTACGATTGAGGCGAAACATTTGTACTACCTCCACATCAGCCAAAGACTCCAGATTCAAACGCACTGAAAATGCACGTGGAGTGCGGGGTCTTTGCAGGCTCCGCGGAACAGATGCCAACTGCTGTTCATCCTCCTCCTCCTGGCGCCTTTCTGCCTCCATCAGGTAAAAAGCTGCAAACATACACTGGCAAGAATGCACCACATTACCTGCAAAAGCCATTCTCCAACAAACCCACACCTGCCAAATAATGAGGGGCCCTTTTTGTAAGCAGCATGATTAACTGCTGGGCAATAGACGGTGATTGTCTGTGATTGCTTCAGGCAGAAAAAACATTTTTCACATGTGGATTGCATTAGCATTAAAATAAGGGTTAACTATGTAATGCAACAATTCCCATCCTAGTTTCTTTGAGGCAACAGTATTCTAGTGGTTTTTTGGAAAGTACAAAACAACTAGAAAAGGAAAGGTGAAATGAGATTTTACTATGCAATCATACTGGGTGAAAAAATAATGGAAAAAAAAAAAAACAGTAGCCTGAAATTTCATGACACTTTGCCCATTTTCTATACACAGTCCTAATGGAGCAATCATTGGACATGAAATAGGCCTTTCTCTTATGGTCTGATTGGCAAAATACCTGAAACAGCACACTGTTTGAACCATCACGCCGCTCACAAGCAGCGCTTTCATTTTGGTCTTTTGAATGGCGGTTTTCCGGCGGCTTTATAAACCCCCTAATAGTAAATCCGGCTGTTTGTATGTTGAACATTGTTGAAACCGTCATGGCGATGTATACAGAGGCGGGTTTGGAAACATCATTTTTGCCCGTTTGGACGGCGGGTTTAGCCTTAGTAAATCCGGCGATGGCTAAACCGCCGCCAAATCCGCCGAAAGTCGGCGGATTTACAAACACGCCTGATAGTAAATCTAGCCCTAAGTCTATATTTCTTTTGTGTACCCTTTATCTGTAAGAGGGAAACAAGATAATTATCTCAAAACAGCAAACAAAACAAACATTTCCATTCTTTTCCCTCCGCCAGCGATTAGGAAAACAAGCATTTTACAACATAAAACAAAACAAGCAAAATCAACAAAGATTACCTTTTAAATCATTTTTTTTTCTAAACTTGCACATTAATACTTACCACAGTTTTAACCTTTACCTTGTCTGGTTGTAGGACTACAGGTCAGACCTGTACTCTAGAGTTGGCTATAGTTCTCCCCCAAAGTATTAGTTGTTACAGGGTGTGCAATCAATTGTTGGGGAACATCTGAGAGAAGTGTACGCCTCCTTTGTGGATGTCTATGTGATTTCCAACCCAGGTATCCATTCTTCTCTCTACACAGTTCCTACTCATGTGTCCCTTCTTACGGCAGTAAAAACACGTCCCTGTCATGTCTGCACAATGTTTTGCTAGGTGTCCTATTTTATTGCATTGAAAACACTTCCTCAATTCATGTTGTTTCTTTTCTTTAACCCAGGTGTTATTACACAGTGGTCGTGTGTGCAGTCCCTCTAATGCTGGGATACTTACCATCATTACCCTATCACTTAGTGTCTCTTTCTGTTTATTCATGCTTCTATCATGTCCTATAGCTGACTCCCTGAGAGCACTTACAGTGATTCCTCTCCAGTATGGTAATGAAGTCTGCACCCTTCTTTTTAGTGTTCCCTGAGGCCATCCATTAGAACTGAAATAGCAACCTCCCTGTAGTATACATTATCTTTTATGTCTGATACCCCAGTATATTTGGCCATCTCTATCAGAGCCCTGCAAAAATAGTCTGTTGCATTTTCACTATCCTCTTGCCTGATAGTAAAAATTTTACTCCAGTCCACTATCACTGGAAAATATATGGCCAACTGTGTGATTATGTGTCTAATATTGTCCTGATTATCATCCTCGGTTAAGAATTCATCCTCCTCCAACATACAATACTTAATGAACTTTTGTATATCAGTATTGAGAGGAAGACAGGTCTTCAATAATACTCGCCAATCGTTATTAATTGGCTCGTACACATTACCATAACATCTAATAAACTGCTGACATTTGGTCAAATCTTTCCTAGGATAAGGGAAATCAGACAAAATTGAAAATGTTTCAGACCTAGTGCATGGATCATGCTTTGCTACATGTTTTAAGGGAACATCACCATCTCTGTCCGCTTTCCCATTGGGAACTGTTGTTGTGCAGACAGGATGTAAGTCTACCAAATCACTATAACTAGTTGCTGAAATTGCTGCTGCAGTACAATGGATGTCTTCCCCTGTGTTAACCTTTACATTATTCTCACCACTTTCAGCCGCTGCCCCTGCTGGTGGGATCGTTCCTTTTCTTTGTCCTGAAGCATTACTTTTAACATTACTTAAAACAACATACAAGTTACTAGTTACAGTTTTTACATTTTTGGGATTGGCAGTACTTTCCGCCCCGACCGAATTTGTCGGGGGCGTGTTTGCGCTCAGTTCGCCACGCTTAGCAATGCACACTTCAGGAATGCTTGTTTCCGGTACGCTTACTTCCGCTGAACACGTGTTTTTCGCCACACTCACTTCCGCTGTGCATTCGCTGCTCTGCCACGTGTTACCTTCCATTTGCCCTGATTTTAAACAATCATTATGTGCATTTCTCACTTTCGTTGACTTAATCAACCGTACTTTATCTTTTACGTTATTTAGTACCTCTGTATTAAAACTCCCTATTGTTGGGAAAGGCCTATCACAATCTTTGGTCATTTCGACCCACGTGTCACAATACACAGTTGCGTATGCACCATATTTTTTTACACATGAGAAATCTCGTTGAATCAATAAGGCCTTCTTTAGGCAGTACATTGGCCATCTCTAGCGTATGCTTAGCACCCACGTTGAACAATACCTTCAGCACGGAACACAGACACACTGCAATGCTCTGTTCTTTCCGGCCAACAATACTCTTTTATGTGGAACACAGATACACCGCAATGCTCTGTTCCTTCCACCAAATAATACCCCTGTTGTTTGTGGAACACAGATATACCTCAATACTCTGTTCCTTCCAGCAAACAATTTCAACCCTGTTGCTACAATCACCTCTAGAGATCTCTAATGCCCGGTGGACGTATTTCCAAATAGGCGCGACCACTCGCTTACTCTTGTTCCGAACAAGAATCCCTAACACAGAAATATCACTGTGGGCACCAAGGGCTATCAGCTCCTCGATACCCTGGCTCAACCACAAAAATCTGCTGAGTTTATTATAACTGGTAACACCAAGTTGATACAATCAACCATCCTTTCCAACATAATTCCTCTTAGCTGCACTTCCAATTTTACACTCACGGTTGTTTTTACCATGCGGTTAGATCGCACCGCCTACTGATACTTATTAGCAGTAAACTTTGCGATCTATTGGTGGCGCTTTGCGAAAACCCTGTTTTCGCATTCGGTATACCTGCCCCGTATACTGGCCTTCAGTTGGGCAACCCGCCTTGTCAGACAGCAACTGAGCACAATCCACAATAAAACAGTGTATCTATGTTACAAAATCACACACTATACACCTTTTCTGCGCAGAAAATTAAAAGTTCCCAACAATAGTAAGAGGCTCTCAGAGGCTTTCACAAGTAATTATACTATGCATATATAATAACTATCAAAACGATTGTTCAACCCCGTGGCAATATTAGCGGAAGTTCACATACGCAAGGCAGGAAGTACACATACCCTATGCAATGCAATACACTTTAAAACGTAAAACGACAATAAAAAGAAACATTTTTCTTTCTTGTCCCTAGATTCTAGTTAGCGTTCCTTCAGTTTATGCAACTGCGGACATTCGGCTTCTCAACACAAAATGAACAACAGGTTTTGAACACATTGCGTTCTTTCCCGTATGAGACGCGTCCGTTAATATCCACCCTTTGTTGAGCAACCGAAATCCGCAAGCGTTGCGTACTTTCAGATGACGTAACCTCCTAAACTCACGAGCCCCCAAATTATTAAAGTAATTCTATCGTTTTCAAATAGCATTGCCCAAGCGATTGTATTGTGTTTCTAACGCACAACGTGATTTATTTTAGCAGATGTAAAAAGTTCAATACATGATTGTAATATAATACAGTACAGTACAGCACAGCCAATACCAAAAGATACATACATACCGTGCTCTTATTGCATGCATTCACTGCGCATCCATGGAACCCAATGGACAGTATATCTGCTTAGAATACTGTGTCAGAGTTGACTGCAGACTGGGTGCCCGACTATGATCATATATACACATTCAGTGTTACAGAGAACAATAGAGATGAAGTAGATTGTTTCTATAGGTCCAGACAAAGGGTGGCTCCAGGGTAAACAGGTCATAGGCTGATTCAATCTAAGGAATCCAAAGGTGGGGGTCGTCTCTCCAGGGGGTCTGCTCCTTTCATAGCCAGCATCATACAAAGGTTTATTCCCTAATATCAATAACTAAAGTATGCAATGTGCGATCTCTTCGCCGACTGCACCGGACAGCTGCTGATGAATAGGGGATCAATATGATATCAGACATGACACCTTTCCTATAACCTAAACCTTTAATAATACTAAAATGTGCATATAATCATATTATATAATCTAATAATAAACCAAATACTATCTGCTCATAAATTACAGTGTAACGGAACCAATATGAATATGAATTATATAGATAACTAAATGTTGTACTGCTAGTGTGTGTATTTTACCGTGCGATCACACCACGTGCTGTGTTAGGTGGCGTACGGATCTGTGTTACGTGGCGTACGCATCGCAATCGCACGGCAAAACAGTATTAACCAATATACTTTCGTTCGTCCAATTATACGACTTCGACACCCCTGATATTAAAGGTGTTGCAGTTGGGTCTGACGAGTATAAACTCAGTTTATTTGCAGATGTTATATTAGTTACACTGACCTCACTTCATATTTCCATCCAAATCTTATTCAATGTCCTCGCTGACTACAGCTCTCTCTCGGGGTATAAAGTTAACTTTTCCAAGAATAAGGCCCTTGCACTTCATCTTCCACCTCCTACCCTGGATTTACTTAGGACTAACTTTACATTTTTTTGGCAGCACTCCAAATAAAAATACTTGAGAGTTTATATTACTTCCAAATACTTTGTACTCCACAAACTTCCTACATATTATTAACACAATCAAGCTGGATCTGCTCAGATGGAAAAAAAATATTATTTCCTGGCTGGGTAGGATTGTCTCCCTTAAAATGAACATATTACCCCACTTACTCTATCTATTTAAAACACTTCCAGTGAAGATACCCAAATCTACCTTGCTACAGTTGCAACACTGGTTCTCCCAATTTGTCTGGTGTCACAAACGCCCACGTACCAGGTTTGCGACTTTGCGTAGAGCTACACATAATGGAGGTAGGGGATTTCCAGATATTAACCTTTATTATAATGCTATCCACCTGGGCCAGGACGGGGCATGGTTCTCAGGGGAAGTTGGTCCACGGTGGATAGATCTGAAATGCTTCACTTGCAAGGTGTCTTTCTTGGGTTCGACATTGGGGATGCCAGATAGCAATAGACCTAGAACTATGAAAGCTCATCCTGTCACTTCCTTTACTTCTCACATTTGAGACTATTGTAGATTGCATTTTAAAACCACGACAATACCCTCTCCCATAGTGCCTCTCTGGGATACCACTGCTTTTTCACTAGGGCAATGTCACTATCGTTTTCAATCCTGGCACATGTGAGGCATAAAGTTGATTAGAGATGTACTTGAGTCTGGTCATTGTATTCCACTGGTGTCCCTAAAAGAAAAGTTTGATTTCCCATCGATCAGCCCTTTCACATACCTCCAGGTTAAACATTATGTCGAATCCCTATCAAAACCTGTGTTACGAGAGGGCTGACCCCACTAGAATCTATTTGTGTCAGAGATCCTCTTCAGAGAGGTATTATTTGCAACTTATATAACCTCCTTGTCCTTTCTAAACAGACCAACTGCCCATCCCACAAACTTAAGTGGGAAGCCAACTTGGGAAGGCCACCAGATGAGGACACCTGGTCAACAATCAGAGAGTGGTTCTTGAGGTCGTCTACCTCCTCTCTAGTGAAAGAAAATAATTGTAAAATCTATTTCAAGTTGTACCTTGTCCTGACTAGGTTGAAAACAATATATGGGACCACATCTGATCTATGTTGGTCAGGATGAGGCGAACAGGGATCGTTCCTTCACATCTGCCCAAAGATTGGTCCTTCCTTTTGGGCCCTCCACTAGAGGCTCTTGATAGCTATGCAGAGAAGCTGTCCATACAAATCCTTAATGCTGCCAGATGCCTAGTGGCTAAGATTGGAAAAAATCAGACCCTCCCCCCCCCTCCATCTAGACAGCACTTCATAAATAAAATTTGGTTCCTAGCACCAATGGAAACAATTTTGGCATACCTAAACAATAAATTCCACAAATTCTCTTAAATCTGGTGCAATTGGTTTATATATAATAGGCCCTCCAATTCACACGACACCAGCTCTTACCCTCAGGATACTTCATCCCTCTTTTTGTAATCTAGCAAATTTGATGCTAAATGCTGATTCTGTTTTACTCAAATAGAGAAAGGCTGGCCGCCGGGAGACCCATGTCTTGTCTCAGTCAAGCCCCCCATGTCCCTCTCCCTCCATTCCTTATTACATTACAGAAAATAGACCTCACACTCAGATATGTCATTCAATGGTTTGGTATTTAATATTTTGATACAGTTCAGGCCACCCAATTGAATGTGTACTTTATTTCCCTTTTTTACTTTTTTTTTGTACGTTCTTCTGTGTAATGGCTGGAACCACCAAGCAGCCCCCTCCAGTTGTCAAAGATGTCACCTATTTTGGCCTACTTTTGCTTTCTACATGTACACTGTGTGTTGGTACTTTATAAAGTTATATATATATATATATATATATATATATATATATATATATATATATATATATACTGTATATATATGCTGTACCCAACAATTTATAAAAATTACTGCAACCCTCTTAATTTCTTAAACATAATTAAATGCACCTTTAATACAACTGAAACACAACAAGGGGAAAACAGGACAGAAACTACACATGTCTATAGAAATATACCTGTTTTATCATTGCATACTTAAATCATTTAAATTTCTGTGTGTAGGCATGTCCTTTTTCCAATGATTAACCCTGATATTGTTATTATCTAAATTTGTCACCAGGCTGCTTTAATATTGGTGGCTAACAATGCTTCTGCCTTACCTCTTGGATTGTAGGCTGATTTGGACATGTTTACCTTCTGTTTCATATAATTGCACACAATTGGTTTGTATCCTGATCCTTTCAATATACAATGCTGTATAATATGTTGCCACTTTATAAATAAAGATGATGATGATGATAATAATAATAATAATAATAATAATAATAATAATAATAATAATAATACACATATACAATAATAAATGAGACGTTAGAGAAAAAATTAGCACATGAAAATTCTGGGGATAAGGAAAATGTTACTCATAGATCAGCGTGATTGTGTTATATTGTTCATAATAGATATTTCAATAAACGTAGATGGTATAAAACATTAATACATTAGTTATTAAATTTATGATAACTTTAACCATATTTCAGTTTTTTAAACTACATATATTTTACCAGTTTATGCCTCAAATTTGATATGCCTAAATTTAATGTTTTTAATTATGATGGAATAAAGAAATACATTTTTCAATATTGCAGCATTATGAATGTAAACTTTTCAGCTAATTTTGATGATGGTCTTCCCAATCGAAGACTATTTTTGTGAAAAGCTAAACTGGTCACTTGGTTAGGGTATGGTTTTTATCTTTTAATGTCCATTTGCTGCTAATAAACCGCTTGAGCTTTCCTAAGGAAGTCAGCGAGTGTGGTTAGGATTATTTAGAAGGACACTGTGAAAGGGTGAAAGCCATCAGATCCAAAGAGTGGGCTTAACTGAGTTGAATAATTAATCTGTGACATTCTTATGAACAAATTCAGCCACTATTAAAACACAAATCCAATTATATTGTTTGAGTTTGGTAAAGTTATGTAATGATACAGGCTCTGAGTAATTTGCTCAATCTGCCCATTTGACCATGAACGATAGGCAGTAGACATCTGGATTTTGATTTGAATGATTTTGCAGAAAGCCTTTTAAAATCTGAAAGTGAATTGGGAACCTTTATCAGAGATGGTCTTTTCTGGACAGCTGTGCAATTAGACAATTTCCTTTATGAAAGTATTTGCTGCTTGGGGGGCCCAAGGGTATGAACCACAGAGGTAGAAAGTGAACCAATTTAGTGAAATAATCCGCTACCATAAACATTGTTTGAGTCCTTCTGATTTAGGGAGTTCCATGATAATCCACGGACAGGGATCTCCATGGGCCAGAGTGAACTGATAGTAGTTTAAGGAAATTTGCTATGCAGTGTTGCAATGTTCTAGTTTGGGTACTGGTTGAAAGGGCCAAAATCGGCTGGATACACCTGTTCACCAATTATGTTTATTTATATGGTGCAATGGACACCTCTATGCCCTGCAACGTTTGATGAAGCTGATATTTATGATGCAGCTAAAAAATCTATTTGTGAGTATTTGGCTGTTTGGTTGGAATGAATGGACCAGAGCAAAATAAATTTCCATCTCATATTTTGTTCTTGGTTATCTAATTTGAGAGTTTAAAATAACAGATTGTGGCAATAGCCACTCTAGATCTGAATGTAAATAAGCTACAGAAGCTATGACTCTTCCAGGTCGAATAAGTTCAGTTTCCAGGGATTGAGTTTTGGAGTTGCAATATGGCAATATAAGCTGTCTGCCTTGACATTCTGTCAAAATTTTTGGTGAGTGATCATAAAACTAAAACAGGCAAATTATAGAGTCCACTGTGCTTACCTGGAGTTCAGTCGGTAAACTGTTTGTTGATACTCCAGATTATGGTGTTTCCTGAAAGTTCCAATCAGATCTTGGAGCCACTTGAGTAAATGTCACCACTCATTTAAAGACAGACAGATGGCTACCAATTTGGAGAGCATTGTCTTCAGAGTGGAAAATGATTGATTACTTTTAAAGTCCAACTGAATTGTATGTTTTAATGCACGCTGTCAGTCCACCCTCAACTTTACTCCCCACATCCAGTCCCTTACTCAATACTGTCACCTCCACCTTTGCACTAGTTAATCCTTTCCTCTCCCTGAATGTCACCAAGATCATCGTTCACACTCTTTTCATCTACTGCCTTTATTATTTCATTCTCCTCTTCTCTGGCCAACCTTTCACATGTCTGTTCCAACTGCAATTTGTCCTGAATGTGGTTTCATAACTAAGCTTACTTTCCCACCATCTTGTTCTGTTGTGCCTCTTTTAAAAGCACTCCATTGTCTTCCAAATTACTACAGAATGCAAGTTGCTTACCCCCACCTAACCAGCCCTTTTTAATGCCTTTCTTTACTATTGCTCTGACCTTCTCAAGAAATACTCCTCTAACTCTGTTCTGTCAATAACCGTAGCCTCTGCTACTCTCCTATTACCACCTCATAATCCTGCCTACAGAACTCCACCCCCCACTGCCCCTCACCGTTTGAACCTCCTGGCTTGTCTGACCAGATTCGCACCAACATCTACTATTTCAGATGCTCCACCAAAACACACCTTTTCCTGCTTGCATATGCTGCCCTGTCCTAAAACAGTTCCCTCCTCTTGCTCCATCAATCCTTTCTACTCACTTCCCTACACACCTATCATCTCAGTTTGCTTCCCCACTCCTCTTGAATGATAGCTCTCACAAGCAAGGCCCAACCTATCTCCAATCTTCTCATCCACTTTCAATGGTTATCCTATGTTCTATTTGTGTCTTCTAAAGTAGATGCTTTTCTATTGTCTCATCACGTATTGATTTTTACTGCTGCTATTGTTTCTCTTATCCCTTACTTCTTTACATTATTTCTGTTTTTATTGTGTTGATTGTATGGCACTGTCAATTCTGTGGTGCCTTATAAATAAACAATGATGATGAGGATAAAAGGAGTTACTGCAGAACAATTAAAAGCAGGTCATGGGGTAACCAATCAATTGTTATAACAGTTAGAAAAGGAGAACAATACAGTGTAATTAAGACTGAAGTTTAAGTTTACAAGACAGGGCCTTTGTCAGACAAGCCAAGGTAAGTATCAATAATGATAATAAAAGTAAACAAAAAGCAAATCAGAAGTAAGGTCAAGTGACAGGACTGGGATCAGGAACAGGAATGAGGTCAGACGACAAATCAAGGGAAAAAAACGTAATACAGATCAGAGCAAAAAAAAATTGTTGTTGTACTAAAAGCATGAGCACAATAACATGGAACCATTCCCCCAAATGGTCTAAACTTCATTAAGTAAGGGCCTAAAGGGCCTCTACTGTAAAAGACATTAAAAAAATCTTTAATTAATGTCACAACCACTGCTATCGATGATGATGACCGCAAGTCCGCAGGAGTGACAATTCTTATCTGGGAAGGCTCTTCACACTAGTTTCTGTATTGGAGTTTCGTCAACGGCAGATTGCTTACCATAAATGGCTCCTGGGATGGGGAGCCTATTAGGCGTCTATGCATCCACTGGTTAAAATGAGCATTTGGAGCTTTTCCAGATTCTGCAGGCCTAGCTGGCAAACTCTAGTGTGGTAATGATATCAGGATATTTCAACTTCCCTTATGGAGGAGGATGGGTGCAGCACCAGCAGCACCAGGATGCTCAAGAAGATGGTAACCAAAGCATCCTTGTGGGACACAGGGGGATCCATGGTGGCTGTCACTCACCGGACCGTGAGTGCCTCTTCCCGGACATTTAGGAACCGTGGCCGTCCTCCATCCTGAGGGTCTGCGCATGCGCAGCCCTTTCCTACCCTTCAGTGTATGTCCCTTTAACTTAATTGGCAGATCAGGCAACACTCCCTATATTAAGCACCTGTGGTCAACACCACGTTGCCTGATCTTGGAGTCTCATCCCCTATGAGTCTCTGAAGGTGTTCCTGTATTCCTCGTGTTTTCAGCGCTGCTGATTCCTGTGGTTTCCAAACCACTTCTACCTCTGTGGTTTCCAAACCACTTCTACTACTGTGGTTCCCATACCACTTCTACCATCAACTGTATCATCGTGACTGTTAGCTGATTCCTATCCGCTGCCTCCGTGCACTACAGTCTTCCAAACCACTTCAACGCTATTACTTATCATTGTGACTGTTTGCTGATTCCTATCCGCTGCCTCCGTGCACTTCAGTCCTCTAATCCACATCATCGCTATTATATTTCACTGTGACTGTTTGCTGGTTCCTACCCGCTGCCTCTGTGCACTCCAACCGTTACTTTACATCCACTCACCTGTTCCTCATCAAGTCCGTGAGCTGATTCCTATCCGCTGCCTCCGTGCACTACAAGCCTTCAGCCTGCAACTCGCCTGTGTTCATTATCGTGACTGTTAGCTGTTGTCTATCCGCTGCTTCCGTGCACTACAGCCTCCAGCCTACAACTCGCCTGTGTTCATCATCGGGATTGTTAGCTGATGTCTACCCGCTGCTTCCGTGCACTACAGCCTCCAGCCTACAACTCGCCTGTGTTCATCATCGTGACAAGTTAGCTGATTCCTATCCGCTGCTCCTGTGCACTGCAGTCTCTTCTCAGCTCTCCTGTGTTTCCTCGAGACTGCTGCTCTCATTGCCATTTGCTACTCTCCGTGATCAACAGCTCCTGGTCTACTCTGCTATCCCGTGTTCCATCGCTACTGACAACTATTGGTTGCTACTGGTTACCTCCGTGTACCGCAGAGCCCTGCTGCTGCTGACCGCGCTATCATCCATCTACTGCTGATCCGCTCTCCACGCCTTCACGTGTCCCGCAGGTCTACCCTCCTGTCTGCATTGGATTTATATCTCATCTACTACTCCTCTGCTGGATCATCTCCACTCTCCTGGGTCCTGCGTGAGTCCAGTTCCACGTGTTATTGATTCCTGTGGATTCGTGTCCCTGTTGGTCTACTTATCTGTGCGCTGCACCTACTGACCGCTGCCTCAGGTATCCTGGGACTTCTCATCCAGCCGGCCTCCTGCCGCTCAGGTATCCCTGCACTCCTATCTGACTACCTGCTTCTGAACCACGGTATGCATACTTCTCATTGACTGTGCTGGTGTATTGCATATCTTGCTGGACTGTGTTGGTTCTCCTCTGGAGTCTGCTATCCGCTGAGTCTATTGCCATCATGGACTGTGTTAACTTGTGCTGGACTACTTCAAGAGACTTCCTATATTTGCAGACCTGTTCAGTCATTTATATATATATTGTGCATGTTACTGTGGATCGTATATAAGGTGCCTGTGTATATCCTGTGTTGCAGTCTCTCCCCGTGCACCTCCTCACATATATATTCAGTGGTACAACTTGCTAGTAGCAGACCACTGGTCCCTGTTTCCAGTATCACCTGTTCCAGTATCCTCTCACATAGCAGTGGTACAACTTGCTATCGCAGACCACTGACTCCCCGGATACCTCCACTTGGATTCCATTCCTTCACTCAGACAGCGGTACAACTTGCTATCCGCAGACCGCTGACTCTCATCACCTCCTCGTTTCTGTTGGACATTCCTCCTCACTATAGCAGTGGTACAACTTGCTATCGCAGACCACTGACTACCTTCACGTGTCCTTGTCCTACAGTTCCTCGTGTACTATTACCTCCATATTACCAGTGCTGCTAGTCATAGACTTTCCTGAGCATCTCATCATCTGCTGTTTCCTGTTCCGTGATCACCCAGCTACCAGAGTACCCTATTACCATCTACATTGCTCTGGTAAGCCTACCACCTGGTGATCCCTGGGTAAAGACTCCTAGTGCCCGTGACAGTAAGATCAGGCCATGACAGACCCAGATACGGAACCTACAGCCAAAGAGATGCTGCAGCATCTGGTCAGCCGTGTAGAGCAACAGGATGCCCGCCAACAGCTGTTACTTCAGTGTTATCAATCGTTAACCTCCCAAGGAACATCTGGACAGACAGTGACAGCTACTACTGAGGCTCCTGTGCTTTCCTCCGTTTCCCCAGTGCCATCCCAGGTGTCTACAGCTTCTACGCTTCACCTGCCTACTCCGTCAAAGTACGATGGGGACCCCAAAACTTGTAGGGGTTTCCTTAACCAATGTTCAGTCCATTTTGAGCTCCAACCTCAAAATTTTTCTACCCATCGTTCCAGAGTGGCCTATCTTATCTCTTTGTTTTCTGGACAAGCCCTGGCTTGGGCCTCCCCTCTGTGGGAAAGAAACGACCCAATATTGCAAGATAGTGCCAAATTCATTGCTACATTTCGAAGTGTGTTCGATGAACCAGGTCGTGTGACCTCCGCTGCTTCCAGCATCCTCCGTCTGCGACAAGGATCTCATACAGTAGGACAGTACGTCATTCAATTTAGGATCTTAGCCTCTGAACTTCAGTGGAACACTGAAGCTCTAGTTGCCGCCTTCTGGCAGGGGCTCTCCGATCAAATTAAAGATGCACTGACTACCCAGGAGCTTCCTTCGTCACTTGAAGATCTGATCTCTCTTTGCCATCGTGTTGATATGAGATTTCGTGAGAGGCTGAGAAAACAACTTCTGCTAAAGCACCTCTACGTTCTAACCCTCAATTTCGTCCAGTTTCACCCTCTGTGATTCCCATGGAGATAGGACGTTCCAAATTATCTTCAGAGGAGAGGAAACGAAGAGTAAAGAATAGACTCTGTATCTATTGTGCTGATTCCACTCATATGCTCAGCTCTTGCCCTAAGAGATCGGGAAATGCCAGGCCCTAACTAGTTCTGGAGAGGTGAAGTTAGGGTCCCTGGAGTCCTCTCCATCTTCCATGAAATCTAAAGTCTGTGCCTTTGACGTTACGATTTCCTGTGCTACCAAAACCTTTGAGTCACAGGCATTGATTGATTCCGGAGCAGCAGGAAATTTTATTTCCAAATCATTAGTAAATCAATGGTCTCTACCTGTGATTACCTTAAAAACACCCATTACTGTGACGGCTATAGATGGATCACGTCTCATCAACGGTCTCATCACTCAGAGTACGTCTCCAGTAACCCTTCAGATTGGTGCCCTGCATCATGAAGAAATATCGTTTTTAATCCTTCCTGTTACGACAAGTCCAATTGTCTTAGGCCTTCCATGGCTTCAGTGTCACTCTCCCCAGATTGACTGGCGCACCCCTCAAGTCACGTCTTGGGGGTCTGAATGTCACCATCGTTGCCTTTCCCAAGTCATTCCTCTCAAAGTACAGCAATCTTCCATCTCATCTACCTCACCGGGACTCCCTCCTCAATATGCTTCATTTACTGATGTTTTTGATAAAGCTCAGTCTGAACGTCTTCCTCCTCATCGTTCTTGGGATTGTCCGATCGACCTTCTACCTGGCAAGACTCCCCCCAGGGGCCGGGTCTATCCACTCTCGTTACCTGAAACTCAAGCTACATCTGAGTATATACAGGAGAACCTCCAGCGTGGGTTTATTCGACCTTCCACCTCTCCCGCTGGAGCTGGGTTCTTCTTCGTTAAAAAGAAGGATGGATCTTTACGCCCTTGCATAGATTTTCGTGGACTCAATGCCATTACTATCAAGAATCGGTACCCCATTCCGCTGATCACTGAGCTATTCGATCGCATCAAGGGAGCCCGTATCTTTACTAAGTTGGATCTTCGTGGTGCCTACAATTTAATCAGAATCCGTTCCGGTGACGAATGGAAGACAGCGTTTAACACCAGAGACGGGCATTACGAATATCTGGTAATGCCTTTCGGGCTGTGTAATGCCCCCGCTGTTTTTCAAGGTTTCATTAATGAGATCTTCCGGGACTTATTATATGTATGTGTCGTCGTCTACCTGGACGACATATTGATCTTTTCACAGGACCTGCCTTCTCACCACCAACATGTGGCAGAAGTCCTTTCCAGGCTACGGAAAAATTCATTGTTCTGTAAATTAGAAAAATGTTCATTCGAATTACCCCAGATTCCATTCTTGGGGTATATAGTTTCCGGAGTTGGCCTGAAAATGGATCCCGACAAGGTGAATGCTGTACTACATTGGCCCCAGCCAACTACTCTTCGTGCCATCCAGCGTTTTTTAGGTTTTGCCAATTACTATAGACGCTTCATTCAAGACTTTTCTTCCATTGCATCTCCTATTGTGGCCTTGACTAGGAAGGGGCTAATCCTAAGCAATGGTCACCTGAGGCTCTTCAAGCCTTTCAAATACTAAAAGAGTCCTTCTCTTCGGCTCCAATCCTTCGACAGCCTGATGTGACACTCCCCTTCTTCCTGGAAGTAGATGCCTCTAATGTGGGCTTAGGAGCTATTCTCTCCCAACGCTCGGAACAGCAAAAATTTCATCCTTGTGCCTTCTATTCTCGGGGTCTCCTGCCCGCAGAGAAGAATTATACTATCGGGGACAAGGAGTTACTGGCTATCAAAGCTGCATTAGAGGAATGGAGATACTTATTGGAAGGAGCTCGCCATCCGGTGACGATCTTCACAGATCATAAGAACTTGTCATATCTCCAGTCTGCCCAATGCTTGAACCCTCGTCAAGCAAGATGGTCTCTTTTCTTTTCCCGTTTTGAATTAATAATAACCTTCAAACCAGCTGCCAAGAACAAAAAAACTGACGCTTTATCTAGAGCTTTTATGACGTCCTCTGATATAGAAGAGGTTTCCAACCATACCATTCTAGACCCCAAATGTATCTCACTGGCTGCTTCATCCACCAAAACGCTACCATTTGGGAAGACCCTCGTGCCTCCTACTCCAAGGAGGAAAATCCTTTCGTGGTTCCATGCCTCTCGTTTTTCTGGGCACGCCGGTGAACACAAGACCTTTGAGATTCTCTCTCGAAGTTACTGGTGGCCTTCAATGAGGAGAGACGTCAAAGAGTTCATTGCTTCCTGTGAGCTATGTTCCCAGTTTAAATCCTCCCGCAGAACTCCAGCAGGGTTGCTGCGACCACTACCCATTCCGTCCAAACCGTGGACCCATATTAGTATGGATTTCGTTACTGACTTACCACCTAGTAAGAATCATAACACTATTTGGGTGGTGGTGGACAGATTTTCGAAGATGGCTCATTTCATTCCTCTGGCTGGTTTGCCTTCCTCGTCCATTCTGGCTGAACATTTCATTAAAGAGATCTTCCGTATCCATGGATGTCCGTCTGAGATTGTGTCGGATAGAGGAGTACAATTCGTTTCCAGATTCAGGCGAGCCCTTTGCAAAACCTTGGGCATACGATTAGCACTCTCATCTTCTTACCATCCGCAATCTAACGGACAAACTGAACGTGTCAATCAAGATCTTGAGACTTTTATAAGGATGTTCTCATCAGCCAATCAAGACAACTGGGTAGAGTTGCTCCCTTGGGCTGAATTCGCCCATAACAACATGTATCACGAGTCATCATCCAAAACTACATTTTTTGTGGTCTACGGTCACCATCCGTCTTTTCCGGAATTTCCTGCCCTCCCGCCCACCCAAGTTCCTGCGGTGGAGATTGCTTGTCAGACCTTTAAAAATATCTGGTCTCAGGTCAAAACCTGTTTAAAGAAGACATCTATCAAATATAAATCTTTCGCAGATAAGAAGAGGCGGGCTATTCCACCACTAAAAATTGGAGATCGTGTCTGGTTATCTACTAAAAACATTCGTTTGAAGGTTCCATCTATGAAATTCGCCCCTCGTTTTATTGGTCCATATAGGATCATTCAAGTAATCAATCCAGTATGTGTGAAACTTCTTCTTCCTAAGAATCTTCGGATTTCCAATGCCTTCCATGTGTCTTTACTCAAACCTCTTATCATCAACCGTTTCTCAACTCCTCCCTCAGCTCCGCAGCCAGTTCAAGTTCATCAGGAGGAGGATTTCGAGATTACTGAGGTATTGGATGCAAAAATTTCGCGAGGAGTCCTCCGTTTCCTCGTTCATTGGAAGGGCTTTGGTCCTGAGGAGCGCTCTTGGATCAAAGCTGAAGATCTTAATGCTCCTGCCCTTTTGAAGAAGTTCTACTCCAAAAATCCGGACAAGCCCGGTTCCAGGCGTTCTGTGCCCACCTTTAAAAGGGGGGGTACTGTCACTCACCGGACCGTGAGTGCCTCTTCCCGGACATTTAGGAACCGTGGCCGTCCTCCATCCTGAGGGTCTGCGCATGCGCAGCCCTTTCCTACCCTTCAGTGTATGTCCCTTTAACTTAATTGGCAGATCAGGCAACACTCCCTATATTAAGCACCTGTGGTCAACACCACGTTGCCTGATCTTGGAGTCTCATCCCCTATGAGTCTCTGAAGGTGTTCCTGTATTCCTCGTGTTTTCAGCGCTGCTGATTCCTGTGGTTTCCAAACCACTTCTACCTCTGTGGTTTCCAAACCACTTCTACTACTGTGGTTCCCATACCACTTCTACCATCAACTGTATCATCGTGACTGTTAGCTGATTCCTATCCGCTGCCTCCGTGCACTACAGTCTTCCAAACCACTTCAACGCTATTACTTATCATTGTGACTGTTTGCTGATTCCTATCCGCTGCCTCCGTGCACTTCAGTCCTCTAATCCACATCATCGCTATTATATTTCACTGTGACTGTTTGCTGGTTCCTACCCGCTGCCTCTGTGCACTCCAACCGTTACTTTACATCCACTCACCTGTTCCTCATCAAGTCCGTGAGCTGATTCCTATCCGCTGCCTCCGTGCACTACAAGCCTTCAGCCTGCAACTCGCCTGTGTTCATTATCGTGACTGTTAGCTGTTGTCTATCCGCTGCTTCCGTGCACTACAGCCTCCAGCCTACAACTCGCCTGTGTTCATCATCGGGATTGTTAGCTGATGTCTACCCGCTGCTTCCGTGCACTACAGCCTCCAGCCTACAACTCGCCTGTGTTCATCATCGTGACAAGTTAGCTGATTCCTATCCGCTGCTCCTGTGCACTGCAGTCTCTTCTCAGCTCTCCTGTGTTTCCTCGAGACTGCTGCTCTCATTGCCATTTGCTACTCTCCGTGATCAACAGCTCCTGGTCTACTCTGCTATCCCGTGTTCCATCGCTACTGACAACTATTGGTTGCTACTGGTTACCTCCGTGTACCGCAGAGCCCTGCTGCTGCTGACCGCGCTATCATCCATCTACTGCTGATCCGCTCTCCACGCCTTCACGTGTCCCGCAGGTCTACCCTCCTGTCTGCATTGGATTTATATCTCATCTACTACTCCTCTGCTGGATCATCTCCACTCTCCTGGGTCCTGCGTGAGTCCAGTTCCACGTGTTATTGATTCCTGTGGATTCGTGTCCCTGTTGGTCTACTTATCTGTGCGCTGCACCTACTGACCGCTGCCTCAGGTATCCTGGGACTTCTCATCCAGCCGGCCTCCTGCCGCTCAGGTATCCCTGCACTCCTATCTGACTACCTGCTTCTGAACCACGGTATGCATACTTCTCATTGACTGTGCTGGTGTATTGCATATCTTGCTGGACTGTGTTGGTTCTCCTCTGGAGTCTGCTATCCGCTGAGTCTATTGCCATCATGGACTGTGTTAACTTGTGCTGGACTACTTCAAGAGACTTCCTATATTTGCAGACCTGTTCAGTCATTTATATATATATTGTGCATGTTACTGTGGATCGTATATAAGGTGCCTGTGTATATCCTGTGTTGCAGTCTCTCCCCGTGCACCTCCTCACATATATATTCAGTGGTACAACTTGCTAGTAGCAGACCACTGATCCCTGTTTCCAGTATCACCTGTTCCAGTATCCTCTCACATAGCAGTGGTACAACTTGCTATCGCAGACCACTGACTCCCCGGATACCTCCACTTGGATTCCATTCCTTCACTCAGACAGCGGTACAACTTGCTATCCGCAGACCGCTGACTCTCATCACCTCCTCGTTTCTGTTGGACATTCCTCCTCACTATAGCAGTGGTACAACTTGCTATCGCAGACCACTGACTACCTTCACGTGTCCTTGTCCTACAGTTCCTCGTGTACTATTACCTCCATATTACCAGTGCTGCTAGTCATAGACTTTCCTGAGCATCTCATCATCTGCTGTTTCCTGTTCCGTGATCACCCAGCTACCAGAGTACCCTATTACCATCTACATTGCTCTGGTAAGCCTACCACCTGGTGATCCCTGGGTAAAGACTCCTAGTGCCCGTGACAGTGGCTGACTCTGTTAATTATACATAGAGCCAATCTGATCGCTCAGTGCATTCCTAGATTGACTTTGTGCTCACCTCCAACACAAAGAAGCAGAAAAGCCATTTCATGATTCCCTGCTTCTTCTCAGACCACAGGGCTATTCTCCAATGTTGGGGAGAACTCTCTCAAAACTAAGTGAAACGTAATTTTCGTGGGTTTTTTTTTGCAAAACCCTTGTGAGTTTTGGATCGCCATCTTTTGTATATATAGTCCGCCCTCATTTTCCCAAGTACCATTTTAGAACAGACAACGTGTAGGGAGGAAGTTAGCTGAGGTGTTCTACTTTTCATCCTAAAATAGTATTTAGGATGAACCAGGGACATAGGAAAGCAGCAGAATCCTGTCATTATTGTAAAGCAGTTCTGTAGAAAATAGTCTGCTACAATAGTTTGCTGGTCAATTGCTTTTAATTTCAATCTTAAATACACTTTACACAGACTAGTGTCTACTGGTGATTGTTAATGTATTGCATTTCATATATATAATCATACTAGACAGTATATACAGACTAAGTTAGATAGAGATCATTCTGAACTAATGAGTATATTCTTTGAGTGATTTTGCTGTCAGACTATTAGCAGCAGAATCCAAAAAAACAGATTTCTTTCTTTTAAAATTGAAAGCTTTTTAATTGAAAGTAATCATGTGTAAGACAGTGCCAACTGAAATAATTTTGAAATAAAACTGGGTGTTTACATGTGATATCCAGCAGCAGTTGCATACCCCAAAAAAAGATTCTATATTATTATATTCTAATATTTTCTATTTTTCAATACTTGGCTATCCTGGTAGGGTCATTCAGTGAAATGTATATTTAAAAAAGGCTGTTTGAGAGGCTCAGCACGTGCAGCACACCCCAAAGAAACACAATATATACAAATTTTTCCCATTTTTCAATACTTGTCTATATTGAAAAGGGCCATTTAGTGAAATCTATATTTAAAAAAGGCTGTCTATGATGGCCCACACACAGCTGCACGCACAAATAAATGTTATATATTGTAATCTTTTTTATTTTTTAATAATTGTCTATTTTGGAAGGGTCATTCATTGAAATCTATATTTAAAAAAGGCTGTTTGTGAGGGTCAGCATGCAGGGACATTTTGACATTCAGTGACCGCATGTAGAACATTGCAGCAGCTGCAAAAAAAAATGTCATCTGCCATGCCACCAACTGAAACTGGCCCATTGGCTAAATTAAACAACATACACAATTTAGTATAAGGCGCAAGAGATAAAAATGTTGAAACACTATGCACAAACTAAATCTGAAACTTTATACAGCAGGCATTATGTAGAGTGAAGATGCATTTAATACCTCATTTTACTTATACGCTCTGTGCCATAATGTTGCCCTTCTGAATGAAACCAGGGGACTCGTATATATTCATGGGGTGGGAGGGAAGAAAGATCATTTCCCCAGGGTAAGCTTTGTCCAACCCCGGGGTAAAGAGGACTGCCTGAGACTTGCAGTGGAAGTGGTCCCCATGTATATAAATATGGAATGCACATAAATTATATTTATATGTTCTATTAGTATCGTGTAAGAAATATGTAAAAGAAATAGTTCAGGTAGGTCAATAGTTGTCCTTCCCACACATGTAGTATGTATAATACTTACATTGATGCAGATTTACTCACCCCAAAACATGTCTTGACAATGCATTTGAAAGTCCACATCCTGAGAAATTAACATGACAGATTTTCGACCTGGCAAAGAAAAATTGTAGAGATGGAGATATGAAGGATGGTGATTTATATTATGTGATGGAGTTAGAGATTCATAAAGGATGGATAAATGTTTTTTTTATTAAATTGGAGAATGAAAACGTGCAAGTGGCATATTTAGAAAATCCTTCATTTAGACAACAGTGGACAACTATAAACAACGGCATTAGTAGACATTTAAAGGAGGATTAGAGGAAACAATATTAAATGGTGCAAGTATAGAAGGCATTGTCCTTGGAGTGAGGTACATCTGTGCCATAATACTGCCTTTCTGAATCAAACCAGGGGACTCGTATTTATTGATGAGGGAGGGAGGGTGGAAAAATCATAGCCCTGGGTGTAAGTTTCATCCAACCCCGGGGTAATGGGAACTGCCTGAAATTTGCAGCAGAGTCAGTCCCAAAGAAGGGGTGTACTCACTATGACTCCAGGGCAACCTGGGTCACCTCATACTGTTTTTGTATCTTGGCTAGTGACAGGAAGCCGAGGCGCACGACTGTAAATAAATTAACAGAGAGAGGTCATTGGATGGACACTGGTATGAATGAATACAGTTAGATATTTTAGAAAGTAAATAGACAAAGGCGGCCTGCACTCATACTACAAAAATATTAAAAATAGGCTCACAATACATTGCCAATTCATTCATAGTTAGCTAACAGCAGGGCTTTCCTACCTTGTTTTCCTTATATATTCTGTACTGTAATGCTGCACTTGTGATTCAAACCAGAGGACTCATAAATATTTATGTGGGAGGGAGAGAGAAAAAATCATTGCCCCTGAGTAAGCTTCGTCCAACCCCAGGGTAAAGGGGACTGCCTGACACTTACAACAGGGCTGTGTTCCAGCTGATAACAGGCGGACGGGGCTAGAAGCTTGTAAAATAAATTATTGCTGCCTTATGAATGGACATGGAGGCGTGCTCTTGTCTCCATTTCTCCTATGTTCATGCTACCAGTTACTGCTCTTAAGCTTTTACTATGTTAAAGTCTTGGGGGCATCCAAGTACCTGTGAGTGTGTCCAAAGGCGGCTGCTATAGGTGAAGAACTCTCCTGCTAGTTCTAAAAGCTTATGACAGTTACTATGAAGCTGTAATATCGTAAAGGATGATATCCTGGGACCAGTGGTATAATAGCAATCTGACCCTCCACTGTTTGGTTTTGCTATTAGTAGTTAGATGATGGTGTCCGTGTGGTTATTTAATTATTAAATTACAGTAATAGTAAGTCTGAACATGTGAAGTATGTTTGGGTGCAATGAAAGGAACATATCAACACTGCAGTTTATTATTTTTTTAATTGAATCAAAAGAAGCAAATGAAATGATGGCAAAGTTACAAAATCCTTCATTAAGACGACAGCTTGCTGCAGACTTTGGCCAACATTGGTTAAAATTGGGACTGTTGTGAAGGAATCATTAGGAAATAGACTAGAAATGACCGGAAATGAATGTTAATGCTATAAATAGTAATATAGGAGTAAAAGCAGCTCAAAATGACATTATTTTACCTATTTGTTCACAATTTTTAATTGAATCCAGATCCAAAACCTTTCACATTTGTTCAACAACACAAGGGTCAGCAGACATCTTTAGCCGTAATACAGTATACAATATATGCTGTACTTAATCCTCTGGCCAAAAGAGAGCCTGGGATCATGTGCCCCAAGATTGGTGACTTGTGTGTGTCTGAGAATAATTTAAAGTTTCTGGAGCAACATGATTTATATGGAATTGAGCACATTTATTCACTTTTTTTTGTTGCATTGTCTCTTTTTGCCCTGGCCTTTTGAATGCATGGGAGAATTTTTATATTTGCCCGGTCACTAGCCACATTGTGCTATTTACTTATTTCACACCTTGTGTGTTACTTCGACTTTTGTGTTTATTTCATGGATCTAAGGGGTTCAATGGGTCCCTTGCCTTCTAAGGGGTCGTTTAGCTCCAGAGGTTGAGAATGGAAGGGGCCATCTTCTCTCAAGGAGAGCCTAAAATTTTCCACAGCCTGAGCACTTTTTTGGTTTTGCCACTTTTTTTTCACTTATAGAATGAAAGCACTGGTCACAGGCTTTAAAAAAAAAAAAAAATCTGGTGGATGCTCACAGATTCAGTACTACAATGCCATGAAATGATTCAAGAAAAATTATACTAATGCATCACCAAAGACAATTATTTCCAGGATTCAGCATGAATGATACAATAATGAATACTTAGAGAGTACCTGGTAAAAAAAATCTTACCATCAAAACAGGTAAAACAGGTAAAAAGTCTGAAAACCTTTGAACAAGTTCTCCTATGAAATTCCTATGCAGAGGTGTCCAAACTGTGCCCCATATACAATATGTGATCTAGCTAGTGACTTATACAACAGTAAAACTATGCTTATATCATATGCATCACTTGCATCACTTTTTATCTGCACCAGGATTGTATTCTCCTGAGTGCAACTAGTGTCCTTAAGTCCTTTTCCATCTTAATTGTATTCATATGTATTAAATATAATGCATAAGTAGCAAACCTGTAGCCACAGCCTTGGTGACCTTATATATGCCATAGACAGTGATAATATATGGCTTCAAATGTTTCATTTCCTTTTTTCAATTTCATTAGAATTAATTAACTTTTGTATTGTATTGCAATGTAAGAATATCATTGCAAAATTGATTGTTAAATTATGGCTAACTTCAGGAAATTATTGAAAAAACATTGTATGTTTATAATTAATAATATATATTATTAATACTACATAGAATGACATAGATTGATAAATATAAATTATTATTTAATCTTATGTAATTATCTATCTAGATGATCAAGTTAATAAATATATTTATTTCATGTAATGCATACATTTAATCAAGTTATGCATACATTAATTGGCTTTGTCACAGATGGTCCTTTTGCATATGTTATTAATATAATTTTAGAATAGCTGCAAAGTCAGGGAAGTTTATGCTTCATTTCAGTATCACAACACCATGTTAAACCCTTATGTAGCTTCATTTTATTTTGTGTGTACAATTCCTACATTCTACTTTGACATGTAACATGCATTAATGCTGATAAGGTCCATTAAAAACATGTATATTGTAATAAATAATGTCTTTTATTATGTGACATAATAAATGATAATAAAAATAACGATAAATTGTTCCCGTCAATCTAAGAGTAAAGTTAATGTAATCATTAAATAATCTATTTTAAAATTATAACCACTTGACTGTCTAACAAAATGTTTACATCAATTTAATAGGAAACAAGACATATATTTAATATACTGTATGTATTATTCTTCATACATCAATTACAAATTCCCAGGTGTACAAAGATTGTAAAGATTCAATATATAGTCCAAATGTGCGATATTAGCCACATGAGAGATATTTACATGTATTAAGTTGAAAACAAAGGCACAAATTTTAAACCTCAATTAATCAACGATTGAGGAAGATATGCTGAAGCCAGTTACATTGACCTACAGGATGTTTTTATAGTTTTCACCTCAATAAATTAGTTTTATATTTCACTTGCAGCATCTCATACAGCAGACCAAATGTATTTGTGTTAAACTCCTCCAAACCTTTGTGCACTTGTATAGTGTTTGGATTGTTCTTTAGGGAATTTCTATCCATGCTGAGCACTGAAGAATCTAAAGAGCAAGACAAAGCAAATGGCAACCAAACAGGATTTGTCATAAGAATGTGTGAATAAAATGGTAAATCAAAAAATAATTGATATATTTAAAACTATACCATTTACTATAATGTTCAAATGGGAAAAAATATATTTCTTACATGTTATGTGACCACTGTAACAACTGACTTGCAGGATGCAGTTGTGAATTCTGTGTACAATGTTAAACATTTTAGCAAAAACACTGCAAGGCAGTGGTTTAAATATGGTGTGATACAATTGGCAAACAGTAATTTTCTCCTAACATATCAAGTATGTTAACACAGGAATCGGGGAAAATATAAGAATATATTTATGCAAAGTAATAATTAGCTAAAAACTTTCAATTCAATGAAACACCTTTTAGTCTAACAGAACTTACCTTCCATTCCTTCCAATGACCACTTAACCCCAAAATTGAGATGTTCAGATATGAACTAATGCAAAACACACTGTTTAGTGTTAACTTGACATTTTCCTGCAGCTCTATTAAGAAGTAACCTTTAAAAAATATTACATCCCATTTCCATTACAGTACTAAAGTTCCTCCCACATCCTTAAGACAGTGTCCTAATGGAATCTAATACTAGTCAAAATGCTGAGACTGCTGTATGACTTAACAATTCGCAAAGTGCATTTCTGCAAAGTCCACCAAGCTGACAGTCACTTTGTGGCTGCCCTGTTACAAAATCATCCCTCCCCTAATACGGTAAGATCCTGAAAAGGAGATCATGATTACTATAGTTAAGTATAAGCACATCATTTATTTCATATATATTAAGGGATCTTAGGAAACAAGGTTGCCACTACAGGACTCGTAGTCTTGTCAATTACACAGGCCGCACAGTCTAAGGGTGTCTGAAAGAGCACAAGCACATTTCAGCATTGGGATGGTTGACTCTGACCATCGAGACATCAGTCTTGTGCTGAGCAGCCTGGAGTTGGTTTATACTATTGTAGGGAGGCTCCATACCTTTGGTCTCCATGCTATAGTGAAAACCAACCCAGGCTATCTAGCACTGAGTGGAAGGGTAAGATGGAACTGAATTGTCTTAGGATGGGATGAGTTACGAAACCATGAAAAAGTGAGTTTTGATGGAATGTTTAAAAGAGTCTGGTCAGGCAGAGCAGGGAGTTCAAAACACGGGGAGCAGCATGGGCAAGGTTTATACAATATCTTTAACTGCAACTTTTCAGAAAATATACAGAGCTACTTATCCTACCCCAAGTGAAAGGCAGAATTTATTCATGTGCGTATGTTCATGCAAGTGTTTCACAACTCTGTATAAATCAGGTTATTTGTTTTTAGATGCATAGGAGAAGGGGCAGAGAGAAAATATTTATATATATATAGATATATATATATATATATACCAGCACATTGTTGTATTGAGTGTATGTTTTTAATGAAGTTGGAACTATGTTAAAATTGTGTAAGACAAAATGATATACAGTGCCTATAGAAAATCATCCTGTGGTGTCTTGTCATGCAAAGATATACATCTAAGCTCCAGTGAAAATCTAGTTGCATGTGCGCAAATAGGGACACATTGTGGGCCCAAACAACTTTGTAAATGACCTTCTATATCTGTGTATTACTGTAACACAATGTAACCTTATATTGTAACACAATTATGTCCTAATGCAATGCTTCAGATTTACATTTTTTATAATTTTGCAGTACAGATGTGTTAATTAATGATATAGCTGTAAGTTAAATATAACTAGTTCTGAACTGAGATATAAGTGTAAATTAGCTGGAAAATGCTATTGGTCTGTTTATGCGATCTTGGAATATACAGGAACAATCAACAGGATAAAAAAATAAACCCAATTTTACTCCAGTTTGTAATATAGTGACTGACAGAGAATCTTCAGTGCAGACTGTGGAGCTATAAAAAAAAAATTGTCCCTGCTTACATGTGAGGAAGTGAAGGGATGTAGTTCTATTTTACCTTATTCAAAGCCTCAGACTAGATAATTTATACAATGAATGACAGCAGAAGACTAATAGTGTCCAGAAGGTGATTTAAAAGATTGCAGTGATGCAATCTTAATTTGTTTAGCACTTTGTATGTTAATGACTGAATTTAAAATGTAATTATGGTGGCATGAAATATAAGGACCAACAAATGTGTAACCATCACATACATGAATAAGGCTGGCAACAGCTTTCAAGATCAGGGACTGGCAAGCACCTTTTTGCACATGGGGCAAAACCCATCTCAGCAGCCTATTAGGAACACTTTAAAGGATAGAAAATGTAGGTAGCCCAGTGACCCATCCCAAGGTAGTCCAATATGGGACCAGCCATTTTGAAGCCAGCAATAGTTAATGCAACTAAGCCAAATCTGTAATGTTGGTGTTGATTCATTTGCAATGTTTGGCAGTATAAATCATATATAGATTCAATGTCATATATTTTATTGAGGTTTTGTTCTGGCTATGTTCTAAAGCAGAGGGGTCAAAACTGAGTCATCAAGGGCTACCAGCCGTTCATGTTTTCAGGATTTCTCTCTGTGGAAGCATAATGGGATAATTACTGACCGATCCAAATAGATTAACTCACCTGTGCATGATTAAAGAAATCCTGAAAACATGATGAACTGTTGGTAGTCCTTGAGGATTGAGTTTGGATACCTCTGTTCTAAAGGATGACTTACCTAACAAATGATTGTGTTATATAGGGTGAGAGTGTGTGTGTGTGTGTGTGTGTTTGTGTACTTGCATTCATATGCTTGTGGGGACATTGAGCTGTTTACACACCAACACTGTGGGGACCTGGGTCATAGTGGGGACAGAAATTGAGGTTTCCACAAAGCTTCCCAAGAGTAATCAATGCAGGGGACCTTGCTGATTTGCTCAGCATAAAAATCTGGCATGTCCCCGGGAGTCACTTTTGTCGGAACAACAGTGTGAGTGTGCCCGATTTAGAGGGGAGAGTGTGTTTACGCATGCCACCGCTGGAGGTCATATGTAAGCAGACACGTGCCACGTGCAGCGCTTCCGCGCATTTTACACTCCACAGATAAAGAAGCGGTCGGCTCCCTCTGCTGCTGAAAGAAAAGTAGGGACATTGGAGCATGACAGAGCTCACCGGAGACTCAGAATATAGCCCGGAGAGCAGTTGAGGTGAGTATGCCCCTGAAGCTTCAGAGGAGAGTGGTTTAGACACCAGTGGTGATGTACCATTGCCCACCAGTGGAGAAAAGTGCATGTTCCTAGTGATGTGTTCTATGCAGATCCATTCCCAACCTGCTGGCAGCAGCATCATAAACACAGAGAGTCAGAGAGACGATGTGGAGTCTGTCCAAACGGTGTCCAGAAACAGTGATGGCTCCAGGGTGTATAACAAAAAGCAGTACTGCCTGTACTGTGAGAAAACCCTCTCAAAAATAGCCCGGCACATGGAGCATGTTCACCGCAATGAGACTGAAGTAGCCAGGGCCCAGAAATTCCTAAAGTACTCGAAAGACAGGTGCAGGCACTTGGCACATCTTCTCAATAGGGCCAACTTTGCACACAGCGCTGAGGTACTGAGTACAGGACATGGCGTTCTGATCCCGTGCAAACTTACAGGCAAAGAGATGGATGCTGAAGGCTTCATGCACTGTGCAGCCTGCCAAGGCTTGTTTGCAAGGAAACGTGTTGACACTTGAAGAGATGTAAGCTAAACCAAGGAGGCACACCTGGCAAAAACAGAGTCTAGTCACTGTGCGCCTTTGCTCATCTTGTTTCACCTGACATCAGTGGTGGCTTTTGAAAGCTCTTAAGCGACATGAACCAGGATGAAGTCTTACTTGCAGTCAAAAATGACCGATGCATCATGCAGATGGGGCAGCATCTCTTCAATCGGGTCGGTTCAGATGTTGACAGGCACGAGTACATCTGTCAGAAGATTAGAGAAATGGGCATGCTACTGCTACAGGCTAGAAGAGCTACCCCTTTGAAGAGGATGGAAGACTTTACCACCCCATCTAACTTTATGCACGCTGCAGATGCAGTGAAGCTGGTAGCTGGCTATGACGAGGAGACAGGTACATTTAAGACGCTGGCACTCAAGATTGGGCACGGCCTGCAGAGATAATGAGCATTGTGGAGTCCCGAGCCATAATGGAGGGCTGCACTGCTGCGGTTGAAAACACACAAAATTTCAGGAAGCTACATGAGGCGAGATGGAACGATTTGATCTCATCGGCTGCGTTGAAAATTCTTAAGGAGTCCAAGTGGAACATGCCTCAGCTCTTACCTTTCACGGAAGATGTGAAAAAGATGCACTTATACCTCGATGAGAAGCAGCAAGCCTACCTAAGTGGGCTATCCACCAAATCTACGGTTAACCACTGGGCACTACTTGCAAAAGTCACCCTGGCACAGGTGAGCTTGTTCAGTTGAAGAATGGAAGGGGAAGTTTCAAAAATGTTGCTGACTACCTACTCCTCAAGAGATACTTCTGATCTCCACGAAGATCTGTCCCTAGCGCTTTCCGAGGTTGAGACGAAGCTCTGCTTGCACTTCACTTGCATTGAAATCCAAGGAAAATAGGGGAGAAAAGTCCCCACCCTGCTGACACCAGACATGCAAGCTGCAATGGATCTTCTCACAGAAAAGCGCTGACAAATGTTCAGTGTATAGCCAAAATGTCTACATGTTCACCAGACCATCTGCCTTGTCACACTTCATATGCTCCCATTGCATATGATTGTTTGCCCCAAAGTGTGGGGCCAAGCCCACACTGTGTCTTACATGAAGCTTTGAAAGCACATTGCCACTCTCTCAATGGTCCTCAAACTAAACGACACAGTACTGGATCAGTTGGCAGACTTCCTTGGGCACAACATCAGGGTGCAGTGGCAGTATTACCGCCTCCCAGAAGGTACCCTCCAACTCGCCAAGATCAGCAAACTGTTGAGAGTGGCAGACTGGCCGAATTCAAAAACAAGAATTTGGACGAGATGCACATTGATCCGAAAGTAAGTGGAAATTCTGGTGTCTGATGTATGCTTTTGACTTTTACCTCTGTCAGTTGCATATCTGTTTCTTTTCAGAACCAGGCGAGCTTTAGAGCAACATGTGGGATAATGAGCAATCCCCCGTGACAGAGGGACAAGTGGCCAAGAGTGTAGTCGACACTTCCATGTCAGAAGAGAGGTGGTGTATGGACCTGGCAATATGGGACCAGTGCCCAGCCATAGCTTCCACAGGTAGGTGTAGCACACAGTTTTGCTATGCAGAAGCACTTTGCCTTCTCTGTATTTTGCTGAGCCATAATGGAACACTCCACTTCTTTTCAAGTTGCAAAGATGTGCGGAGGAAATTCTGGGACAGAGAGAAGGTCCAAGCTGTGGAGAAACACCTGATGAAGTTTATACAGACATGCCGGGTGCACGGAAAGCGAGATTGTGTTGCGTGCCTCAAGGCTGAGCCCTCCATACTGAAAGATCGGAACTGGTCAGGGGTGAAATTCTACATAAAGAACCGCATAGCAGCTTTAAAGAGAAATCGAACTTGTTGAAATATTGCACAGTGGTTGAAAAGGGCTGTAGCCTCCATGGCTAGGTGTCGGTGTAAGCGAGCATGTGGATGACCACAGATGGCCAGGATACACAAGACTTTCCCTAACATTGTTATTATTTATTAATTTATGTATGCGGGAATATGGATGTCCTCAAGCAGTCACTATACATGACCCTTTCCCCGTCTGTGTCAGTCGGTGGTAGTCATTTTAACAACTTACTACACACCGACACTACTTACCCCGACCTAGTTATTCCGAAACTGCCATCCGCTACATGTTGATGTTGGCGACTGTTCAAAAGCTGTCTTCTAGCAATTTCTACACATTCAGTATCCGGCACACAGAATGACGTCATTTGTGAAAGCGACACTATTACTGGTGGTCTTAAAGGTGGCGCTGTAAGTAAGAGCCTGCTGGAGAATGCATTTTACTAATCCTTGCACATTATGCTCTTGCTATAAAAACAAATGATAATAATAAAAACTTGCAGTCAGCTTCACAGCAAATCTAAATATGATGCAAAGCAAGTTCTGTCTAAGTATAGGAACATTTATAGGTGCATTTGTGGTTTTTATTAGTAGCCCTTTTATGTAATGTACTTAGTTCTTAATAACATTACAGAGTTGATATTTAATTAACATTAATAACATTATTAATAACAATAATAAATTTATTTAATAATATTAGGAGTTAATTATTCAGATGCAGAGTGAAAATGTTCTCTAATAATTCCAGTAAAATTATACTGTCTGGTTTAGAATTAGGAGCAAATCCAGCTAAAGGGTGAAAATGTACACCTGGCCAAACCATGGTGCAATGTAAGGAATGCAAATGCAATTTTGTTTCTATGTAGAGAAAAAATATTTTCTGATTTTGCATTTAACAAACAAATGCTGATAAGCTTTATTTTAACTATGCAATTTAGAGTTGAACTAGGATGTATTCACCTCTCAACTCTAAATCTTTCCACGCATTTTAAATTTGCCCTGTCGCACAACATGGATTAATGCACCACTTAGTTGGAGTTACTCCTAAATTTCAATCAGGCCCATGGTGAAAAATTTAAGAGACAACGATGACATGACCAGACAGAAACAATCGTATTGGATTACCTTTTATCAACTAAGCTTCTTTTGCTAAACTGCAATTGTCATACTCATCGTGATAATTTAGTAAGAGGTTTATTAAAGATGTCCACACACTATGAAATCCCGTTGTTTAGTCCAATCACCATACAATGGAAACCATTTGCAAACCAACATCAAGTTGTTTAGGCATTAGCTTAATCAACTTGAGTGCAGAAACTTCCAAGTCACATCTTACAGATATCTTGATTGGGGCAATTAGCTGACATTGTTGTTCATTCTATTTAGATAAATATGAACCGCACAGGATAAATCCTCCCAATACACCGGTGACACAGTGACTTTATTTTTCTATTATTATTTTATATAACATTATCTTTCTATTGATAGTTATCAACCAGGAACGGTGCACTCACACAGTATTATTAATCACATACACAAAGAAGGAAGAGAAAGAAACTGTGTATTTGAGGCACTCGGGAGGCTCCTATATTAAAATATAACCTTTATTGTCTTCTTAAAAATAGAGAAGAAAATAAAAGTTATATTTTAATATAGGAGCCTCCCGAGTGCCTCAAATACACAGTTTCTTTCTCTTCCTTCTTTGTGTATTGTTGTTCATTCTGTCTGATCAAAGTTTTTGAAAAAGTTTATATATTTTTTTGTTTTACTGTGAACGTTCATCTGGTATAAACCAACCAAATTTGCTTACCAAATCTGCACATGTGGCCAATGGTTACATTGAGACATGTTCTGAGAGAACAGTGGACCTACATAGTAAAGAAATACACATTTGCTAATGCATGCTTCTTGCTATTTCATGTATTATCATCGTCTACATTATTTGTTTAGTATTTTATGCATTATACACGCAATGCCATGCATTTTAAAAAATATTATTTAATTTCCTTCTACACCATATTATTGAGGCATGAGATTTAACAATTTATATTTTTTTAAGTATTTTCCTTAAACAGCTATTATAAGCAATGAACCACTGGCTACCTTCATATAAACAGATTAGTTTAGAAGTGTTTAGATTACTTGTAATCTTTACAGGATAATTAATCACACTAAATTAAACTGAAAAATGTGTGTACGATTAGGAACAAATGCACATTTAGCAGGGGGTATTGGCATTCTGAAAACAAAAGTATTTTGGATCTATTCTTGAGGTCATACTAGCGTTTAATTTGTATGAGAAGACATTACAAACTAAATGAATGTAACCTTCTGGAAATCAACACACTAAACAGAGATGTTCAAGATTATTTTTTTTAATTTTTCTTTACTATTCTGCAGAATATTAGCACTAGATCAGACACTGTAATATAAAATGTAAATATTATATATGTCTTGATACCAGTTCACTGCATGTGAGTGTTCATGAACAAAGTATGATTGGGATATAAAAAGTCAAGAGTGCAACCACATGATAGTAACGTAAATAGGACAAAGGTCTGTTGCTCTGGTAATGCTGTCGTGGCAGGTAGCCTTAAGAACTGATATGAGTCTGGAAAGAGCATCGCATTGAAATATGAATTTTGAGATGCTTAATGATAATAAAACCCCTTATTTATTTATTTTGTTAAGGAACACTGTTTTACAGCATGGTTTTGCACAGAAATTTACTGCATTTTGTTTACAGACGAGTATTATGTATTGTATTGTTTTGTGATATAATTTATAAAAAAAATTGTCCAGCAAGCTATTGAAGCCCACTTTGGGTAGCTTAAGTAAGATGTAAAGGCAAAAGTTGTCAAGTAAATTGGACACTGTTTACACTAGTAAGCCTTCTGATGTTACACTACTTCAAATTCATAGAGCAATCCACGCTTCTAAAATGTGCAAGCTGTCTTCTGTCAGAATAAATATGGGGTTTGCATTACAGTACTGGTACTGTTAATTACTCACAGTCCTTTATCCTGATTTGATTTGCTCTGTAGGACTGTTGGGAAAACGACGATACTTATACAACCAGTCTGTGCCTGAACTCTCCCACAGCCCTAACTGCCTGATGGTCTTTTGCCACAATTCAAGAAATGTATCATGTCGTTCAAACACATTTATCATGCCGTGGGTGAGGCTACATGAATTCTGACATTAGCCATACATACATTGCTAATAAGTTTGCACAATAGAATAACCTAATATAAAAAGTAAACAATTGAACTATATTCCCAAATTATGAACTATAATTTCACATTAATTGTTAAAAAATACAGTACATTGACACAACTACAGCAGTTGCCAAGTGTCTCCAACATGATGACTGCAAGCGCTGCCAGCGTTTATAACTGAGGGGTTTTAGTATTAAGTCCAGAAACTGCTTATTGGTTCCTGCTCCTATAGTCGGTGCATGATGCGTTCACAATACAGAAGCACCAAGTGGCTTCTGTATATTCAGGGCCCGTAAGATTTCACATAACAAAATATTGTGCAGTCATGTCATCCCACATTGAACTCACAATATCTTAGAATGGGGACACCCCTAATCTTCCACAGTTTTTCAGCATATGCAGACAGGGGAATGAGGAGGGGGGTGGACAATGCAGACCAATGCTACAGAGATATGCCTCTGATACAGTCATTACATAATTCCAAACGGTATTTAGAGCAGTATACAGAAGAAATACACATCATTTCTACAGACAACTTTGGATAAATTTGTCCTGTTTAAATCTATGCACCACGTTATTTTTTTCTGTTAAATATATACAATATTTTTCCCAAAAAAATGATCTATGTCTGTGCTCATGACATAAACTACTTTGATAATAATATACTTATACTGCATTAGTTTCATTTAATATGACAAATGGGATGTCACTAGTGTCCATATTTAATTACATGACCTAAATACAAGAATTAACTAATGGGCCTTACACATATGAACTATGTTTTATCTTTAGCGTGTCACTTTCTTGCCTTAAAATAGCATTCATATATATTATTTATATGTAAACAAAATGTCTCTTAGCATCTTCCCCCTTGAGTTTACATTATTCATACATTTTAAGATGCAATTCTCTTTTCAAGATCTCATGCATATATTAATGAACTTGGCATGAGTAGAAAGAACACAGAAGACAGTAAAATAACCTATAAAAATAAGGTTTCTCTCTATAAAAGGCATCGGAGTGTAGACTTGAGATAGTGTAAATCAGACACTCTCAAATACAGCATGTTTGTTTTTAAATATGGTCTAGGCGTTTTCTAATGCAGATCTTTAAATGAGACACAGTATATGTTTACATAAATGTGATGGTGCAGACAATTATCAATTGTTTCTTATCTACTTTTCTGCACACTGACATAAGTTACATCAATAATTGGATATAAATTTCCCCATGTTAATTTGGGAAAAGTATTTGTATCCTTGATATTAGCTACAAAGGCCACTTGGCATTATTTGTAAAGTAAACTCAATGTTCATTTATGGTTTGGGGAGAAAGGTTAAAGGAGTATTCTGTATTTGAGTTAAAGTTGCAGTCTCTGCAAAGTTTGAGACATTAACTGCTTCACTGTATACTTGTCAACAGCCATAGTAAGTGAATCTTTGATTACGCACAGCAAATACGTCTTAATATTATTGACTTAAACCTCAATGGTGCACAGGTTAAACCTCCATGACCAGGGACCACAACCAGTCCTTTTACATAGAATTCTAAGTTGTGCAAAATGAGGATACAATCTTAAAAAACACTGTTCCTCCTAATGCAAATTAAATAATATCCAACACTCATCTATAAACTTCAGGGGGTACATGTATCAAGCTACGAGTTTACAACGGGTTTGAAAAGTAGAGATCTTGCCTATAGCAACCAATGAGATTCTAGTTATCAAGTATTTAGCACTTTTTACAAAAGGATAGAATCTGATTGGTTGCTGTAGGCAACATCTCCCCTTTTCAAGTGCGCCGGAAACTTGCAACTTGATACATTTATCCCACCCAGGACTTATTAACAATGAAGCTGATGGAGCTAGAAGAGCTTCAGGCTCCTTTCACCAAACCTTATTTGTAAAAAATATTTCTATTTATTTAATAATTTTTTAATGTATTTCATCAAGTCCACTTTCTTTTTTAAAATGTTTTCTGCCACTCCATTCTTAGCTATACATTTAACTCAGAGACACTGGCTGATGCCATGTGCTTCTGAAGTTCAACATATTAAAATATTTTTGATCAACTGTATGTCAGTGTGGAGAATTGATATTATTTTACAGAAAGCTTGGCTATCAGTAAGAATATCACATCTATATTATACCTTCCCCTAGCTATCAGTCATATCTGGAGCTCCCTGTTGTCTGTATTCATTAGAGCAACCTTTGTAAAGTGAATGCCATTATTCATTATTGCAAGCAGAAAAGAGGTGGTTACCACACTGGCAATATGATACATGTCAATCAAACAGTGATGGTTGTACTACAAAGTACTTTATATTAACACAAATTTCTAATGAACGCGGGTACCCTGGAGCACTTGTAGCATTAATGCCTGGAGGCAGTAGGTAATAATTATTTTTGATTGGAGTTGCTCAAGTTAACATAAACAAAATATTATTGGATTGAATAATATACATTAAATAACTAATATGTGTATAAAGGAGCTAAGTATTTCCAACTTGCTCTGTTTCACTAATCTACATATTAGAATGGAAGTGCTTTTCTAACTGACCAAACAGAGAGCGACAGACAGGTCTGCAGACCTATTCTTCAGAAATGAAATATGTGAATTGGTAAATTCATAAACAAGAGCAGGATATAATATTGATATCGCAGCAGTGGCAGTTTAAGCTTTTTGACCTATATCAGATACTCTTAGAACACTGTTGGTGGGACTTTTGCTGTGGTGACCAGAGGCAGCTCGCATCTTTTTGCAATTTTGTTTTTTTATCAGGAGAGATAAGGTTTTAATTTAGCAACATATTGGATTAAATATCTTCTGGGCATCAAATATGGCAACATGGGCAAAATCATAAAAACTAAACTCTGTTCACTTCCTGATGTTTTCCCCTAGTTACATGTGTACTGCTATATATATATATATATATATATATATATATATATTGTATATATATATATATATATATATATATATATATATATGTATACATATATATATATATACAGTGGAAGGGCTTACAGGGATTAATGATAAGCACATAAAAATGACATGTGTACAATAGATAATATATCTAATTTAGGATGTGGTTGGGTGACTTAGAGAATAAAATGAATTTTTGCTTAATTTCCATGCTTCTTTTGCCACATTCACCTGGACTCATTTTTGCTGCAACACACCACACTCCACTTTTCTCTTCCCATTTGACCTGCTTGAAACAAGCCAAGTAGGTTTCAATGTCCCTATTTAAGTCAATAGGAAGATCACCAGGGAGGTATCACCTCCACAGCCACAGTGAGACCCAGTGCAAATCAGAACAGAAGAGATAAAGGGGGACCCTGGGCGCAACTGTAGCATTTCTGTACTGGTGTTCCGGGTCCTCCTGCATTTGTCCAGCTGTCTGCGGGGTACATAAAATGTCCTTATAGGCTTCATATGGGTTGTGTATTTGTTCTTTAAACCACTCCTACATCAGTAAATAAGGTAGATTTACAGTTACATGTTGCAATAATGAAACAGTGAAAATACAGTTTTTCCTTATTTGCTTTTGCCTATGAGAGGCAATAGACAACACAGAAAATCCACTTGCCATGCTCTGTGATTATGTATCTTTACGAAACATGAAATAAAACATACTGTAAAAAGCATACATAAAGCTGTCTGCATGGAAAAACAGATTTTGTGTGGAGGTGAATTCTGAAGCATAGGAGGATAATTGTGTTACCATGAGGCCATGCCTGAAATGTATTCAGATAAGTATGCAAGAGTCATTGGAAGGCTGAAAGCTCAAAGAGCACAGCCAATTCACTGTAGTTTGCTCATCTTTTAAAAACAATTGATTTGCTAAATCTGAAATATAGAATTAAATAGACTTCTTTGAATTCTTATTACTTTCAAGCTGTATGTGCAAGCACAATTTGGAACAATTTTCCACTTAATGTACCACTAAACTAAGGCCAAGTTATTTTGTATAACAGAGCTACTGATGAAGATATTTTAAAAATGTAATCAAAGAGGAATATTTTTTTTGCATAGTACATTTAGTATATTTTGGACACAAACAGTGGATCATCTCTCAGGAGTTATTAAAGGCTTAAATTTTATTCAACTTGGCAAATATGTGTTCACATCCTACAGTCAATTAGGTATTAAAAAATAGCCTATTTTTTTTATGTTTTTAGGCCATAAATGCAACACAAAATCCAGCACTGAGCTTACTGATACCCAGTTGGTAATTAAGTTGCAGCTGTAACTGCTCAAAAATCCTCATTTAGCAAAAGCTAAATGAGTAGCAAAAGCTAAATGAGTAGCTCTGACAAACAACTGCTTAAAAAAAATATATAAATAAAAAATTGACTCACTATGGCAGAAATAAATGATTAGGAATGGTTCTCTTCAAAATACCTTAAAATGTATTTATCAAGCCTAATAAACATACAATTGTAAGACAATCTAAAACAAATAATTGTTAATACACATGACATCCAAAAGAATACCTAGATCAGTACTAGATAATAGAGCGTACTCAACCCTATTAAATCAGATTACAATACTGACATCCTAAAATAAAATAAAATAATAGTAGTATAATAATTAAAGAAGATATGTCTCTATATTTGTAACAATGATCAACACAAGAATTATATAATATTTAAAGAGTGTTTTTTATAACACATGACCTTAGGGGTTTTTTTAAATCAAAGTTGCTTGGAGTTAGTTGTTTGTTTGCGAAGATTTCGTCACAATTATAATTCAAAATTACTAAGTGTAAGAAAAACTTAATTTGTGCTAGTATTGATCTAGGTATTTTTTACAGATGTCTAGTAACATTTATTTGATTTAGGTTGTTATATAATTGTATGTTTATTGAGCTTAGCACATACATTTTAAGGTATTTTGAAGAGCACCATTCTTAATCCTTTATTTTCACCATAGTGAGTAATTTTTTTTTATTTATATACATTTTTTTCTGTTTTAAATAAACTAATTAGCTATTAGATGTGAACAAAGTTATGCAAAGCTAGGATTAAATTTACACCTTTAATAAATAATCTGAAATGGATGATAATGATAAAGCTGGGTACACACTACACAAGATTTCTTCCAATGCAATATTGTTAACGATTTTACCAATGACGGAATGTCCTGATCAACATGCTGATTCCTGTGTACACACTATACACATTTTACAAGACTTACCTTCAGATCTGTGCTCTTCATCTGTAATAACCATCTGCTGAAATGAACATGACTCTCTAAACTCTGTGGAGATTTTTTAGTCTGGTTATAAAATAAAATCAAATCATCCAATGTGCTTTGGTACAATAAAACATGATCGTGGGAGCGTACACACTAATGGAATATCAGACCTAACAGTCATTTATCGTGTGATTGGGAAGATATTCGGGTGAAAACCTCTAATGTGTACCCAGCTTTAGATACTTTATACATCTAATGACAGCGATTAAATGGTGCTAGGATTTGTCAAAAAACTTAAATACAAAATCTATTTTATGATGACTACATATGCAAAATAAACTCAATGAACTCTAACAACTAGTGTAGAGCTGCAATATTGCTCAATTTGTGATGTGCCAAATCAGTGCCGTAACTAGACATTTTAGTGCCCTGGGCGAGATAGGGCACCGGCGCCCCCCATCTAAGTGGGAGTGAAAATCATTGAGTATGCGTGGTCAACCTACTGTGGGGGCGTGGCTAGCGCTTTACAAGTTCTAGACCGCCCTGAAACCCCTCCCTCCCCATTCTTCACGGTCTGGCTTTGTAAGGATCTTTATGTAATAAGCTTCCATAGAATCAAAGTACTTTAAATGCAGCTATCACATGCTAGCTGTTTAAAAAATGAATCGGTTATTGAAATAAAACTCACTGAAACAAATTTAAACATAATTGTAATGGTACCATACAATACAGAGAGCATTCCTATGACTGCCATACTATACAGAGAGCATTCCTGTGACCGCCATACAATACAGAGAGCATTCCTATGACTGCCATACTATACAGAGAGCATTCCTATGATCACCACACCATACAGAGAGCATTCCTATGACCACCATACCATACAGAGAGCATTCCTATGACCGCCATTCAATACAGAGAGCATTCCTATGACCGCCATACTATACAGAGAGCATTCCTATGCCCGCCATACCATAGAGAGAGCATTCCTATCACCACCATACTATACAGAGAGCACTCCTATGACCGCCATACTATACAGAGAGCATTCCTATGACCGCAATACTATACAGAAAGCATTCCTGTGACCGCCATACAATACAGAGAGCATTCCTATGAACGCCATACTATACAGAGAGCATTCCTATGACCGCCATACTATACAGAGAGCATTCCTATGACTGCCATACTATACAGAGAGCATTCCTATGACCACCATACCATACAGAGAGCATTCCTATGACTGCCATACAATACAGAGAGCATTCCTATGACCACCATACTATACAGAGAGCATTCCTATGACCGCCATACCATAGAGAGAGCATTCCTATGACCACCATACTATACAGAGAGCACTCCTATGACCGCCATACTATACAGAGAGCATTCCAATGACTGCTATACTATACAGAAAGCATTCCTGTGACCGCCATACAATACAGAGAGCATTCCTATGACCGCCAAACTATACAGAGAGCATTCCTATGACTGCCATACAATACAGAGAGCATTCCTATGACCGCCATACCATAGAGAGAGCATTCCTATGACCGCCATACTATACAGAGAGCATTTCTATGACCGCCATACCATAGAGAGAGCATTCCTATGACCGCCATACTATACAGAGAGCAGTCCTATGACCGCCATACTATACAGAGAGCATTCCTATGACCGCCATACTATACAGAAAGCATTCCTGTGACCGCCATACAATACAGAGAGCATTCCTATGATCGCCATACTATACAGAGAGCATTCCTATGACTGCCATACAATACAGAGAGCATTCCTATGACCGCCATACAATACAGAGAGCATTCCTATGACCGCCATACTATACAGAGAGCACTCCTATGACCGCCATACTATACAGAGAGCATTCCTATGACCGCCATACTATACAGAGAGCATTACTGTGACCGCCTTACAATACAGAGAGCATTCCTATGACCGCCATACAATACAGAGAGCATTACTATGACCGCCATATTTTTTCAGAGAGCATTCCTATGACCGCCATACCATACAGAAGGCATTCCTATGACTGCCATACTATACAGAGAGCATTTCTATGACCGCCATACTATACAGAGAGCATTACTATGACCACCTATTTTACAGAGAGCATTCCTATGACCACCATACCATACATAGAGCATTCCTATGACCGTCATACTATACAGAGAGCATTCCTATGACTGCCATACTATACAGAGAGCGTTAATATGACCACCATACTATACAGAGAGCATTCCTATGACCACCAAACTATACAGAGAGCATTCCTATAACCACTATACAATACAGAGAGCATTCTTGTGACTGCAATACAGATACCATCCCCCCTCCATAATAGCAACTTACATCCCCTCCCTCCATAATTGCAGCTTACATCCCCCTCCCCTCCCTCCATAATAGCAGCTCACATGCCACCCCTCCCCTCCCTCCATAATATCCGCTCACATGCCCCTCCCCTTCCTCCATAATAGCAGCTCACATGCTCCCACTCCCTCCATAATAGCAGCTCACATGCCCCCACTCCCTCCATAATAGCAGCTTACATCTCCTCCCCTCCCTCCATAATAGCAGCTCACATCCCCCCCTCCCCTCCCTCCATAATAGCAACACACATCCCCATTCCCTTCTTTTGAAGCTTATTTTTCTTGTCTTTTATCCTGGCCAGCCGTTGCTGCCTGGCTCCTCTCTGCTTCTCTGCTCTTCTGCTGCCTAGCAATTTCATGACATCAGACGCTGAGGGGCAGAGAGCAGAGTTCAAAAGGGGGTGGAGCCGGGTGCCGACTGCCATATTGGATGCGCCGGGCGGCCAGCAGTCTGTTTCTGAGGTCTGTTATTTTTTTTTTTTTTTTTCAGTCTCCTCACAGAGGCAGGTGCGGGAGGCCACTGCGCCCCCTTGGGACTGCGCCCTGGGCGGAATCACCGCCCACACCTTGCTCGTTACGGCTCTGTGCCATATAAAAGAATTGTTACATAGAACACAATTTTTATCAAAAAATGGAGCAGAGCGCACACACTACCTGATAATTATATTCTAATTAGAGATGCTCACTGACCCTCGTGTTCTGGTTTTGGTTTTGGATCTGGATTACCTTCGGGTTTTGGTAATAGTATTTCCAAGGCTGTTTTTGCTTGATCCCCAATTTAGGGGCTAATTCAATTCGGCCCTGTTATTCTAGGAATATCGCAGCCTGCATATTATTACCAATGCTACGGTAAAAGTGCGCAGTATTACCGCTAGGGGCTACGTGAACCCTTATACTTCAGGAAGACAAGAAATATATATCACAATGTGCTTTATATTGGCAAGAGGCCCATACACCACACCTGGATTGAACAGGCCAGACCCCTCAATCAATTCATCTTGAAAACATTTCATGGCAATACAGAGTGGCAGTACCATACATCGAATGTGTAGGAGACAAAAGAGTGATAACTCAATCCAATAATGCATATCTAAGAATAGTGTAATGACCAGCATGGCTAACTCTATACCTCATCAATTAGACAGGAGCAAGCCCATTTCATTCACCTAAATAATTGGTCACTTCACCTAATGAGGCAAATCCTTTAGCTCATTTAGACAGTCTTTGATTTATTTATATCTATGTCCATTGGCCGCTGCTTACAAAAAGACTTTTTATTTTTAACATAACATGCGAAGCTAAATATGAATTGTAATTACTTTCATTAGGAAAAACAACAAATCCAAAATATTTATAAAGCATATATTATTTTACTATGATGGTCCTACTCCTTAGTAGAGATGCTCAGGCTCGGTTCCCCAAGAACAGAACACACCCGAACTTAACAGATCCGACGAGTACAGAGCCTAGCCGGCTTGGTACTTTTGCGCGCCCTCAGAATTGAAAATGAGGCAAAACGTCATTGTTACGTCGTCGGATCTCGCATTCTTTCGATTATATAAGTGCCACCCTCCATGGCAATCCAGCGTCATTTCACAGAGGGACACAGTCTCTAGAGCAGTTGTGCAGCATCATGAGTAGAAAAGAAAGAGACGGGGTAACAGTGTTCTTCAAAGTCTCCAGTGACATTCAGGAGAGCTCCATTGCTCCATTGCTAATTGTCATTGCTGAAATAGAATTAGTAGGGCTGGCAGTCTTGGTGTAAATCTGCAGTCACATTGTACTGTGTTACATAAGTAACACACAAAGAGGAGAGCTCCATTGCTAATTGTCATTACTGAAATACAAATAATAGGGCTGGCAGTCTTGGTGTAAATCTGCAGTCACATTGTACTGTGTTACATAGGTAACACACAAATTGGAGAGCTAAATTGCTTCATTGTTAATTGTCATTGCTGAAATAGAAATACTAGGGCTGGCAGGCTTGGTCTTCTGAATTTGCAGTCACATTGTACAGTGTTATATAGGTTACGCACAAAGAGGATAGCTCCATTGCTAATTGTCATTGCTGAAATAGAAATACTAGGGCTGGCATGCTTGGTCTTCTGAAGTTGCAGTCAAATTGTACAGTGTTAACAAAATTGATTCACAGCAGTACACAGAAGAGCAGGAGCACTAAGCAGCTGCTAGCACCAGTCATGATGATAGCAATCCCTCTACGTCATCTGGTCGAGACTATGTTAAATTGCATAGTGTTTGTAAGTCAGGAAAACAAAAATGTAAAAAAACACCTTTCACCTTGGTCAAGAAAAAAAGACCTGTAATTCAGGCAAAGTTATCTGTAGACAAAAATAAAATTCCCATCATGCCATTCTACACACGCAGTGGCAAGGAAAGAATGAGGCCTTCGACTTTATCTATGAGTGCTAGTTCTGCAACTGTCACTGAGTCATCTTCTTGTTAGGTCAGTCGTGACCAAGCAAGACCTTGTCATTCGGACTCCAAAAGGGGTGTCCAAATATTTTTACGTGTAAAAGCCGAGCTGGAAGAAAACAGTAAAGCATTAGAGGAAAATGTATGTTCAGATTCAGAAATGGCACAAATCCCTGAGTAGAGTCTATCCATGAGTGCTATGTGTAATCCTGACCATTTTATATGTGTACCCATAAAGAAGGCTCCTTTCAACATCTCTGCAGATGTGTGCATCAACAACCTAACTGTAGCCGGTGATACACAAATTGAGAATGCCACTTACGAATTGCAAAAGGATGAAGGGGGATATTTTGTGTAGCCAACAAGGGCGCTAATGAGGATGTTGATGAGGATGATGTTGTTTGTGTAAGTCCTGCACCGGTGGAAGCAGTTCTTGCACGTGATAAGAAAATGGCCATTGTCATGCCTGGACATAAGACCAAAAAATCCACCTCTTATGTGTGGAACTATTTTTACCCAAATCCTAACAACAGTTGTCTAGCCATTTGTAGCGTGTATAAAGCCACAGTCAGTTGAGGTAGGGACCTTAACCGTCTAGGAACCTCATCCATGTTATGCCATTTGAAGTGAGTACGTGGCAAGCTGTTGGGAAAATTGGAAACTTATGCTAAAAAATAACAGCAAGCAGTCCATGATCAGCTAGGTCCCTTCTGTCGACACCTGTAATCTACACCCACAACGCTGTCCTCATCAATATCCTCTGTAGCAATCGGAGTTAGTCCTGCACCCAAGTTGCTAAGGCTAGATGACTGCTCCACTATCCTGGATTCCTAAGAAGAATTCTTGAGCGTTAGTCCCACTGCTGCTGCTGCTGCTGCTGCTGGGGGTTAATCTTCATCCCAGAAGCATACTAAGAATAAGACTACTAGCAGTTTGCAACAATTGACTGTTAAACAATCCTTTGCAAGAGGAAGCAAGTATGAAAGCTGTCACCCAATCGCAAAGCGGATCACAGACGCCATGGTGACTATGCTAGTAATAGATCTACGTCCAATATCCACTATTAATGCAGCTGTTTTTAGACAGTTACTTGAGGTCTTGTGTCCCTGTTACCAAATTCCATTAAGACACCATTTCACTAGAAAAGCTATTCCTCACCTCTATCAGAAGGCTCATAAAAATGTTATTATTGGGCTACAAAATGTTATTTTACCCACTGTACACTTAACCACAGATATGTGGACAAGAGGAACTGGGCAAACTAAAGATTATATGACTGTAACAGCCCACTGGGTTGGTGATTCCCCTTCACCAGTACCTCACAATTGTCAGAAGCAGGCTACTCTGTGTATCACCGGCTTCACTAAGAGGCATACAGCTGACAGTCTGTTACAAAAAGTAAGGGATGTCATTGCAAAATGGCTTATAACACTAGGACTCTCCTCAGGATATGTCATTTCTGATAACGCCAACAATATTTTGAGAGCATTACAGCTGGGTGAATTCCATCACATTCCCTGTTTTGCTTACACAATAAACTTGGTGGTGCAGAGCTTCTTAAAAGATGACAAGGACGTGCAGAAGATGCTGTCTGTGACCAGTAAAATATCTGTACTTTTCCGGTATTAAGCAACAGCATGTAGGAGATTGCAGCAGCTAGCAGAGCAATTTAATTTGCCCTGCCACCAACTGAAGCAAGAGGTGGTGACAGGGTGGAATTCCACCCTGTATATGTTTCTGCGGACGGAGGAACAGCGAAAAGCCATCCACGCTTACTCCTCAAGCCATGACATTGGGAAAGGAGGGGGCATGTATTTTACTCGAGCGTAGTGGAGAATACTTTCCATGTTGTGCAAGGTTCTGAAACCATTCAAAATAGTAGTCATCTGTGAAGTGAGTTCAGAAACTGCTAGCTTGAGTCAAGTCATTCCCTTAAATAGACTTTTGGAAAAGCAGCTCGAGAAACTGAAGGAGGAGATTAAACAAAGCAATTAAGTTAAGTATGTAGGACTTTTAAATCAAGTACTTTATTTGCTTCACCAGGATCCAAGAGTTATCAAAATCTTGATATCGGATCACAACATTTTGGCAACTGTGCTTGATCCTCGGTTTAAGAGCTACGTCTTCTCTTTATTTCCAACTGACCTAGATCTGAAGAGATACAAGGAGCTCCTGGTGAGCAAGATGACAGCTCAAGTGTTAAGTGACAGGACGGCGTCTCCTCCTTCAGTTTCTCACTAAACTGCTGCTAGGAAAAAGCTTAGCTTTCACAAGAGACCCAAGGATGATGCAGGTGACTCAGCACAACAATTTGACACCTCTGCCATAACTTCACCTGATCCTACTACCAAGGAGGATTATTTTCATGACAGCATAGAAATAGACACATCAGACAGTCCCTTTACATACTGGGAGGAAAAAAAGGGAATTTGGAGACCCATGTACCAACTCGCTTTGCACTTCCTAAGCTGCCCACCCTCCAGTGTGTATTCAAAAAGAGTTTTCAGCACAGCCGGGAACCTTGTCAGCGATTATCGTAGGAGGCTACTAAATTTAGAAAAGATGATGTTCATAAAAATGAACTTCAAGTTCCACAGGAAAGGCTTTTCCCGCCAATTACATCAAAATACTGAGACTTCTGTAATGGTGGATTCCAGCGGTGGTGAATTAATAATGTGTGAGGATTATGTACAAACTGATGATGGTGAGGATGAGGCTGAGGATGATGACAACAACATATTGTCACAGTAGAGTTCATTAACAGCACTGTTACCTCATCTCATCTCTCATCTCGCTCCCCTTAGATCTGTACTTAACGCCGCTGCTAGGCTTATTTTCCTCTCTCGCCGTTCCACCTCTGTATCCCCACTCTACCAAGCCCTTCACTGGCTCCCCTTCCCCTACAGAATCCTTTTCAAGCTCATCACTCTGACTTACAAGGCCCTCGCCAACTCCACTGCTCCCTACATCTCTAACCTTATCTCTATTCACACTCTCTCCCGCTCACTGCGATCGTCCAACGATCGTCGCCTCTCTTCCCCTCTGATTACCTCCTCTCACGCACGTATCCAAGACTTCTCCCGCGCCGCTCCCCTCCTTTGGAACAAGCTCCCCCGCTCCATCAGAACTTCCCCTAATCTGTCATCTTTCAAACGAACACTAAAAACCCACCTTTTCCTTAAAGCCTTCCAGTCTCATGCCTAAACTCCCACTGGTCGGCTACCTCTCTTTCTCATCCCTTCTTCCCTTCTCCCCCTTCCTCGACTCCGTCTCCATTTCTCCCGTCTCTCCGTCTCATCCATGTGTCTGTCTGTCTTTCCCTCCCTTTAGATTGTTCGCTCCTTTGAGCAAGGCTCTCCTACCTTCTGTTTCCATCACTTTTAACTGCGCTCTCCAGCTACTCAGCTCACCTCCTCTCAGTCCCTCTGCCCTCTGTCTCCACTCGCTTCTCTCCGCTCCCCTCAGTGACTCTCAACCTGTCATCCGTGCCCACCCTCTTGGGCCATAGTTACCTGCCTATACTCACTTTTCCCCTCCCTCCCTCTCTTTCATGCTGTGCCTGAGCCCCCAGAGTTATAGTGCTTACTGTTACTTGTACTGTGCTGTTTCACCTTGTACTGTGCCATTGTTTGTCCTTGTACGGCGCTACGGATACTTTGTGGCGCCCTATAAATAAAAAATAATAATAATAATAAAACCTTAGATGCCTTAAGACCATTGTTAGCATGTTTTGTGGGGGCCCAAACAAACCAATCACATCAGCCTTAAAAGTGGCACTCCTTGTCGTTGAAGTGCTTGGTTTGTTAAAGTGTGCATGTCCTTTTTAAGATCCAACATAAGGACAATTTCATCTTGCACCACTTTTTCTTTCAGCTACCACTGTGTGCCTATTAAACACCTATTGATGATGCAGATGACTCAGCACAACATTTTGATATCTGGTCTTGTGTACTGTAAAAGAATTGACCAGAATTAGTGACACCTCTGCTGTATCTCCACCTGATCCTACTATCAACTATCAACATCCAACGAATGGTGGAGGATCATTTTAAATTTTTTTGAGTGATATGAAGACAACAGTTTTATTAACAAAGAACAACATTGCTTGCAGAAGTAATGTAAGCATGGATGTCTAAATAGACATGTATATGTATTACCTTCCACGTTGCTGCTGTTTCATCAAATGTTTGTAATCTTTACTTACGTCAAAGGTACCTAACTATATTATAAGTTTCTGGGATTGGGGTTGATTTGAAGCTCAGTGATGAATTTGCTTTTTGCTGGAAATTACAATGGCTCCTTTTAGTGCATTGTCTGGCACCCTGAATTGATCTGGGTTTGATAAAAGCACGTATCCCGGGGGGGGGGGGTTAGTGCTCGTCACCATGTATTAGCTGTAGAATTACCACAGTTATCCAAGAAACGGGTGGAGCGATCAAATGAACCATAACTGGTTTCATGATCCAAGCACAATTCCATCTTGCACCACTTTTCTTTTCTGCCACTGCTGTGTGCCAATGTTTCCTAGATGTGCTATAAACTGCCGTGTGTTTCAGTCATTGCTCTGTCGCTTAGCATCCAGCCAGATCACTGAAAGTGTATAAAAATAACATTGTGACCTGTGAGATGGTCAAAATTGACTACAAATGATTTGAAATTAGTGTTATTGAGGTTAATAATAACATAGGAGAAAAAAGGAGCACAATTATGTGATTTTAGCAAAAAAAATAGTTATTTTAGAATAAAATAGGGATCCAAAACCAAAACCAAAACACGCAAGGGCAGTTTTGCCAAAACCAATACCAAAACAAAACGTTTATTCAAGTCCAAAACCAAAACCAGAACACGGGGGTCAATGAACATTAGTATATCAGATGTATGTGTTGATGGAATGTAACAGTGCAGTTATTGTTGTCAATAAAGCTTAGTATGTTTCTAAAACCGTCCCAAAGAGTAAAACATAATAAAAAGGGCATCAAAACAAAATATTTTGTAATTAGCATTATTATGACTATTCTTAATACATAATAAACCGCCTAAAATACATATAGAATTTTAAAAAGATTAATTGTGTATTAGGCAGCTAATAGTAAGACGCATATCTTTTTCAGAAAGTACAACATTATTGATAAACACCTTTGTTTGCCATGGCTTCTCTACAGGATTGATGCCAGCCTTACATGCTAGCATCAGCAGAACTGGTTGTCCCTGACTAATTTCCTCACTAACCTTAACTGTCAGGCAATATCTGTAATAGCTAATTAATCATGACATGCCAATGTGGTCTGATGTCTCAGATAGCAACTTACCAGGTCGGCAAATACAAAATATTTGTTTCTGGCTTTCTGTATATTAACAGCATGTAAAATAAACACATTTTACAGTATTCACTTAGCTAATAGTATATGGCATACTATATAATAAGCAAGGCTGGCGAATATCATAAGGTTATAGATGTGTTAATTATGTGGGCTTTCTTTGTGGGGAAGAAACTTTGCAAAGTTGAAATGTAGTTAAAAACAAATATATTGTAAAATCCCTTAGGTTATTAACTGTCACATTTGAGATAAACAGATTTCTTGTGTCATTTTCTTTATATTTTTACAAGTGAGTTCCATCTCCTTTCTTTCCCAAAGCATATCAGTGAGCTGTTCATGAATCCAACCTTTGGTGGCACTAGAGATTTAGAATTTGCTGAGCAGAGGTGGTTATTATTGTAAAGGCAAACAGTTGAATATACTATGATTTACTGTGTGTTTTTTTATAGAAACAGAATAATCTTGTATGAGTATACATAGTCAAGGATATGAAAGAGGAAAGAAAGTGGAATAAACATCACTGGCAGTAAGATCAATGCTCGCTGGATATTTCTTTCTACAAGAAATAAGATATTGAAAAATGATGTCACTACATTACATACATTAGACTTCTTTAAGTATTTGATTTACCCTTTCAGCTGTATATACAGCATTCTCCACTAGGCAAAGTTTAAATTAAATGGATTCTGGACAAAACAAAGGACGAGCCCTCCCCTAATTGCTATTAGTGCACTGATAGTGGTGTTTAAAAGTTCAGGATCAGGGTATGACATTATACAATCCATGCACAGACACAGGACAGCACATAACAACACATTAAGAAGAGTGGCACTGGGGTTTTCTGGAATTTGTGAATAAGACATGATTCAGCTATCAAATCAATTACAATTGCGGGCTACCAGGGTATAAATTGAAAAGATGTAGGGCCTGATTAATTAAGGAAAGTAAAGCCAAAAAAAGGAGTAACTTTGCACCTTTGCAAAACCATGTTGCATGGGAGGATTACATTTAAAATGTGCTGGCAGATTTATAGTTGGGATATTAAGCTGTAAACCATATTAGAGACACTGGGGCCTATTTATACATAGGACCCCTTCTCCAGCGATAAGTAGGAGTTCTATAGCTGTAAAATATGCTAATTATATTGAGCTTTAAGTTACAATGTTGTGGAAGATGTCAATTAAAGTTTAAAAAAAATACATTTAAGTTATTAATATATATATATATATATATATATATATATATATTAAAAACCTTCATTCCTTAAAAATGCTCCACTCAAAGAATAAATTGTTTTCAAATATTAATCTGTCTTCTCCATCCTGAGATGTCATTTACAGAACAGGTATTTTGGCGGTACAATTACCACCACGATACTTGCTAAATAGGCTTTCCCATGCAAAGACTTGGAAACTCCCCCTCTTGAAAACCTGTTTTTGACCCTGCATTACCAAAAAGAAGATAAGTGTAGGGCATGGGACCCCTCGTCTTGTTGCATTTGTAATGAGTTTAACAGAAACCCTAAATTAAAGAATTTTGCTGAAGGGTTAGAGTATAGAACTACAATTGAGAGCTATATTGCTGTAGAGAGTATAGGAGGAGCTTCAAACCTCAAGAGGAATGCTTTCATGTATTCCTAGTTGCCTCTTTGCATATAAATAAAGGAATAGAGTAGGCCTTCTGGAAGGCACTCGACTTAAACAAGGTCCAGAAACAGAATCTTGTGCCTTCCAATTCCTGATGTCCTGTTACAAAACCAATTGGGTTGGATTAATAAAAAGAAAGAAGAGTTTAATTGTCAGTCAAAGATGTCGATTTTAACATCTGTATTTAAGGTATAGCTACTATAGTAGCTTCCAACATTTCTCTTGGGAGAGAGCCCAGTTCAGCAGCTTCATTAAATAAGTTGGTCAATTGCGGAACTAAAATAGCTGCATAAGATTTACAGTACAGGTTTGTGTAGCCATCATACCCCAGGCAAAACTATGTTATGTCTAAAGCTTTAGTGTTAATTCTAAGTATTATAAAATATATTTTAGCTTTAGCATGTTGCACTTTTAGTTGATTAGCTAAAAGTGTGTCTGCCTAATGCTTGCAGTTTTTTTAAAATGATATTCTGTTTTTCGGCAGTGAGATTCTATTTAGATGATATTGGCCAATTGTATTTCATGCAATTGTTGAAGACATCAGGTTTGCCTATTATTTTGTTAAAAACTGTATCACCTGGTAAGCACCTCTGGTTGGTTTTGACATCTCTGTATATTAATACTAGCAGCCATTTTTATAAACTGTAATCTTGTGAAGGGTTTATGGGCACACAAGAGAGTGGACTGTGGGGAAACAAGGTATTAATATTACCTAAACCTGTCAACTGCAGACTATAAAAATATATACTTTTTCTTGCCCTCTGGTTCCCCATGTTTCTCAGTCATATTTAGACTTGTGTATATTCTATTTTGAGAGTAGTAAAAGGTCTGCCAACATGTATTGTTATCTTGCAGACTAGTCCATTGCTTCAGTCTAGGCAAAAGGGTTATTGTCAACCAGTCCTCTATGAATATACAGCACACTATGGGGTCTCTTGTCTTTGTTTAGATGTGATGTTTATTTATAGAGGACTGCATTGTTTATTTAAATGTAAATGCTATATCTTGGAAAGTGACCGCACCAAGTTTAAAAATCAAAAGATTATATCTTTTTCACAACCCCTATTTTCCTGGTTATACAGTTATGTGTCAAGAATTGCTTTTGATATTGCTGGAGGGTGCACCCAAATACTCAGTATAATTCAAATATGGAAAAAGAGAAACAGAGAGAGATATCTATCGAGGCACTCAGGGATGTGAATAATAATTAAAAATTTTAATTTTTATTTATATGTATTAAAATATGATTTCCATACACATAGCGAAAAATAAGAAAGCAAATATTGTGAAAAAAAGACAAACACAGTACTGACAAGTTATTTATAGTGTGGGAGCCAAGCCCCCATATTCGCATCATTAAGATTGAGCCAATCCAACGATCTTTTATGTAGGAGTGATTGATAACAGTTCTCACCTATCTCTTGCCTGGTCTCATTTATTTCAAACTCCTATTGGTTGGAGCATGTTTCATTCATTCAAGACACGAGGACTATCTTGTTACATTCACAATAAGGAATCACAATAACGGATAGGAGGTTCGTATAGTTGTTGTTTGAACACTTGCAATATTCTGCAATAATATTAATGTATATTTATCTTACTATATGGAGTGTGGATATCACCCATATTGTTATATCCTTAATGAATAATACGAAAGTTCTAAAGATCTAATACTTCTTAATTATAACGAATTGTAAAGAGAGTCATATTTATAGTGAATCTATCTTGTGTTCCATCGTGATAAATCTCTCATTATTGAGGTCAAGGTTCTAAAGTTTCAGTGTGCTCAAGTATATATAAATAGAAAATAGAATACAAGTGAAATTATATAAGTGATATAATTAAATTAATAATTCTATATGAATTAAGTGAAAAAATATAGAAAAAAGTAAATAAGGAAAAAAATAATAATAAATAAATAAATATTTTTATTATTTCATATTGTGCGTGTCCTAATAAGTAAAAGTGGTTTAAGGAGATAATATATCTTAATATTATAAGTAAGTGAATATATATCCTATAGTAATATTTATATATATATATATATATATATATATATATATATATATATATATAGTATTATTCCTATTTACTTGTTCATTTTTTAATATTTTTTTTATTTTTTAATTTTCGTGTATTATATTTTTATATTCCTTTGTATTATTATATTTTCATTTTAATTAGAATTTTTGTATTTTTAGATTTTAATATTTCCTCTTTATCTGTATTATTACTAACCCTTTAAGTGGTATTAATAATTACCACAGGAAAATGCAAGTGTAGGACAGTTCATATGTTTTATACCTGATTACAAAAAAGCCAAAAACTATTGTAATCATTGAGACCGTCGGCTACCATGCTGCTCATTGTAAACATTTTCCTCTCTTCCCTTCTGAGTAGTTCACCTTGTAGGTCTCCTCCTCGAATTCCTAAATGTATTTGTTCCATTATGAACGCTTTCATCCATTTAAGGTTGCTATTATGATGGTTTAAAAAATGCTTTGCAACCATTGTTAGTGTTTTATAATTTCCCCAGTCTTTCTCCGCGTTCTTTATGTTTCCCACATGCTCCAAAAGTCTTCTTTTAAAAGGGCGACTGGTCATGCCTATATAGTTTTTTGGGCATGGGTATGATAAGCAATATATCACTCCGGAGGAATTACAGTTTAAATAATCATCTATCTTCCAGATCTCCCCATATTTGTCTTTGTATTCTTTCATGATGAGTGTGTATTGGCATGCTTTGCATTAACCACAATTATAAAAACCTTTTAATTTGTTAGAGTTAGAGATTTTGTTCCGGAAATGACTGCTTATTAGATGGTCCTTTAGATTTTTTGATCTCCTCCAACTAATGGAGATTCTATCTCCCAGAATTTTTTTCAGGTCACGATCCAAGAGGAGAATATGTAGGTGTAAAATTGTATTCAGTTGTCTCCATTCTGTGCAGAATGTACCGATTATTCTAACCTTGGAATCATTTTCATCATTTTGATGGGTTAATGCCGGGTGTAGGAGGGATTCCCTATCCTTTGTAGACAAAACGTTTGGGCATTTCTAATAGTTCTTCTTCAATATCCCCTTTGTTTGAGCCTTGTTATGAGTTCTTCCGATCTCTTTTCACAGACTTGTCCGTCAGAGCAATTGCGTTTTGTTCGCAGTAATTCTCCTTTCGGTATACCCTTTATAACAGATGGGTAGTGTGCACTTGATGAATGTAAAATACTGTTAGTTGCAGTGTGTTTTCTATACATATTAGTATTTAAAGTGCCATCTGCTTCATTATAGATAGACAAGTCAAGGAAATTGATTTTAGTTGGATTAATTTCAGAGGTCAATTTTAAATTTAGATGGTTGGTATTCAGGATCCTGGTACATTCTTGAAACAAAGGGATATCACCTTCCCATTGGATCAAGATGTAGTCTATGTATCTAAGCCACAAAGTATGTGTCTCATATATTCCTCATTGATTTCACAGAATTCCATCTCCCTCTCCCACCAACCCAAAAATAGGTTGGCATAAGTCGGGACACAACATGTCCCAATAGCAGTCCCCCTTATCTGGAGAAAGAATCTTTCATCAAATAGGAAGTAGTTCTTGGTCAGAATAAATCGCAAGAGGTTAATAATGAAGTTGTTCTGATCTAATTCAGTATTCATATCCAAGAAGTATCTTACTGCTTTTATTCCATCATCATGATTTATATTTGTGTACAAGGATTCCACATAGTATGAAGCCAGGTAAGTATTTTCATCCACTGTTATCTTTTGTATTTTAGAGAGGACATCTAAAGTATCTCTAATATAAGATTGCAAGTTTAGGAAATGTGGTCTCAAAAATTGATCCACATATTTACTAGCTTTCTCAGTTAGTCCTCCAATCCCAGTGATAATGGGTCTGCCTGGGGGGTTATTAGGACACGCACAATATGAAAAAATAAATATATATTTTTTTTATTATTATTTTTTTCCTTATTTACTTTTTTCTATATTTTTTCACTTAATTCATATAGAATTATTAATTTAATTATATCACTTATATAATTTCACTTGTATTCTATTTTCTATTTATATATACTTGAGCACACTGAAACTTTAGAACCTTGACCTCAATAATGAGAGATTTATCACAATGGACCCACAAGATAGATTCACTATAAATATGACACTCTTTACAATTCGTTATAATTAAGAAGTATTAGATCTTTAGAACTTTCGTATTATTCGTTAAGGATATAACAATATGGGTGATATCCACACTCCATATAGTAAGATAAATCTATATTAATATTATTGCAGAATATTGCAAGTGTTCAAACAACAACTATACGAACCTCCTATCCGTTATTATGATTCCTTATTGTGAATGTAACAAGATAGTCCTCGTGTCTTGAATGAATGAAATATGCTCCAACCAATAGGAGTTTAAAATAAATGAGACCAGGCAAGAGATAGGTGAGAACTGTTATCAATCACTCCTACATGAACGATCCTTGGATTGGCTCAATCTGAATGACGCAAATATGGGGGCTTGGCTCCCACACTATAAATAACTTGTCAGTACTGTGTTCGTCTTGCCCTGACAAAGCATACCAGCGAAACGCGCATCGGCATTTGCTCCACAGCTCACTCTATGCCGCTGCAATTTATTCTGATACCTGTGCCCTATCAGTAGCAATTGTAGACAGATAGCTCTGAAGGCATTCAAACAGATACTCTGACAGGTTAATAGCTCTCTATACACACTGATATGTTCTAGCTCTATAATCAATGCTAATGATGAAATGTACATAAGGACATAGAGTAGCAGCGGGTATATGAAATAAGGGATTATTCCAGCTAATATATATACCTAATTACTATATCTCTGATCTACAGCTGATGACAATCTATAAGGAATAGCGATTGTAGACAGAAAGCTCTGAAGGATTTTAAATAGATACGCTGACAGTCTAATAGCTCTCTATACACAATAATATGTTCTAGCTCTATAATGAATGCCAATGATGAAATGTATATGAGGATATAGAGTAGACTAACAGCGTTTCTAGCACTCTTATATAGTGGAGGAAATAAATTTATAAGAGAGCTTATGTGTAATACACTATGTATTTATATGTGAATAAAGAAACCTGATAACAACAGGTATACGAAAAAAGGGACTATTTCAGTCAATATATATACCTAATTGCAATTTACTCAGAGTTCAAAATATGAACAACTATATTTAGTATTTGTGAATATATGTAATATGAGATAACATGAACAACACAAAATGCTAAATTAGCCGTTAATGTTGTAACTTAAGGAATCTTGCCCTGAAGTTAGGGTATCCCTAATAATTGTATATGGGGACCTAGCCGTTACATCGGTGACCTAATTATAATTAAGATTGGATAACCCTTATTTCAGATAATTAACCAGTGGCATATAAGTTACCTATAATACTTGTTTCCAGTGCACTGCTTTTACATAGGGAATAAGATTATAATAACTGTCAGCAGGTCAACAGAGTATTTTCTGTACCAATTAACCATCTAATACTTTTTGTGCCCGGATATTCCATAATAGATATCCAGGGACACTTAGATTTACATTTACAAGTGACTAACATGAATAATCGCTTTCCCAATGCGGGTTGATGATATGATTACCAACCCAAATCTATATTAATGACATTTAGAAACAAGATCATTCTGGAACAGGGCCAGATACCAACCGGATATATAACCAGATAATCAAAGCGGCAATACAGAATCAATAAATATTTATTAATTAATTACAAGTGACGTGAGCTTGTGGAGCATTGCAGTTGTGACCGCATTTTATTTTATACTTTACTTCACTTTTTTTCACAATATTTGCTTTTTTATTTTGCGCTATGTGTATGGAAATCATATTTTAATACATACCAATAAAAATTTAAAATTTTAATTATTATTCACATCCCTGGGTGCCTCGATAGATATCTCTCTCTCTGTTTCTCTTTTTTCATATTTAAATGTAAATGTGTCTGGATTGTGATCTCTTCTGTTTTAACAAACTCTGCTGTATAGCCACAAAACAATACCTTTCCCTAATTAAATCAGGAGTGACTCATCTGCTATCCCTTTGTCTGTATGTTTACCTGTATATAGGTAAACACATACAAGGACCAATCAGACAGGTCCTGAAATTGCTGATGAGGTCATTTTTGGGCTTAAAAGAGAGCTCTAGAGGACAGCAAATCGGCATTTACTTCCAAGTGATAGTTGAAGTCAGGCTGGTGTTGAGATATAGATCTCTGCCCCTGACAGGAAAGGGAAAGTAGTTCCCTGGAGTACTGTCGTTGCCCTGATCTACCTCTCTAGGTCTTGGGGAGCTGTGTGTCTGCCGAAAGTGGAATGACAGTGACTTAGGACTGCTACGTTTGCTGGTAGTATTAACGGAGAGAGGGGAGAAGCTTGGATTGATAGACAGCAGTCCTTGAAAGTGACTAGGATACTGGTGAGGTGTTTTCATTATACCCTGTATGTTTTCTGTGCCAGACTGTAGTGTTATTTGTTGCAAGTTATTATTTAAATAAGTTTATTGCTGTTTTGTACTACCATTTTGTTACATAAACTTATTTGTATTATTTTGGATACTTGCCTGGCTGATTTTGAACCTTGGGTAGGTTCCGGGTAGGCCAGCTGTGCGGTGCAGAAGTTTACGTTAAACCTGGTATCCTCACATGAACTAGCTAGGTACGAGCTAGCGTTACAGCACAGACATTCTGTAATTTCTGATTCAGTCAATTGTTATTGTAGTAGGATCGCTATCAGACTTTAATTTAACTTCCATTGGCCTTTTCCAGTTAGTGTTTTTGTTTTACCTGTGACATTCCTGCACTGAGCTCCAGCCAACCATGTGATATAAATGAAACATCCCAAATAATAACTGGCTGACAATCGAGAAGAGGGGAGTGTGTTTAATTAATTAGTTAATTAAATTTATTTTAGCGTGGGTTGCATGTTTTCTACTATGTGCTATAATGCTGCTGACTTCTACTACTCTGTGACAATGATAGGCTGGAAATCTGGCACAGTGCTGTGATGTCTAGCTATAGCCCCACACACCCAGCCTGTTCCTTATTCCCCCTAGCAGCAGAGCACTGAAACTTGCATTCCTCTCCTCTGCCTGCCAGCCCCCCAAGAATGTGTTCTTTATAGATAGTAAGGAGCACTTAGGAAACTCGTCCCTGTCTGTAATGCTTCTGAATGGTAAATTATTGCAATTTAAATGCTCATCTATGTCAGCACATTTGTTGTGCAGATTAGTGTTTACCAAGTCATTCTGTGTTAATACTAATTCCTCCTTTTTGCTTTATATATGGGATGCTTTCTGGACAATATCTGTGTTCATTCCAGTAAGAGTATGTACCTGTCAGCTGCCCCTTAGTAATTGAAGAAATGTTTTTAGGCTTCATTCCATAACTTGGTTTTCTTCAGTGAAGGGCTGGCCCAGATCCAGTTAACAGCCACATGACAATGCAAGAGAAAAAGAAAGCACAGGCGGATCGTAATCTTAGCTGTGTGGAGGCCTATGATCACATGGCTGTAGAACGCCTGCAGCTTCAAAATTGTTGTTTTTGCCCCATCTGCTTACATTCTAATGCTTGCTTTTTTCTGCTTTATAAATACAGAGCCAGGGAGTTGCTTAAATGTGATGACATGCTAATATTTAGTGGAAGCTCTTAGGGCCTCAGTCATTAAGGAAAGTAAGACAAAAAAAAGGAGTAAATGATCTTCGGGACAAACCATGTTACAATGCAAGGGGTGCAAATTAGTTTATACTTTTGCACATAAGTTAAATATTGGCTGTTTTTTTCATCTATCACAAAAATACTTGATAGCTGTTTTTTACACTGAAATTTAAAGTTGATCTAGGACATGCCCTACTCCAACTATAAATCATTCCTCACATTTTAAATTTACCTGTTCCTCCAATGCAACATTGTTTTGCCCAGGTGCAAAGTTACTCTTTTTTTTTTGCTTTGCTCTCCTTAATGATTCAGGTCCTTAGTATTTATTTATGAAACCATTATTCAATCTGGATTTTCATATTTGCTGCTAGTGGATCAGGGGGAAGAGTTTTACTATGAAAGACTTTCAGTGTTCGGAGTGTAGGACTGAGCAATCAGTACCCTCTCAGCAGTTATTTATTTCGCAAGGTAGCAATCACCAATGTATTACATGGGAAATGTTGATCAGTTATTTTATTGTTTAATATTTAAGTGGGATTCTTTTGTTCAATGAGCCCAACTCTATCTCAGTGTTATAAACATGTGTCAGATCCACTTTAATGTAAGACCTTGTTAAGTCATAGGGCTAGATTTACTAAATGGCAGTTTTGTGAAATCATTAGATTTCTCTGCGATTTTTTCAGCGGTTTTAAAACTGACGGATTTACTAAAGCCCAAATCGCCCTTACAACAGCCAGGATTGACATTTTCAAACCCACCACTTTACAATTCGCCTTCCCGATTTGAACAATGATGAACATATAAACCACCGGATTTACTGAGCTGGTGTTTGCAAAACCGCCACAAAACTAAAAGAGATGGTGAGATTGCTCAAACTGCATGTTATTTGAGCTATTTTGCCATTCAGAACATAAGAGAAAGCACTATTGACATTTAAATTAATTGGGCAACCATTATTTATTGATTAATGGGCCAATTTTTTTTAATATTAACTCATGGGGGAATTTTTTTTTTAAGTGGACACTATTATAGCATTATATTATGGGGGAAATGTGAATATATAATAATACTAACTGATTGCTTATGGTGGATCTAATTATTTATGTTGCACAATTTGGCATTACATAGTACCTGAATAATAAAATAATTAAATAATATTGTCCTCATAATTTAATGAAAACCCCACCCCCCCATAAGTTAATACTAAATTCATTTTGCCCCTTAATCAATAAATAATGAGTGCCCAAATACTTTAAATGTCAAAAGTGTTTTCTCTTATGTTCTGAATGGCAAATTGCTCAAATACTATGTTTGAACTATCAAGCCATTCAGATGCAGGTATTAAACTGTCCTGTCCTCTCTTTTGGATGTCGATTTTAAAGGTTGGTTTGGACAATTTGTAAGCAATAATGCTTTGTTTTGGTAATTTTGAGAATGTGTTTAAGAATATTGCAACCATAATGAGGTGATAAACACCACATTTATTTAAAAGTCATTATTATTTTCATGGGTTTTCTTCATCTTTAACAACTTAGTAGGAACTATACCTTAGAATGTATGTGTTAAGAAAGTTTCTAAGATTATCCAAGAGAAAAACACAGCAAGCCTACATATCTTCTTACTGCCTAAGAGTGCTGTGTCCAGTGATTCCCAGACCTTTTAAAGTGCTGCATTAAAGAAGTCACTTTAGCGATGCATTAGTTCCACTTGGGTAAGATAGTACATTGCCACTTATTTGTATATGTGTTGGGTATTCCCTTGCTATGTGGTTGCTATACATATTAAATAAATACAATAATATGAGCAAATGTTCAGAGTGACAGTGAACATGTTACTGGGCTTTTACTTTGCAAAAAACATTGTATGTGCTGGCATGAGGGACTATGCCATTAAAGCAGCACTGTCAGCTTTTAGATAGTTTGCAGCAAAAAAAATATGTTGAGAATCACAAAGCAAAAAACAGGAACATTACATCATAATTTCATGCTTAATGTTCACATGCACACACCTTAGAAGCGGTGGTAGTCAGCATATCGATGTTGATTACACCGACAAGACTTACCACGACATCTTGAGTCTGGACGGCTGCTTCCCGACAAGGATCCATCACTTGATGTCGTCACTGACATAGGCGACGCTGTTAACGCTGCTCTTAAGGGGGTAATGTAACTATGTGGCCATGTACAATGTACTTTACAAAGGGTTGTACACTGTACATGACCGCATAGTTACATTACCCTCTCAAGAGCAAGGTTCACACCTATGTTTGTCCCCAATTGTAAAGCGCTACAGAATATGTTGGTGCTATATAAATAAATGATGATGATGATGATTAACAGCATTGCCTATGTCAGTGATGTAATCAAGTCCCGCCGGCGTCTACTTTCTTCGTGATTGCTTCAAGTCGCTTCACAGAAGAGTCATGATGGATCCTCGTCGGGAAGCAGCCGTCCGGACTCAAGATGTCGTGATAAGTCTTGACGTTGCAATCAGCACCGTTATTCCATACCCCACCCCCTTAGAAGTATCATTTTTAGCACTAGGATATGTATGTATTTTGTAATCAGTTCAGTTTCTATAGTCACTTTTGAGACCCTGCATGGATAAACATCAGCACATAAACATGCAGATGCAATTAATTAAGAATGCTTCCACTTAATTAGAGCCCTAGTACATGAGCTACATCCATATGAAATCAGCATCAAGTAGATAGTAGCCTTACAACTAGAAATACAACTACATAAGGGGTGACAGGGTCTTAGCTATGCCCTATGCATTAGGGATTAGGTATTATAATATACACTATATGGACAAATGTGTTTGGACGCTAGACCATTACACCAACAGGAACTGTACTGACATTGTATTCAAATACATATACTGTAATTTTTTCAGCGATAACAGCTTCCACTCTTCTTGGAAGACTTTCCACAAGAAGTTGGAGTGTTTCTCTGGGAATTTGTGCCCATTCATTCTGTAGAGTATTTATGAGGTCAGGCAATGATGTTGGACGAGAAGTCCTGGCTCGCAATCTCTGTTGAGGTCAGGGCTCTGTCATGTGTAGCCAGCCTAAGACCTTAAGAAAAGCAACAATAAACAAAGGAGTGTTAAATGGTGTGGGCAGTGCTTATTTATACTTTTGTTTCCCTAGCCACCACCATCATCACCGTGGGGCTAGGAAGTGGGGCTAGGAGGTGCACCATTTCAGTATTCCCCAATTTCACTTTAGACACTGGTTACAGAAGTTCTAAGCTGTGTTCACCCTTTTTTAAATTATTCAATATATGAATTACACTGGTCATTCTAATGAAGCATTACTGCTGTTTTTATACATATTTTAAATAAGGAATTGATGTTTGTAACTCCATGAAGCAAAGTACATTCATCCAACTTGTTGTACTTCCTTGCTTTTCTGTGTGTTTTATATATTTTTTTTATTTGTATGTTTTCAGAAAATCCCAAAAATTCACAGTATATTTCTTTTTAATAGCTATGGAGAGTCAGAGCTCTGGTGAGTTAGTTTATAACATACTGGGTATACTATTTACTGTAGTATTTCTGGGGTGAATAAAGTAGAGGAGGATAATTGTTTCCTTATTGTTTGACCTATTAATATACAAATTATTAAATAACCTTTGTTCCAGTAATGACATAGCCCTTCAATGTTTTGTGGCTGATTATCTAGAATTGAGTTGTGTAACTTCCCTCTATTAATTCAGAAATGTGTATTGCATTTTTCTCCATACTAACCACAGAGACAAGAACTGCATACAATGAGCAATTCCTGGAATAGAAGCATTGCTGAGCATATGATTTTTATTAGTGGAGCCAAATAGTGCCAAGGTATTATTTTCTCACTACGTATGCTCTATTTTAAGGAATTAATTTGATGCTTTCCTCACCAGGTAGTGTGATTTCATTAAGAAAACAGAGAAATAGCTAGCTATTGAAACACTACTGTGTCCTTTTCTGATAGTCCATATCAATGATGAAAGCTAATTCACAATTTAACCATTCATTAATTTATTTCTGTATACCATTATTATTTAATTCACAGCATATCTTAAAGCGCACTCTATCAGACCTAGATTAGCAACTAGGAAACTTATGCAAATGGCCCTTTAAAGGCTTAAAAATTAGAATTGTGACTGCTTTGTGTGATCTGACTAATTTCAATAGTGATTTTTAAATCAGGTACATAATTTAAATATGATGGACTGTCATTTTAATCTATCACACTAAGGGGGGGGGATTCAATTCTGAAAATATCTGCGCGAGGTGCTGTGAGACACCTTGCGGGGATTTTTTTTTACAGAAGTAACACTCATTTTTGCTTGAGCCCCTTGGAGGTACAAGCAAAAATGACCGTTACTTTTTACCGTAGTTGAAACCGCCCCTAAGAATCATTTGTGCAAACGCTAGAGTGTGTGTCCTAAAGTGCAAAAGTCCTGTGTTTGTGCAATATAATGAGCAAGGTACGTAGTTTTTACACTTTTTAAGAATAGTCGTGACTATTGGGTCTACCTTCTGATAGGAATAATTGGTAGATTATGCTGAGTGGAGGGTAGGAGATGGCTGCACCTAGTTATCTACCCAGATGTCAAATATGAGGTTACATTGTCAGGGTCAGGATTTGTTAAATGAGATAATAGGGATGGAGAGAGCACAATTAACACATTATTACTTATGTTCCAGAAGGACATGCAGTATTTTTGTCCCATAAAATAACTTGATTTCTCCCTGTTGTCAGAGGTGGCAGTGGTCAGGCCTCATCTTACACATTGCACTTTGCACCTTCCAGGATCACATTATACAGAAATTAGTATTTTGGTCTACTTCAACCAATGCAATAAAAACATTGATATGTACAGTGCAGCAGATACAAATGCAATAAAGACAATCCTGATGTCCCCTAATTCATATTATTAATGTAAGACATAAATTAGGCTAAACCAAGCGGTATGTTAGTGGAAACATTTTAAATTTGGAATTGATGAATGGTAGGTCGTAAAGTGGTAGCAGATTGGACTTTGTAGTGAAGTTTTTACTTTTTCCACAAGGCAAATTTTCAGATGGAGCCACAAAGTCAGCTAGGTAGGTGCTTCCAGACACTTGGCAGTGGGTTTGCAGCTTGACAAGCGCAGGGGAACTATTATTGCGTAAATAAAAAAAAAAGTGTTTTCTGGGGTTTGTGAATGACAGTGTAATATTGAGAAAAATAAATCTTAGGACTGTGATTAAAGCTAGTAGGGGATTTCAATATTAGGAAGACAGAAATTGAATCTTGACTAAAAGGCAGATTCAAACATGATGAAAACAAATGTCTCACTGTACAGCCATAAAAATGCATTTTGCTATCCACTAACTGCATAGTAATAATTATTTGAAACTAATCATATATGGTTTTTTTTTTATAGAATAATAAATGGGTTTTGTTCAGGACTAAACTTATAAATAGACACACTAGGCTAAGGCAGCATAACAAGCTATGCGAAATGGAAACAAGTATGAATGACATACTAGATATTCTAGCTTGAGTAACCCACTACATTCTACACAGTTTTGATTTAGCATACAATATAGATGTGATAATAGACTATTTTGTGTCAATTGAATTAAAATACATTAACATTTTTCTATGTTTACTTTGTTCAGATGCTAAATCTAATTCCTAGGACCTGCTGAAAGATCTATCAGTAGCTTTAAGTCCGGCAAGTTTCATTGGGGATTGCCTCCCAAACTGACAGATCTTACCTTATGCATCACCAGATCATATGCTTATCACTTTGCTACTCTGAAAAATTGCTTTTGTTATAAACACACCTAGTTAAATGCTAAGCACCACCTCAGTGAAGTACTTCTGTGGTGGTCTAACTCCTGTAGCTTTCATGATTACCTTATATACACTGCTGATCGTTGCTAATGGTCAAGGTGAGAAGCTTCAGTTTAGCAAAACTAAAGGACTTTCAATAATAATAATTAAATATGGATAGGAGATATGCATTATATGAAGCATGTAGTTGGAGGACTTTGGACCTGCCAAATTAGCTGCCACATTCAATACACAGCTCATCCTTGGGCATTTTGAATTTCCACAAAGGATTTAGTCTCCAGCACTGAAATACTGCTGCTTCTTCTCATAATTGCCAGAGAGTGTATGTCACTTCTGGGATCACCCCACTTCTTGGTGATCCCAGATGTGGGGTCCTACCAATATATTTCTTTGTTGGATTTAACCCCCTGTGAAACCCGGGGTATTAGAGTCTAAACTCACACAGGGTATCCTAGGACTTCTGGGTCAAGTCACGCAGACAGGAGACAGGGAAAAATACAACAATATCTTTATTAGAGAGTTGTCTAATACAGGTTCTTTAAATCAGCATAAAGATGCAACATAAAAATATATAAACCAGGCTAACAGGTCCCAATAAACACCAATTTACCTCTACACTTTTCTTGAGCCTCAGGATCTGCCAGTATCCTTTGCTAGGATCTAGAGTGGTCACGTAGGTGGTCTCCCCTAATCTCTCTAACAATTCATCCACTCAAAGCATGGGACAGGCATCCGTGAAAGTCACCTCATTCAATTGTCGGTAATCCATGCAGAACCAAGTCGTCCCATCCTTCATGGGAACTAAGGGCCTGATTTATTAAGGAACTTAGGCAAGAAATTTCTTCCTTAAGTTTCCTGGACAAAACCATCTTAAAATGCATGGGGTGAAAATTAGTTTTCGAATTTTGCACATAAGTTAAATACTGTCTGTTTTTTTATGTAGCACACAAATATCAACTTTAAGTTTCAGTGTACAAATAAGCTATCAAGTATTTGTGTGCTACATGAAAAATCAGTCAGTATTTAACTTATATGCAAAATAGAAAACTAATTTTCACCCTTTGCAGTACAGGGATTTTTACAGGAGACTTAAGGAAGAAATTTCTTGCCTAAGTTCCTTAATGAATCAGGCCCTAAGACTACACCGGCAGCCCACGGACTATTAGACCAGATGGGCATGGAATGGCATCTCCTGTATCTACCACATGCTGAGTGAGAGGGGAGGTCCTTGGTATATATATAAATTGTGAGGCCTGAATCGTTAACACCTCCCCTATGTCCTGACGTTGGGCAGCACTAAGTTTTTCCCTGTACTGGACCGCCTCCAATCCTATGTAATTCTTGCATTCCTCTAAGAAATTGGTTAAGGGGTCTAACTCAGGGGACTCCATGGGGAGACAACATACCACCATTGCTACTACACTTTGATCCACGTAAGCTTTCAACCAATTAATATGGAAAATCCTGACATGTCTGTCCTCCTTATCCAGTGCAACCACATAATTTACTGGGCCTGACCGTTTTACCACAGTGTAAGGGCCATCCCTGGTAGCCTGCAATTTATTCTTACGTACTGGGATCATTACCATTACTTTTAGATTGGCGGGCCTGTGCCCCTTGGAGGTTGGCTTGCGTTAAGGCCATTAACCACGCCATCCTTTCCTGCATCTGTGCCACATACTGCAAGATGGACTGAAAAATGAACAATAAAAATCCCTCCCCAGCTTTCCCGTACTAGATCCAGGGGTCCTCTCACCCTGCGGCCATACAGCAATTGAAAGGGGTAAAACCCTGTAGGCTCTTGTGGTACCTCCCTATATGCAAACAGGAGCTGCTGCATCACCCATTCCCAGTCCCTTCCCTTGGATTGCACATAAGCAACAGGTGCTTGAGGGTTTCGTTAAACCTTTCACACAGGCCGTTACTCTGTGGGTGATAGGGGGCAGTCCTTAAGGGACGTATTCCCCATTTTCCCATAATGTCTGTAACAATTCCCCCTGAAACTGGGCCCCCTGAACTGTTACGACCTCTTGGGGATAGCCCATTCTACTAAAGATGTCAATCAGGGCCTGAGCTACTTGCTCTGCATCTATAGATGAGAGGGCTACAGCCTCGGGTGTTGCAAAGTCCACAAAGGGTCAGAATATATCTTTTTCCTGTATGACTGGGAATCTTAAGAGGCCCAACTATGTATATGGCTACCTGCTGAAAGGGCTCCCCAATTATAGGTAAAGGATGTAGAGGGGCTCTTCGGGGTACTCCTCCCAATCTCTGACAGGTATCAAAAGACGCGATAATGCTTCACATCGTGTGATACCTTGGGCCAGAAAAAGGTTCGCAAAACTTGTGCGAGCGTTTTCCTGACCCCAAAATGTCCTGCTGCAGGGATATCATGGGCAAAGCTCAACAACTGCTGTCGATACCTCTGGGGAATGACCAATTGCTTTAAGAGAGTACCGTGGTACTGATCATCACTACATGGGGAATTCTATACAACAACCCATTCACCCACTCTACCTTATACCCCTCACAGTCACATGACCCACTATCTGCTGCACTTCGCAGTTTGGCTAAGGTTAAATCAGTTTTCTGCAGCTGTCTGAATTCAATCCTATCCACCTCCCCTAGGGCAACTGCTGTACCCTCATTAACACACATTTCATTCTCAGCAATGGGAGTACTTACTGCCTGTTGATTGGGTTCAGAAGCAGTAGGAGGTTGAATCTGAGTGAGAGCCGGCTCCGGGGTGGAAGGAGAAACAGTGACAGTCTCGGTTGAGGTGGTCATTCTCCAGGCTTGGCTCCTGGTCACCACTTTTATTATTATTATTATCATTTATTTGTTAGGCGCCACAAGGTTTCCGCAGCGCCGCACATAGTACAAACAGTAGACTATACAGGGTATAACAGTACAGAACAATAAACAAAAAGTACCAATACTTCAGAAACTCCAGGCAGGCAGATGCAATAGACACGGAGCAGAAGAACGGGTAAGGAGACAGGAGGGTAGAGGGCCCTGCTCATTCGAGCTTACATCCTAAGGGAGGGTTGACAGACCAGGCACAAGAGGAGCCGGTTGAGGCAATGGGAGAAAGGGGAGAATGAGCGGAGGAGATAGGGGTTAAGTGGATGGGTGGTAGGCTTTGAGAAAGATGTGAGTTTTGAGTGCACGTTTGAAGGAGCACAGAGTGGGAGAGAGGCGGATGGAGCGAGGGAGGTCATTCCAGTGAAGGGGGGCTGCACGGGAAAAGTCCTAGATTCTGGAATGGGAAGAGGTGATCAGAGTGGAGGAGAGGCGACGGTCATTGGCCGAGTGCAGGGAGCGGGCGGGAGTGTGAATGGAGAGGAGGTTGGAGATATAAGGGGCAGTAGAGTGGGAGAGAGCCTTGTAAGTGGTGGTGAGGAGTTTGAAAATAATTCTGTAGGGGAAGGGGAGCCAGTGAAGGGCAAGGCAGAGAGGGGAGGCAGAGGAGGAGCGGCGTGAGAGGTAGATGAGTCTTGCGGCCACGTTGAGTATAGAGCGGAGGGGGGAGAGACGAGAGTGGGGGAGGCCGGTGAGGAGGAGGTTGCAGTAATCCAGGAGGGAGATGATGAGTGCGTGTATGATGGTTTTGGTGGCCTCCTGAGAGAGAAAGGGACGGATGCGGGCGATGTTGCGTAGTTGGAAGCGACAGGCTTGGGCAAGGGAATAAATGTGGGGGGCAAAAGAGAGAGAGGAGTCAAGGGTGACACCCAAGCAGTGGAGTTGGGTGACAGAGGAGATGGTAGTGTTGTTAACGACAATGGAGAGATCATGTGGGATGGGTGGTTGGGAGGAGGAAAGACAATGAGTTCAGTTTTGGAAATGTTGATATTGAGAAAGCGCTTCGACATCCAGGAGGAGATGGCGGAGAGGCAGTCAGATACCTGAGCGAGGAGGGTGGGGGAAAGATAAGGTGAAGAGATGTAGAGTTGAATGTCATCAGCATAAAGGTGATACTGAAGGCCAAAGGAGGAGATGAGAGCACCAAGGGAGGAAGTATAGAGGGAAAAGAGTAGAGGGCCAAGAATGGAGCCCTCCGGGACTCCTACAGCGAGAGGGTAGGGGGAGGAGGAAGAACCAGACGTGGATACGGAGAAGGAGCGGTTAGCAAGGTAAGAGGTGAACCAGGCGTGGACAGAAGCAGAGAGGCCGAGAGAGAGAAGAACAAAACGTGTGACCAATCCCTGTCCTAGATCATTTTCCAGAATTACTTTTGCAGGCAGACCACTCAGAACGCCTACGTCCACAGGGTCGTAGTCTGCCCCCCAGTCCAGATGCACATAGGCTACTGGAATATCCCGTACTTGACTCCCTGCAGTGGCAGTTCGGACCCGTTGGTCCTGCAGGTTCTTGTCCACCGATACCAGAATGGGTTCCATGAGGGAAAGGGAGGCTTCCGAATCTCACAATCCCTGGACCTCCTGGTCATCCACCCAGACAGACTGTAGATGACTTTTCATGTTTTTGGGAGTTCTGCACCCCTCCCCCACTATCAAGTCCAACACATACACCCCATTTATCGCCTCTGGTGCATCAGAATGGAGATATTCCCCTTCAAACCCCACCGCTGGTTGGTAGACCATGTTCACCGGGGCAGGACGAGCTCTTGAAAAAAGTCCTCGAGACCGGGGGCAATGCTGCTGCAGGTGCCCTGGCTGATTACACCGGTAACATCTCCGGGGATAGACCTGTTGCACCGGTGGGTGTCGAGGTGCTGCATCCCTCCAATAGACTGGGGCAAATGATGGTCTTGTTGGCTGTGTATCTCTCATTCCCATTCTCTGTGCACCTGATTGCTCTACACTGGGTACCTTCCATCTGACTTGGTTAGCCAGATACTTGTCTTCCATTTGGACTGCTGATTCTGGGTTAGGAGGTTTACGAATAGCCACCCACTCTAAGACCTCTGGTGCCATTTTATTTAATAATTGTTCTAGCTCCACCTCATTCAGGATTTTTTAAGGGGAATATAGTGTCGTCCATCCCTCCACTGCTGGCAAACTCTCTTAAGTTCAGTGTGGGAGTCACACCCCCTCCCCCTTCCTCACGATTCATAGTTCGGAAATTTGCCCGATAGGATTAGGGAGTGACTTGGAATTTAGCTAGCAAGGATCCCTTTATCAATTTGTAGCTTCCATCATCCTCATTTGCAGGAGATTGATAGGCTTGCTGAGCTTTGCCCATTAAGCTGGGCCTCACATAACAAGCCCATTCCTCCTCATCCATCTGGTGCACCATCTATCATCTATTTCTCAAAAGTCTGCAGATGAATATCAATGTCTGCCTCTGCTTCCTTAAATCTGGGCACATTTCCGTATCCCAGCCGTGCCTTTCTTCTCCCTTCTTCTTGCACTGCCTGTCTTGCTGGTACCTCAGGATAGATATTTATCCCTAGCACGATTTGTAATACTCCCGCCCTCTCCCTGGAGGTAGCTCTGTCCCCGCGGGCTTTCATCCACCTCTCCAACGTTTTGGGGGGTTGCCTCTGGTCTCGCCATTCTCCCTGCTCTTGTCACCACTTCCGTGGTTTGCTCTTCCTCCGCATTACTTAGAGCAATCTCCTCCGGGTGAGCTCTTTCAAATTCCACTAAGCAAGTGATTAACTCGCCTTTTGGTTCAGTTCCATTACAGGGTATTTTCTTTGTCTTGCAGAATTCAAACAACTGCTGTCTCCTGGTCCTCCTGTAATATTTCTCCACTTCCCTCAGATCAGCTCTTGCAGCTTCATTCGCCATTCTTCCTGGGATATTTCTTGGGTTATGTATCGGGAATGGTGTTTTTGACTAATTTTTTGGCTGATCCTGTCCTGTAGAGCTTTGGTGTATCTGTATACAGCCCCCTAAGCTCTACCCACTGGAAGAGACTGCGTGATCCCACTGCCCTCACCAATTGTGAAGACCCGGGGTATTAGAGCCTAAACTCACACGGGGTACCCTGGGACTTCTGGGTCAAGTCACGCAGACAGGAAACAGGGAAAAATACAACACTATCTTTATTAGAGAGTTGTCTAATACAGGTTTTCTATATCAGTAAAAAGATGCAACATAAAATATATAAACCAGGCTAACAAGTCCCAATAAACATCAGTTTACCTCTAGACTTCCCAGATCTTTCCCACACTGTCCATAGGTAATGTCCAACCGATTCAGATGTGATTGGATGAAATGTTATGGAGCTACTATTTAGCAGAGCCAGCAAGTCTGCAAGTCCCAGAAAAGATTGTAGTCCAGTAATCACAAAACTTCCAGGCAAAATCATCTGCACACTGGTAGCATCCGAAACTCCAATGCCAGTAGATTTCTAAAACAAAGTAACCCACAAGCCTCTCCTGCAGGCCTTTTTTAAAGACCCACCATAATTTCACATGCTGGAAATCTTTCCCTGCTGGGTTATCCACAGATCTTAGGAAAAAGGTCTGCCCTGATTGGTGGAGTTCAAAGAGGGGCTGTACAGGAGATTAATTATGTTTCAGGGCCAATTGAGTTCCCACCCCCCACTGCTTTCATGACTCAATGTCTGACTCAGTCTTAGGGGAGAGCGATGGGGTCTTGATGTCATTTATCCCTTGGTGATGGTGGGTGATAGCCAGTAACTCCCTGTTTTGACCCCTTATAGTCATTTGTGATGTCTTTGCTTCCTGTCCTTAGTGTCTTTACAGGAAGTGACTGCCCCAGAATAAAACATCACACCTGGCCCTGTTTAAGAACAATAGCTGACCACTCAGTCTTATACTTCAGGTTGACTGCTGGGAAATAACAAGCCTGATTATGTCTATTCAGTCACACCCCCTCCCCATCCTCAAAGAGGTGGTTGCCCCAAATTATATAACAGATTTAGTCAGTTGACATAGTATCCTTGTCATAGACTAATTGTGTATCATCCACAAATTTCCCTTCCCTCTGGAAGCCTAAAGATGTGTTACCAAGTATTAATTTCTTGCATTGGGATGTTATAATGATTGTATGTTTAGTCTAATCTCTAACTGTGGTTAGAGATGGGTGAATTAACGCACCATTAAAGAATCAATTTGTGAATCACTCGCAGTTTGTCAATAAATTCCACAACAGATAATTCCCACAGTAACATCATGTGGGGAAACCAACCAGCAGGGATCAACAAATTTGCATGTCTAATATAAAGAACTTACAACATCCTGGATTCTACAAGTGACAAATATCTGTGCATGTTCTCTGTGACTGTGACTGTGATTGTTAGTAGACGTGTGTGCCCTGCATTTGTTAAATAGCTATGTGAAAGTATTGCTGCATTAATATTTTCTGCCTGATTAATATTTGCCTTTTTTTCTCACACATTTTAAACCCTCACAACAATACACTGACTGCTGCAAAACACAATTGTTTTCTGGTCTTGTCATTATCGCCAGTATCTATCTATGTGTGGAAATACACAGGCAATTCAATGTGATAACAACCAGTGTATTTATTAACACACTACAAGTGGAAAATTAGCACATTTCTTTCCACATCCTAGAAGTGGATAATTATTGTGTATTGCCACAAATACCTGCATAAACTCTTCACTCATTTATACAGCAAGAAAATAAATCATTTCAGATATAAAAGTGTGTCAATGTGTTCCCAACAACCTTATGTTAGTCATAATAAATGTAATAATAACATTCACCAAACTGTGACTCTTTCCCATGGAAAATGGAATAATCGTTTAAGATTTTTTAAAAAAGGAAATAGCACATAAATCTGCCATTTTTGGACACAAAATGGTGAAAGCATACACACATTGCCCTACAGTACTTCCACCTAATTTTGATCCACTGGAATATTGGTAGATGAATAGAAAAAAGTATTATCAAAATATGTAATTGAAACATCTTTCCGGCTCTTTTTTAATTTAATTTCTGAATTTGTATATAGTGCTGCTAGTGTAATTGTAAATGAAAAGCGCAGTCAGTTATCTACCAAAAAAGAGGCAATTTATTAGAAGGAATCAACACTGGATAATCCTTAAATGCAACTCCCATGCAAACTCTACAAAAACAATAAATGCGCTAAATAAAAAATGACTGTACCATAACAGGTGTAACATTACATTGACTTGGAACAAAGAAATATTTATTAACAAGTACAAACCAGATACCATACAAAATGAAACAGCAAATAGAATGTTTTTTTGTCAGAATTGCCTACAATTTAGCAGAATCTTTGTGAGATATGTTGACTTTGGTGACATCATGGGCCACAATCTGTGTTGATGCATCTAGCTTTCCACTGAAGTGCATTGGTTTGTGGGGCAAGATAGCACTGCCTGGAATCACCAATGGGAGGAGTTTAGAGGAGCGAAGGTGTTTCTTGCTAAGTGTGGACCAGGCACACGTATGCGCCTAGTTTTGTGGACCCTTGCAAAAATTAGTTTTTATTTTGTGAAGCAAAATGTTTAAATGAGAGAAAATTAAAGTAAGTATACATGGTTCCTTGTTTTGGGGAAGGGTGCACAGCCATGCACAGTTTCAAAAACACTTGGGGGTATATTTACTAAACTTCGAGTTTGAAAACGTGGAGATGTTGCCTATAGCAACCAATCAGATTCTAGTTATCATTTATTTAGTAAATGCTACAAAATGACAGCTAGAATCTGATTGGTTGCAATAGGCAACAATTCCAATTTTTCAAACACGCAGTTTAGTAAATATACCCCTTGACGTTTGAAAACTAAGCAGGGTCAATTGTGATTTGCTAATTTTGCATCCAAATATGGGGAAGTCCACATAGATATAATTGCTGTTGCTTCACACATCTCTACCTGTGAATAAGCATAGAAAGCTGTCTAATGTATTAATGCATATTGCACTTTCACTTAGAGTTTAGGTGGCTAGGAAATAATCTCTTGTTGTCATAATGTTATCTGATTTAAAATGGGAATTGGATATTTCCTAAGATTTGGTTATTTTACATATAAATGTGCTGGTGTGTAAGACAAAGAGAAAGAAATGAGCAGAAAGTAATTCCTTGTTGAATATACCCACAGCAGGGCATTTCACAGCTACAGTACACTCTATTTAAATTGTTCTTCTGCCTGCTGCTTAATTTAAACCTCCAGTTTTCCTGATGCAATGTGTTTGTTTCTGCTATTAGTGTTGCTTTTAACATCTTCACAGTTATTGTACTTAGGGGTGTAAATGATTGCATACATATGTAGTTGCTGCTTCTATGTTGTATTGTGTCTGCAAAGAATTAGCTGTGGTAGTAAAGGTCTTTTGTCAGTTCCTTTGTGATAATCACAGCTGTGACACATCAGCCCCATGATGACATTTACTACTTGTTACTTATATGGAATATTATATTGGACAATGTCTCACTTTGAGCCTAATGCTGAGTTAGGAGCAAAGCATAAAAAAAGTATTAAATTGTACCTGGAGAAACCATGTTACAATGCAAGGTGGGCATTTTTTTTAAACCCAAGGAAAATACTGTCTGCTTTTTCATGTAGCACACAAATACTTGATAGCTTTATGTTTACAGTGAAATTTAAGTTGATCTACGACATGAACTATCCCAACTACCTCCCTCTCCAATGAAACATGGTTTTGCCAAGGTGCAAATTTGTTCCTTTTATTTGCATTGCTGCTAACTCAACATCAGGCTCTTTGGTTGTTACATGTACAAGGAGAACATGATTAACTGTTGTTTGTTCTCAATTTTATAACTTACAGAACAGGATTACTATGTAATTGTGCTTTTAAAGTGTACAACACTTACATTTTGTTATCAGGTAACTATTGTCTATGCCAGCTCCTCCCAAACTCATTTATAGTACATAATATAGGCATAAGTTTCAAACTTGGTGCAATGGTTTTCGCTCTTTTTTTATATTTTAAAATCAATTACAGGGATTAAATAAACCTGCCAAATGCATAATGTTGATACAAAACTTTAGAAGGGTTTACAATCTCCTGTTTAGTATAGAAACATTTCACAGACTTAAAACAGTAGGGCCTTCCAGGTAGATAATGACAGATGATTGGATATCAGGTGTATGATGTCAAGTTATTGCCTAATATCCAAATATGTGCAAGAAGCCGAGAATAGCTTTTATCTTACTCAATGTGTATGTCCAAATATTTCCATCTCCAAACTAAAATGAACTGTTGTGAGCTTAACTGAGGTCAGGAAATGTGATGTTAACTGTGTGGTGTGAAGTTTTCTAGAAGAACATGGAATATCTGAAGTTGAAATAGATTGCTCAGTGTGTTACTTTGTTCTGCTTCATGTCACAGGGCCAGTAAGGTAAGAAAATGTTCTGTACAAAGAGGTGGGGCTGCTGGATGGGGTGGGGTTTAGGACACTGAGGGGGGGTATTCAATTGTTGCTCCGGACCGCAAAAAAATGAGCGCGTTAAAACTATTACCGTTTATACGGTAAACTTGCGCGTAAAAAACGTTATTACGGGAGTTTACTCACTGAATTTCAAATCGCAGCTCAGGGAGCTGCGAGATGAAATTCAGCGAGTAATTTCCGTATAAACGGTAATAGTTTTAATGCGCTCGTTCTTCCGGCGGCCGGAGCAACAATTGAATACCCCCCTGAAAGATTATGCCTGTAGGCCTCAGTTATGAAAATAAGGCCCTGACTTTAGACCTAACAATTGGTAGCCACTGTGCTCATCTTGGAAAGTGAGGAACAAGGAAGAACTGAGATATTATTTGGAGAAATTGAGTTCCTTATATACTGCAGAGAGGTAGAAAGCAAGAAGTCAAACTTACTACATTTTATTGTACTATCCCTTTTAAACTTTGAGATACAAGACAGAATAGATTAATGTTTCTTTTAAGGGATACCTGGGGGAGAACAATGTTGTGTAGATGATAATTTAAAAAAAAAATCTACTATATTCGTTCAATAAGCACAAGAGATGGTTCACTGTGCAAAGTTTATAGGTAGCTATGTTCAGTAACTGTAAGAAAACAAATAGTCTTACACCCTGCATGATATGTAGGTTTTGCAATTGCACTCTACCATCCTGCAAAGATAGAATAAGACTAGAGATCTAGTTATTCTGCCTCACTTGACTTTTAGTGTTACTCATTACTACAGCACCAGCTTCGGTGGACAGCTCCGTCAGTTACGTTCAGCTAGGGAATTACTACACCCTGTTATACCTCCAATCCACTACACATCACGTCCAGTGCATCCATGCGTGGAGGAACTGTTACAGCTCTGCTTTTTCCCAACTGAATGTCTCACACCAATACAATACAAGTGACAGCGTGTTCCTATAATTGCAAAATGAATTTATTATTCCCCTGAAGGCTCAATAAACCAGGAAGTCTTCGTCTCTTTATTTATAATGTTCTATTGGTTTATTAAACTGCATAGAATTTGTTTAGTACATGAGATGCAAGGTGGCACTAAGCAATCACTGAACATAACCTAACATGAATTGATATGCTATATCAAGAAGACGCCTATAAATTGTTTGCAGTATGGTGCACATGTTTGTATGTATTCTGGGAAATATGTACTGCGCCGTAGTGGTGTCATAATAGTTGAGTGTCTAATTGTAGCTAAGTTTTACAGTAACTTGAGTCAGGTGTTCAGCCACAGTCTTCCCCATTACAATCAATTAACAATTAGATATAGCTTGTGGACTCCTATGATTTGCAAAGAACAATACCTATCGGTAACCAGTTAAGTGCAAGTGACAATTTCTCCTTCTGAAACTACTAATGAAGATTTATTTAAAAGCATGGTTCAAATAGCACAAATATCAACCAAGCAGATATTATCTCGCATCAGCCTGGTGCTCCACAGACTAATTAAAGTAAAGTACTGATTGGTTATTTTAGATTACAACAAGCTTAATATGTGAATAACGTTTTAAAAATAGATAAATAAAAACTGCTTCAGTGTTAATTTCTTGTTTGAGATTTGGTTACTCCAAGGTTCATCTCCATTTTTACTTTACACTACTTTGGCTCAATATATTCAAAGAATAAACTTTTAAAGCAAGATAATTTGTGCTTGAAGTAGATATTTTTATCTCGCAATGTGCAGGTCTGTGAAGCCTGTGATAATTGATGCGTGGTCTAGCGACACATACCAGACTTTCAGGCTGAAAGAAATGGTAACTAAGAGTAGGTGTCTGGTAAAGTAATAAACGTACTACTAATGCCTTGAAATTTGCAAACTGAAACTCCAGGGTATTAAGATAAATAGATCATCTGTAAACTTTCGCTATTAAATTATACCCACATTGTAATGATTTAGAAGTTTAAAGAGGAATTGGTTTGTATGGGAATACACAGTGCACAATATTACAATAGACACACGCCCCACAAAGGTCCCAGGTATGACAAGCGGCGTGTGAGGCACCTTGCTTGTGACAGCAGCAGTTTCCCAGGCAGTAAAAGGGCTGTCTGGACAAGGGACAGCAGTCACTGAGAAACTTAACGTCGGTATTTGTTACAGACTTGAAAGGACTCCCTTTACTCAACGTGTCCAAGACAACCAGAGAATATGTGTATTAATAAGAGAGCTTGTGCGTGAGACAGACACATATAGGCTACCTCACTGAATAACAGCCCAATTACAAAGCCAGCATACAAAAGAAGGATAAGCTGGCCATTGAAACACAAAAGGGATTCTTGGATTGTACATTTTTCAGGCCCGCGTCATTAAGAACACATTAGGCAGCCTTTATGGGAAAAGACGCTAGCATCCATGCAGTATGTGTAATTGTGCTGCAAACTATTGATTTAATACAAGAATCGGCCCAGTGATATCACACGTGACGCTGGCACTAGGTGATATTTCTGTTGAACAGTGTAAATAAGCTTAAAGGTCTTGTCAACATGGTTTATGTATAAAAACTCTGGTACTGCATAAGCACATACAGTACATCCCTTGTGCTGGGGAATACAGGTTATTCTGCTCCTTCCTTCTTTGGATTCCTAGGGCGGTCGGGGAGGAAAACCCTGCTTATACTGTTCCGTGGGAGGGTGTGAGGGGTCACTGATCGGGGTGGAAGGATGCTGCTGTGGAGGGGGGCACAGCGTGACGTCACGGAGCGAGCAGAGGAAAGTTGAGTCGAGCTCTGGCAGTGTTTAAATAAGGAGGCAACGGGCAGTGGCATTGAGCCTCCGGCACATAAACCCCGGGCCGGCATAAATACACCTCTATTAACATCTAGCTCTCTGCTCGTGTACACGCCGAGGGAGGTCAGCGACATCAAATATTCCCTCCCAGAAAACAGGAGGGAAAGGCAGCGCAGCCTCCGCAATCAGCACCAGACAGAGATTCTGCAAAGCTGCAGCTGCAGCACGAACTGTGCATGTCTACAGCGAGAGCTCAGCCCTTCCCTTCACTGGATCATTGCATCGGAATGAGCACTGAACTCAAGCAGCCCGCTGGCAGCCCCTTCAGCTAAACCAATCAATCCAAGGGACACTACAAGGCTTGTCAAGCCCCAAACAAGGGGCAGGAGACAGACGTGGTCGTGGAAGTGGAACTCCCCTGTTCTAGTAGAGTCGTACAATTACACAGTGGAAGGGAGGGACAGTTGGAGACTGATTTGGGAAGGAAGAGTACTGAGCCTCCACCACTCGCATTTCAGCACCATGGTGCAGAAACCACTGCCGAGCAACACGTAAAAAGACCCTTGGAGCATCTTACTATATGAACCTGCCTCGGACAAGTTGCAGCAAAGAAGGGGGAGGAATGTAAAAAAAAAAAAACCCTACCCAAGTCAGAGACACAACCAGCTAGAAACAGGGGGAGCAGCTTGCATGGGAGGCATGAGCATGAATTGAACAAGAAGAAATAATTGATGGCTCACATTTATTGCGCAATCGTGTCCAGTCTCCCGGCCAACTCCGAGGAACAGAAAGCTGATTCATGGATCATTTGTGGCTTCCTGTTTCCATCACTCGAGCAGAGAATGGTGCCTGAGACTTTATTGTGAGCCAGCGCCGTGCTATTGGAGGCTCTTGTTTAACAGTCAACCTGGCGGCTTGGGAGCCCTTGATGCATCGCTGTGGTGGGGAATCACTGTGTTACTTTCTGGGTATTTGCTGATTTGGGAAACGACATGCAGCTCCTGAAAGCTTTATGGGCACTAGCAGGAGCGGCGATCTGCTGTTTTCTTATATTTGTTATCCATTCGCAGTTCCTTAAAGAAGGTAAATATGGTACCCCTATAATTATTTCCTTCTGCAGTGTGTTGTGAATTGCCTGTGTATTGGTGAACTCCGTGTACTGTGGTCTAATTCTTGAGAGTAGCCCTCTATTCTCACATCCTAGCTGGGAGAATGCGGTAAGATGAAAGCGTTGCATGTTAATAGACTGCCCTGTGCTCAGCTCATATTTAGGAGCAATTAACAGTGGAGTTAGTGGAGATGTACATTGTGTACAGATAACGGAACGCTCTTCTGCAGGTGGAATGACTCGCAGCCGAGCTTGGGATATATAAAAAAAAAAATCCTGTTGAGTAATTGGCTCGTTTGGAATCCAGATCAATAGGTGCCCTGATCCCCTTTTATTCAGCAAGTTTTCAATAGATGGCACTAAAGTTCTATGGAAAGGGCAGATGAGTCCACACAGGACGCACCAGATTCTGAGCTGCCTGCTCTGCAGCTCAGCTTCAGGCCCCAATCCATTCAATAGTCTAATCTTCCCTCCAATGCTTCCAAACAAACTCGAACTGAATTTTGGGTGCTAATTTCCTATTAGTCATCCCATTGGAAATACAACAGTGTTAAAGGTTAATGGAGTTAAATGATCTCCTCTTTACTTAGCCGCATCTGCAGTTTAAACACAACCAGCAGACAACGCAACATTTATTTTCTGTAGTCTCAATGGACTGTTTGCGTACAGTTACTGCCTAGTGGTTTGTAGGCATTAGGGATTTTTATTACAATATTATATACCATTTTGAGCAGCTTTCATATTCCCCTAGATTGCGCCGGCACCTATATATTATAGTTATAGACGCCTAAAGAAGTTATGGTGGTTCTTTCAACTGTCATCTTCAAAATGTTTAGCGCACGACGAGAGTTATTTTATTATTATTTTATTTTTTTGCAATTATGTTAATATTCTACTCTGATTTAGTAAATAATTAATGTTAATATAAACCACCCACTGTCCCTGCTATATTTGCTAACCCTGTCTTACCGTCTGTATTGGGGGGGGGGGACGTGTCTATGAATGCATCAGCCTGTTACTTGTGGTGCAACATGGCTTTTCTCTCAAGATTGTTGTTACTGTGGAATGACAAAGCTCCCATCTGTTGCTATAGCAGTATTTATTATCAGGCGTATTGATGTAAGTCTGGATCTTCTGGTATGTTCTGAGCAAACAGCAGAGGAACAGATTCATTGCATTGTTAGTCTAAGAATAAATCCTATTGCTGTTTCATATCAATCTATGTAGAATAGATCTTGGTTGGTTGCTTTAAAGGCAAGAATTCTGACTTTGCTCAAAAAATGAAAAATACATATTGCATACCCCTTTTATTATTTTAGAATAGTTACGTCTTGCATCAATAACAGTCTCCGGTAATGTGCTTGTGGTTTTTTAACTGCCTATGAGCATAATGTGTACATTATATTAGAGTGATGCACACAGAGCTTCAGTATGTCATGGGTTATTCTTCTTGTTCACCATTAGCGTTAAAACATTCCCACGGTGCACTTCTAACACAGACTACTTTAGCTGCCATGGAGTGCTCACTGCAAAATATGTTTGGAGATTGACTTTTCTCATGCACTTTTCTCCCATATTCAGTCCAGTAATAATATAGACAGAGAAACATTCTCCTATTGCTCTTGTATTTTGCATTTCTCTCACCGATCTTTTTTGCTATAAATGTCAAGGAGAACTTGCCAGGGGGATGTTTCCTGTGGTGCAGAAATTTTGATCCTTGAAAAACAAGAATATGGAAAGTTCACAAGAAGAATTCTCTTAAGTGATCAGATACTATTTTTATTCTGATTTACATCTCTGTTTTTGAAAGCACAATTTAGAGGACATTTTTTTTCTCATGGCTTTAATAAGAAATTTACAGTGGATTTTATGATGTGTTTAATGATTGCAGTTGTGGTTTAACACATCATGCATATGTAATTATTTTCCCCTTTAGAGTAGTTCTGTAACCAGTTCTGTATCCATTTCCAAATTCACATTATTATATTTCAGAGTATATTGAATTATTGACCTTCAATTGTTCAAAGTAGTTTGGTAAATATCAGTGTAATTTATAATATGTTGCCCTTCATAGCTTATGCAGTCATATAGGGAATCCTTCAGCATACAGGGGTTAGATTCAATAAATGCGATCTAAATATAGATTTATATGATTGATGGTATTTTTTCCTAGTGCTTAACAAAAATGTGCATTTTTTTCACACTACTCAGTAAATAGATATCGGCCTCATCAAAATAATTGTATTGTACTGATTGACCTTTATTTATTTGTTTTAGTTAGAAAAAGTTCAGACATTTATAGTTTGCAAACAAATGTGTGGTATGAAAAGTATGTTATTTTACATTTCATGTAAACACTAACACTTTTATCCCAATAAATGACTCTATATTTTTTAAAAAAAATGTGTTTGGCACAAATCGTGGGAGGCATTTTCTTGTTTCATGAGACATGCTGCACCCAAGCCCCAATTTCATTGATGATGCTCCTTATAATGGATCTCAGTAATATTGAACAATAAGTAGATTATGGGTGAACATATGGGTTTGACGGAATAAAATTAGTAGAAAAAAAGGAAGTTGCTGTTAATGTGCTTTTCTTATTTAACCATATTTTCGTACCTGATTTTTATCCAGTGGAGGCCTGTATGGCTTTTGGTGAAGTACACGGTTAGTATTGCTGCTCTTTTCCTAATTAAATTGAATTGATGGTCAAGTTGTCTTGATATAAGCAGGAGAGACAATCAGTGCTTGTTCTGTGATGAGTGGGAAAGAGCTGTTTAAATGCCCATTTCCCTGAATTTTCAGAAATTGAAGAATAGGTGACACAGGGTTCTATTTTTCCACACTTAGTCTTTTGTGTAGAAATACAGGTCGTCCCATGGCTAATCCTTACCCTGATGTCCAATCTGTCTTTCAATGTTTTAAAAAGATGAATGGAACTGTGAACTAAGCAAAGGGCATTGTAATTTATAATTGCAATCCCATGCCTGTCTAAGCTTTATACAAAGCACTATAACATTTTTAGTCTTTCTCAGTCTTTTCCTGAAGATTAAATTAACATGGCTTAAACATGACTTTTAAAGATATATGCACGTCAAAGCGTATGTTTCGTGCCAACTTATTTCCTAGGCTATAATTATAATAGTCTTTCATAATACTGCATCATGCCTGTAGAATAGGAAGATGGAAGCTGTCCAAGAGAAATTTAGGGCAAATGCTCTTGTATAAAGATGCATTTCAACAACATTGTAGAAAACTGACAAACCATCTGTAATTGCAAATGCTGACTAATAGAAGACTGTTCAATAGTGTCTTCAGTAGATATGTGTCTGATTGCAAGTCTATAAGTAATGAAACGTTATCTCCGAGCACATCATTCTCCCAAACTCTTCTATGTTTAATCTCCCTACCTTAATTTCTATGATCTAAACATATTGTTTTATTTTTTATTTTCATGACCTATAATACTATAACTATCTTTATACGGCTGCTGAGACACCAAGACCCATGTCAATATAATTTTGACAGAGATGTTAAAGAAGAACTGAAGTTTGTGAACAGTGATCTATAATTCTGGACATATTTCCTGTGTTCGCCATTTAAGAATGCATGTTATATTTGTTTATTTATTCGTTTTGAGGGGTGTTATGCTTTGTTTGCAAAAAAAATCTTTGTCACTTTGTATTAAGATGAGTTACATTTTGCTTTTTAGGGATTTTTTTAAAACATATAGGAATAATTTAAATTTGCCACATACTTGCAAGGATTCTTCCTTATATTACGTTCACAGCCATTGTGTAACATACAAAAATGCTAGCATCCGATGTTCATTAAGAAAAAGTGGTACACCTTCCTGGGTGTGTCTCCTTTTGTTTCTTTATTTTTAATTGATGCTTCATGATTAACATATGACACATGAGTAATTCTGGTTTGTAGCCTGTTTACAAGGGATATAATACAGAGTGGTATGCACAAAGGGTTATAATGATCACCTTTGCAATTACTACACGCTATACACCATACATATTTTTTGGTCCATGGATAAAGCACCTATTGTTGAAACATAAAATGTATCATACAGTGTTTTCCTTAACTTAATTATCTTGAGTCCTCCCTATTTTGGATTCATTGTAAAATGACAGTAATATGGATATATAATGTAAAGGTGATCAGATTATGTTGGACCATTCTAATGCTAGTCTTCTGATAAAACTTTCATTTGCACCATAAAATTAATGCTGGTTTATTGTATATTTCCTCACAGGTTGATTTGATGTCGCCTGTGTTCATCTACATACAGTCTGACCAATCAGTATTCATTTTTTCCAAAACTAATTGGACAGGATGAAGGCAAAACTTATGCCCACCAAGCTGTTACCATATGGGCTTCAGTAAATCAGCCTAGTAGTGTAATACTGTGACATCATTTTGATCAAAGTATATGTAAACAGGATAGACAACTGTGCTCATTTGGATGGGCATTTTGTCCAGGGATTATTCATTATGAGACATATTATCATGGTCGTTGCTGTCAGCAATACCTGAGATTGTGGTCAGTGTAAAATACTTAGGGCTTTAATATTAATAAGTGGCTTCTTTTTTCCCAGTTACTGCAATTGTAGTTTTGCCTTATAAGTACATTATAACCTGTAACAATTTATTTTGTAAATATCCCGTTTAATACAAAAGAGGAAGGCTGATAGCAAACGCTAATCTGTAAATATATTTTTGCTTTATGCGGTAGCTGTTTTTTTCTTACTCATTAAACTTCGAGGTGACCACCGTGACACTAGTTTACCCAGACTTGCACCTTCCATATATTTCTTATACCCTTATTATATGCTCTGAAATTGTTGGACAGAACACAATTATGAGTAACTATATGCTCTTTAATACAACAATCTTGCAAACATTAATTCCTGTGTATATTCATTAAACAATAAGCTTGCAGATCCCTAGGAAATCTGGCCTCTATAAGTTAGCCTTAATAGACATTTTGCTATAAGAAAGGTCTATGAAATTTCGCAATTTATATTAACAATTTAATACTACCATGTATGTGTATGGGTAAATCCTTTTTAGCTGACATTGCCATTAATTTGGGCATTATTGTAACCTTAATTGAAGAACATATATTTTTGCTGTAGTTTTTTTCTCATTTGTTCCGCTGTCCCCCTATTGCAATCACATCCTCTTTAGTTAGTTTGTTCTTGTCGACTAGTGTCTAATGAGAGGGCATAGCCTTTGTTTAGTGTCTGATGAGATTACATGAAAAGTGTTTGATGTTCACATGCTACAGGGAAGCTATTTCACATTAACACCAATCACTGTTACCATAATTGGCCATATGAATGGCTTTGTCAAGAATCTTACCTTCCTCCAGAATCTAAAATGACACATCAGATGCTACCAAGAAGATTAAGGATGTTTTTGGCCACCCTAGTGGTTGGCATGTATTATGCAACTAATGTAAAGAAGCAATGTTTGTTCATGCGCTCAAATATTATGTTTAGAGGTTTTTAATATTTCTGATGGAAAACCACTAGAAAACATAATAATCCAATTAGATGCTTATAGATATGTTTCCTTAGGGCCCCATTTACAGTTAGGAGCAAATCCAGCTAAAAGGTGCAAATTTGCACCTGGTCAAGCTATGTGTGATGCAAGGAGTGCAAATGCATTTCTTTTTGCATGCAGAGAAGCTACGGTTTGCTTTTGCATGTAGTATGTATATGCTGGGCAGCTTTAGTTTAGCACTGCATATTATAGATGAGCAAGGAGTGTTCCAAATATAAATCTGTCTATACATTTTACATTTGCCCCCCTCTTCCCCCTTCAATGAAGTACTGTTTTGTCAAGGTGCAAGTTATGCAAACTTGTTAAGGCTAGAAAGGATTTAAAGATACTTCCACACATAATGCTATTTACTGTAATCTCAATGAGGACTTTACCACAAAACTACTTTTTGTTCAACCGTGGCTGTAACAGCTATTGTCTGTTCATACAGGTTTTGTAAATGTAGTTAACATAGCTTGACCGCAGCTCTTTATATCCTCTGCAGTCAAGGTGTGCTGACTGCATATATAACACATGTAATGCACGCCTTGATTTAGAGATCATTGTTTCTTATGGTTACCATATCTTCCTCTTCACAGACAATGTGCCCCATTAACACATATACAACTATGTGTTATGTTGATGCATATTCATTTCAGGTTGACATTATACACAAAATGTAATTTTGGCTTGGTTTGCATGAAACCAAGACACTTGGCACTGACCTTGTTTTGTGGTGCTTGTGGATATATGTGTGAGATGCAAACCCACTACTAGAACTTGAATTTACTGTAGTGTAATTATCCTGATACTTCAGTAGATTTCATACTGCTAGCTATTGGTGTCTTTGCAAAGAAAGAATTCAAGATGTTCTAGGGATACAACCATCAAGAAGCCAATAGATAATATTGATCAAATTAAATAAATAATAGAGCTGTTGTAATAATAATACATTAGTAATAATAATAATAATAATAATAATAATAATAATAATAACAACAACAACAACAACATATTATTATACTGATAATAATTAATTAGTTACTATGTTTTCAAAGTAACCATAGGAACAATCAAAGTGGTGTATTTGTCTGTTCCCTTTAAAGTGACCAAATTTATTGCAAATAAAAATAGTCTTTATATTAATTTTGTACCAAAGAATGTGTCCTAGAAATCCAGTAGTCAAATAAATGGCAGCATGGTAACCTAAATGTACTTCATTCTGCATAATGAAGTGTAAGCCATAATCATTTGTTAAGAGGTAGCCACTACCCTCTATTAGTCTTGCAAATGGGTTGTAGAAATTATTATTTGACACTTTTATCTTTCCAAATGTTTTGCTATACAGATATCCAAGTGAGACAGATTCATCTTCGGAAACACACTGGAGTGCTCATGATATTCTGTCAATATCTAATCATTTAACTAGTGAGAAAACATACATGTTTCATCAGATAGTGAATATATATGATGTTCAGTTAATATCAACTGGTAGATGTAAAAAAACAAAAAAAGCAAGTTGACACAGTGGTTAGAATTGCTGTGTCCCAGTGCTGGGATCATGGTTTGCTTCAGATCAGGGCCCTATTGGTGTGGAGTGTGTATACTCTCGCCATGCTTTTGTGGGTTTCCTCCTATAATACAAAAATGTATTTGTAATGTAGGTTAATTGGCTGATGCCAAAATGGACACCAGTCTGTATTTGTGTCTTATAATATTTAGACTGCAAGTCCCAATGGGGGAGGGACCGATGTGAATGATTACATATTCTCTCTGCAACACTGCTTAATATGATGTTGCTAATAAATAAAATACCCGTTGTTCAAGCACTGCTGACAGCACAGAGCTGGCATTTTAAAGCCATTCAATCCTCCAGAAAGAGAAGAGGGGAGAGAGCACAGTTGTGTGCCTAATGCAGGCTGGGTCCAGCCAGAACCATAAGTACAGTTGCCTAGCAGTACGTCAGACAACTTTTATAGCTTTCAATAAACAATATACACATGAAGCATGTGTAATGTGTGTATCATTTGACTTGGACCCTTAACAAGGTCCTCAACTTAGTTGCTTATGGATAATCTGTGCCGGATGAATTTTTGGGAGGTTTAGGGGTCCTTAAAGTAGGATTTCTGAATCAAACAATTGTAAAAAATCTCCATTTTAATATTCATCACCCACATGTCGGTCTAGAGCAGTATCCTGAAAACCACTCAGAGTTCCAGTATCAGGTTACAGAAATCTAAATTACATTGAAGTAGCTTTATGTTGTCCATTAAAGTAAAGACTAATACAAAATATGTAATCTGAAAACAATTTATTGAACAAATTATATGGATGACGTAGAGCTTAAGTATATATATATATTGGAGTTCATCTAATACAGGGGTAGGCAACCTGTGGCTCTCCAGGTGTTGTGAAACTACAAGTCCCAGCATGGTTTGCCAGTAGATAACCAGGAGATAGGTGGCAAGGCATGCTGGGATTTGTAGTTTCACAACACCTGCAGAGCCGCAGGTTGCCTACCCCTGATCTAATATAACCTCTTGTCTTAGTCGCCCAGTGTGATACACATTTGCCACCACTGTATTTTTACTTGCAAAACTACCATAACGCATTTTGTTCAATTTCCTTATTACATGGTCATTTTATTGTTTTAGATTCATGTATTGTATTTTTATGCTACAGGGTATTGCTATTGAATAGAATGCTCAAAACAGTTAAAGTTTTTTTTACAGTACTTTCTACAGAGCTTTACTATCTGGAAACAAATGAACTCTACAATATTCTAAGGTTTCTTTTATTATTCCAAACTGCACACTCATCATATTTTCCATTTCGTAAACAATAGCACTAGTTATAGGGTTCAATTCCACATTGTCACTGGTTTAAGATGGGTTTCTTTTAGCTATGAAAATAAATAAATGCACATATTTCAAATATATTTGCATTTAGTATGCTGGGCACTAGTAATTCTAGAAGTATTTTAGAAATGCTTTGCTTGTTCACCATTGTATTTCAAATCAAGAGAAGACAGACGGAGACAGTTCCTAATGATGAAGGACGTGCTGCCATGAAGGCATCTCTCTCCTCTCTAGTTTTGTTAAGTTAATTTAGTTTAGCCTTGATGACCTGAAAATGAGGTTTTTGGGGTTTTCATTGAGAAAAATAGAATGTAAATGCATACACGCATTTAAAATTGTGGAGCTTTTTTTCTTTTCATTGTTCACTGAAGCAGATCCAAATTTATCTCTATGGAGATCTGCCAGATATATCTAGATATATACCTATAAGAGCTTGTATACTGAAAAAAAATACAGTGAACAATGGTTTCATTAAGGCTATTGTGCATACCTGTTTAAAAAAAAAAGCCTTATTAAAAACATAACAAATAATTAGGTTTACGTTTTAGAATACAATTGGTTAAGATTGATTCTATATTTTTTTTTCCCAAAATATGGCAAGTTTGACTCTCCTGAAATTGCCAAAAAGATGAACATATATCTTTGAATTAAATTAAATTGTGTGAAATGGTTGTCCCTTATTTAACTATTCCCCTTAGTAGTTAACCATTATTTTAATTGGGATAATGAATGTGACTTTCCTTTCACTGAGATTATACAAGATTGTTTGTCCAATGTGGGGACATGCTTGACTGTGTTTCCAGAGTGTGTGATATGTTTGTGAAAAGCGTAAAGTCATACAATGTTTGAAAACTATCTTTTTAGATAACTCTTTTTTTGCATTCAGGGTCCCACAATCAAATTTGAGTGCAAAATGCTTTTGAAATGAAGATAGCTTTACTCTAAAGTCATAGGCCACATACGAATTGTTATGGTACCTTTAAACTTCCAAGCTGTATTTCCCCTGTCGTCTGTTGTCTTTGGTTCTGGTTTTGCAGTGCTATTTTCAGTTGATAACATGTTAATCAACATAATTACCAAAAGCGACAAATGTTTTAGGCCAGGGTTTCCCAAACCCAGTCCTCAGGGCTCCCCAACAGTGCAGGTTTTCTGGATCACATGTGACATAATTAGGACCACCTGTGGATCTGTTACAATGTGTCAGTCAGTAATGAATACACCTGTGCTCCAGCAAGGAGATATGGAAAACCTGCACTGTTAGGGAGCCCTGAGGACTGGGTTTGGGAAACCCTGTTATAGGCCTTATCGAGAAAACTTTGTTACAGATATTACAATCTGTCTTATAAGACTAACCCCATATACAAGAAAGTAAAACGGCTCGTGTAACGTGCCCAGTACCTATAACTAGTGGTGGAACTACCATTGGTGTGGCAGGTTCAGTGCACTGGGGCCCATGGAGATAATGGAGCCCGCTGCATGTCACATTAGGAGGGTCAGGGGCCCCGGTCCTCTCCTTCCCTCCTTCCTGCACAGGGGCCCACATCTGGCTAGTTCCGCCTCTGCCTATAACCATCATTAAACATTTACAATATAGCCATGTGTGCATGAATAACATGATGCACCTACAGTTTTCAGAAAGGTGATCCGATGAAAGCAGCCTAAGTATAGTAAATTAAGCGAACACTGACTAAAATGTAAAAAAAAATATGATAATAATAGAAAGCTCCCTCTGCTATAAGTGTTTTAAGAAGCAGCCATTCTCTTATGCCAGAATCAGTTTATTTTAATTTGTTTTCAACAAAATGTAGGTAAATGTTCAGTAGTTATGTTTCAAGAATCTGCATATTGCAGCTCATGTAGCGTTAGACACATTTGCGCCCTGAACATAAGCAGGAAAATATGCATGCATGAAAAAGTGCATTTGCATTCATATACTCTCCTATCTCATATATCTAAGAGGTGTTCAGCTGTACATCACTAGCATCTCCATCAGGTTTACCTAAGGAGTAACAAGTGTGTACACTTACACCCCACGATAGAGTAGATGTGGCAGATGTAGTTTTAGTAGTAGAGGTGAAAGTCACACTGCCCTATTTGTACTCATTCGTACACATATAATAATGTAATAAAGTGGTTTATATATATAGACACACAGTCTATATACAGTAGACTTAGCAATAGTGCTCAATGTCAAGCAGCAGCTGCAAGGGCAAACAAGGTATTGGCATGCATAAAAAGGGGCATAGATGCAAGGGAAGACAGTGTAATTTTGCCACTGTATAAATCATTGGTAAGACCTCATCTTGAATATGCAGTACAGTTCTGGGCACCACTCTATAAAAAAGATAATTTGGAGCTAGAAAGGGTTCAGAGAAGGGCGAGAAAATTGATGAAGGGTATGGAGTCATTAAGTTATGAGGAAAGGTTAGCCAGTTTAGGCATGTTTACTTTAGAAAAGAGGCGACTAAGGGGGATATGATTACTATGTACAAATACATTAAGGGTCAATACAGAGAACGTTCATGGGAACCTTTTACCCCAAGGACTATACACAGGACATGCGGTCACCTCCTAAGGTTAGAGGAGAGGAAATTTCACAGCCAGCAAAGGAAGGGGTTCTTTACAGTAAGGGCAGTCAAGATATGGAATTCATTGCCAGGGAAGGTTGTGATGGCAGATTCAACTGATATGTTTAAGAAAGGGTTAGACATATTTTTAGCGGAAAAGTCTATCCAGGGATACAACCGTTAATTAAAATGAAGGATAGTAGTGGATATAGGGTAGAAATAGAACTGCAATATTGAGTCTGGGGAGATTTTCACAATTGAAACAGATTGGCGGTTGCTTACTCTGGATCAATATCAAATATAAGTGCAGGATCGCAGGAGATCCAAAATAGGTTGAACTTGATGGACTGGTGTCTTTTTTCATCCTCATCAGTTATGTTACTATGTTACTATGTTACATGTATATATATATATATATATATATATATATATATATAGACATACAAGGGAAAGTAGTAACTTGACGCAGTTATTGATATTTACGAAAGTTGCATATAAAATATAATTAAGTACAAACACATATACAGAATACAAATTAAATTATACTAAGTCCAAATTAAATATCAAGTAATGCAAATAGACATCCTCAACTTCATATAATATAATAGCTACACTAATGAATTAAGAAATATGAGCTAAAGGGGTTAATCTGGAATCAGCCAATCAGAAGCAGCTAGCTAGTTCTGTTGAATGTCGCCATCATCATCACTGCATCTTGTTGCACCATCTGTCCATCACCCACATGAAATACGCCTCCTGATAAGTGTATCTGCATCTGTGTCTGGATCAGCTTCAGCCGCAATTATGTAAACATGACCTTACTATACTTGGAATACGCTCACCCAATCCTTCAGTTGTAAGGAGTCATAAGTGTAAGCTTCCAACAGACGTATGTGAATACACATTTGGGACCTCATTTAGAGTCAGACGCAAAGTCTGTGTCAGGCACAAGTGTCCAAGATGCAGGCGGATTTGGTGCTTTCTGCACATGCATAATAGTGTTTTTTTGTTGGATGCGCCTAAAACGGACTTTGCGTCTGACTCTAAATGAGGTCCTTGGTGTGCATGTGCAGTACAGAAATGCATATTTTACGTGAATAAACCAGACATCCAGAGCCTGATTATTTAAGGAACATATCTGCTGAATTTGGGCGTATCGTATGCAAAATCAATCTGCACATGCCCAGAATCAGCAGAGACATCAACGAACTGAGTCCTGTTCCATGCGCCTGCGAAGGCAAAGGACACGTATTACAGAATTTTTGGGAGTGAACTAGGCGGGGAAGGGGCATTTTGCAATAGTGGAGTTACAGTAGGGGCGTGCCATACTCAAGCGCACAAAGCCACGTCCGAATCAAGCGCCGATCTTCTGAAAGTTATTTGTTTTTGTGCCATATTTCTTGCTCCAGCTAAAGGGCTAGTCTAAGGGGCAAATTTATCAAGCTGCAGGTTTGAAAAAGTAGAGGTGTTGCCTATAGCAACCAGAGTCTAGTTATCATTTATTTAGTACTTTTTTTTCAAAAGCTAGAATCTGATTGGATGCTATAGTCAACATCTCCACTTTTCCAAACCCACCGCTTGATAAATTTACCCCTAAGTCCTTATCAGTAGTGTTGACAGACTTGTATGCATACTAAAACATTTGTTTGCAATCACATGCAACTGTAAAAATGTATTTTATGCTGAGTAGACATTACGATCACCTTAATAAATGTAGTCAATGGGAAAAAGTTTTGTTTTTTTTTTGTTTTGTTTTTTTAAAAAAACACTGTTTATTTTAACTGTTTTATCGTTAATGGCCTATAGTATAATCAGGTGACATTAATTCAATATTTTGTTTTCTACGTGTTTTTTTGTGAATTTATGATCCACATAGGTACTGGACGCATCCTGCAGTTTAGTTGAGCACAGCAGTTTGCTCCCAATTTCAAAAGCACATCGATGCCTTGATGAATTTGGGAATGCGCATAGTCTAAATACATGCGTATAAAGCTGAACACAGGTTGCGATTTATTACACTATACTTTTCATCACCCTAATCAATTAGCTTGAAGTATTTATCTGTGACATCAATGAAAATGTTTCACTTCTAATCCCTGAATGTTTTAAAAAGAAAAAGTACTGTGAAAAAGAGAAAACTGCAACCAGGTCATTTTCAGCTGCTGCTTGATGGTAACATTGAATAAACTACTTGCCAACTAGGTCAGCCAAATGTTGGATTCCTCTGGCAGAAATGATTGCAAGTTTCTATTCTGTGACATTTTACAAAGGAGACAAAACACATTTTCTTACAAAGAAAACATTTTTTTTTTTTACAGAGCACAACATTTTTTGATGGGGACAAATTATCAAATGCCCAGTTAAGTAGCAATAATTTGCCCAGCACAAATAGTAACAGCACAATACACAAAAAAACGCCGTAGATCATTTCAAAATAATGGAAACCCTGTAATAGACTGTTTGTTACCGCAGCTCTAATAATTGTACTTGTATAAAACTGTATATTGTGTGTGTTTTATTATTTAAAAATTTTCATGGGCTGGGGGTTATGTTCGATACTTATTTTGTAAAAACCCTTTTCCTTTGGAATTGCAGCTAAATACTTTATGTAGATTCCATAATGATTTGCGTTTTCTAGCGCTCTGATTAGCTTTGATTGCTGCTATTAAGAATTGTGATTATCTAAAGTATTTAGCATATATTGGCACCTGTTCATTCACATGTAAAAGGATTTGTTGCATCGATGCTGGAAATCTTATGATTAGTGTTTATTAACACAGCAATACTATGCGAATGGTTCACACACATTTCATATATTTGGCTGCATGCTCTTTAGGAGATGGCAAAGTAATTATAAGGGCTCACAGTTGCTTTCTTTTTCATGATAATATTACTTTATATAGAGTGCAAGAATATTGATTTTGAAAAACAAACAAACATTTTTTAATGAAAACTTTTATTTTTCCTCTTGACTGTATTCACATAGTTAGTTAGGATTAAAGATATGTTGTATAGATTATATAGTTTCAGTAGCTATCCTATAATCAATGAATAATATTCGGCATATACTTGGAAAATATAAAGGTGCTTTTACTCAAAAATGTATTTTGGGTAGAGATCTTCTTTACAGGCATGTACTTGAATCATAATAACAAGCCAATATCTACATTGATTGACTTGCAAAAATGTATGCAAATAAATTTTTGTATGTGAGTCATAATAGTAACAAAAAGTAATGGTAATAAAAATTAACTATAATGAATTTCAAAAAGTAAAGAAATGCATTCTTGATCATTCGGGTAGATATTATTGCAGTTCTGATCCAATCCAAAATACATCAATATTTTCATAGTTAGACTGTTTGTTTAAAGCAAATAAATAAATACACATTTTTTTAATCAATATCCCTAAGGTCGGTGCTTTGCTTCCATAGTAGCTAGAACACCTATTTCTCATTTTTTTTCAGTATAGCTAAAAGATATATTATATCAAGTAACAGAAAAAAAGGCAAATTATTCACTGCAAACTGTGCGAAAATCTTTTTTGCACTGTATTTGCTAAAAACTACATTAGTAAAAGTTGTAATACCACTAAAAGTATAAAGAATATTCCTAACTTGGCGCTGTGACGATATTCATCTATATTCCTGTTTCTGTACATTTCATGTACTTTCAGATTTAGATCTTTCAGTTGACCTTCCCAAGGGTCAAAAACATCTCCTCTTCAGCTGGCTATACATGTAGGGCATGTCATTATAGAGAGTAATGCAAACAAAAGGAGTAATTTTTTTCCTGGACAAACCATGTTACAATGCAAAAGGTGCAAATAAGTTTATTATTTTGCACATAACAAAAATACTGCCTTTTTTGCCATATAGCACAAACATACTTGATAACTTTATTTTTACACTGAAATGTAAAATTGTCTGTCCCCACAATTTAAATTTACCTTCCGCTCCAATGCAACATGGTTTTGCCGTGGTGCAAAGTTACTCCTTTTTTATGCTTTGCTCTCCTTAATAACTCGCTCCCGTAGAGCTTAAACTGTCCAACTTGGCCAATTTAAATTAAACTGGTCCAAAATTACTGTGCGTGAATCGTCACTGACCACCATTGATGGCCAGGAACTATTTAAATCTATGTGGATTTAATTTTTGGCTGAGAATGTTATTGATTGACTACTGCAATAGTCAAATTGATACATATCTAGATGGTTGACAGTCAAGCTAAAAGTCTAGCCATATTTACCCTTGTTCCTTAATAAGCTCAACTCTTGCCTTCCACACCCAACAAATAATCTAATTAATATAAAATCTTAAAACATTCATAAAATAGTAAAAAGTAACATATGGTTAAAGTTAGGATCTCTAAGAAACGACACAGTGATGGAATGAAGTAGTGAAAAAAGCAAAATGCTGTACTAAGGGGAAATAAGCAAAGAGCTACGCTGGGATGGAAAATGTGTGTTCTAAGAGAGAGAAGAGCAAAATTTTAATTGGTATTAGCTGATTTAAATTCAAAGAATGATAAGGAGGTGAAGAGGAATGGGAAAGAATTTTAGTTGGGAACCTTACATTGCAACATACTTCTGAACTGAAAAAAGAAAATGAAAGAGTTGACATTGTTGTGTTATATTTTATTTTACCATCATCATCACCATCATTTATTCATACAGCGCCACGGATTCCACAGCGCTGTACAGAGAACTCATTCACATCAGTCCCTGCCCCATTGGAGCTTACAGTCTAAATTCCCTAACATACACACACAGACAGACAGAGAGAGAGAGACTAGGGTCAATTTTGATAGCAGCCAATTAACCTGCTAGTATGTTTTTGGAGTGTGGGAGAAAACCGGAGCACCTGGAGGAAACGCACGCACGAGGAGAAGATACAAACTCCACACAGATAAGGCTATTGTCGGGAATTGAACTCATGACCCCAGCGCTGTGAGGCAGAAGTGCTTACCACTTAGCCACCGTGCTGCCCGTACCACCGTCTCTATTCATCTCTTAGGTTCTCTTAACTTCATGAGGAAGATTGGCACATTGAACATATGAAATACAACAGATTTCTTATAATCAAGCTGTGTGATGCACTTGCCTAATAACAATGTCTATAAAACTTGGTGTTTCTAAATAAAAATAATATTTCACTTACTTCATTAGACAAAAATAGATTTTTCAGTTGTATGAAGCCCATAGCCTGTATATATCTTTGTTACTATAGATTTCCAAGATGTTTAGTTGGTAATTAATGGGACACAGTCATGAAAGTTGTGTGTAATTTGTTTAAACCTACTATATTAAATATAGTTGATGCTAGCTATTTTCTGAGAATTGCATTGAACACAAAAGGCCTGATTCATTAAGGCATGTAAATGCTGATGCATGCTGTATTTTGCGTATAATATGTGCCAATTACTAGTGATGAGTCGTGTATACAGGCTAGAACATATGTCTGCAATCAGGCACAATTGACAACAAAAATGCATTTTATGTACAGTAGACATCCATAACATACTAATAAATGTATGTTATGGAAGAAAAAAACAGGAAAAAAACCCTTTTTTTATTTTTTGACTATTTTATTAACAGGTGGCAATCATTGAATAGTTTATCTTTTTCTGTGTGTTCTTTGGGGACTTTATATTCCACATATGTATTGCAGTGCAGTGTATTGTCTGAGAAGACCTAGATCCATATTCATCAACAAACGTATATTAACGTAGCGCTTTACAATTGGGAACAGACATTAATAAAACAATACTGAGTAATACATACAGACAGAGAGGTAAGAGGGCTCTGCTTGCAAGCTTGCAATCTATGGGACAATGGGAGTTACGCAAGGGCACATGCTGCATCATATTGCACATTGGTCAAGCTAGAATGCAAAGACAATAAGTATTGAATAGGCTGTGTGATCAGTCACACAGCAATGTTGTTCAGAGGGTTGTTGTCTTGTGTTAGCTGTGTAGAGGGTGGTAAAAGGGTAACCTAGGGAGATTAAGATGGTGGTTGAGGAATATCATAAGCTTGTCTGAAGAGGAGGGTTTTTAGAGAACACTTGAAGGTTTGAAGACTACAGGAAAGTCTTATCATGCGAGGGAGGGAATTCCACAAAGTGGGTGCAGCCTAAAATAGTCCTGTAACCGAGAATGGCAGGATGTGATGTCTGATTTTGGGAAGACCAGTAAGGAGGGAATTGCAATAGTCTAAGCGGTTGATGATGAGTGCATGAATTAAGGTCTTTGCAGTGTTTTGCGAGAGATATGTGCATATTCTGGAAATTTTCTTTAGATGTATTAATTAATAACTGCTATTACTTAATTAACTGCTGTTTATTTTAGTGGAAACCATTATAATTTTTCTAAATACAAAAATCATTTTAAATATTCAACTGTAGGAGTTACCAAAACACATGCCATTGAAAAACCAAAATTTAGGACCAAGATTGTATAATATAGTACTGGTCATAATGGGAAAGTCAACATGTAATTGTTAACAATGCAAATGTCATTATGACATATACTGTAACAAATTTTATAGAGGTTCTAAAGTAACTAAGAGCTAGAAAAGTTTTGTAAAACAATGTCTTTTAACAGTTACAACACAATAAGTAAAAAATATATAAATTATATTAAATTAATTAAGGTAGAGAAATTTTACTTTGATTTAGAAGTTAAAAAGATAAAAAATAGCAAAATAAAGATTAATGAACCAAAGTATTATGTACTGCTCAGGATTCTTTTTTAGCTATCAGGAATTCAACAATACAATTTCTTTTTCCATCCAATCTATTTATAAGTCATTTCTAGTAGCTTCCTTCTCATATTTACCTGCTAACACCTGATAATTATACATAGCTTGCTGCAAACCTCACAATTAATCACATTCTTCAGAGCATGGGACCGTTAATCATCCAGCAGATTAAGTCAGTCAACACTATTGAGATCATTGACTCTTGTTACAAAAAAAATGCATGTTTTCTCCTGCTTAGGAATAAATAATATGTCCTTCACTATTTCAATAATGCCATTGTGACTTTCAAAGTATTGTGAAGCATACCTGTTTTATATATATATAGTGAATATTTGTGATACTGTGATAACACCATGTAATATAGTTTATTATATGCAGCAAGAAATTATGCAATAAAATTACCAAATTGTGTTTTTAGTACAATGTCTGTCTTAATAAACCTCTGGAGTAGAGATGGAGGACGCTATGGAGCAACTCAAGAATATATATATATATATATATATATATATATATAGATATATATATTTTATATATATATATATATATATATATATATATATATATATATAAATATATATATATATAAACAAAAACAGACATAGATCCTCTGCACTCACCATGTACAGACTGGGGTGCAAGAGGGGGTTGCCCACATTGTATAGACAAGAAATCAGGGATACTCTGCACTCTCTAAACACATAATTAATACTATACCAAGTACTGTTCTATATTAAAAACAGGGAATGTTAGTTCCACATATTGCAATATATGTTAAGCTGACCAACTGACCCCAAAGTCTACCCATATATATATACGGCAAATTCAAAAATAAAAACAAAAAAATAAGCTATAATACAATACAGAGTGAAATGAACTAATTTGAAGATGTTTGAATGTTTGAATCTTATATGGTCCGTTATATGCATTTGTTATGTGTATTTTATAGCTACAGTTACATATATTTCCTTTAGCTAGATCTCCTTAGGCAAATTACTGTAGGTCATGGATTCAGCTCTTGGACATTCTTATGGATAGTTCATGAAAAAGAAAGTCTTAGTGGGCTGCTAGTTTTACAGCTCTGGATAATAAAATACAGAGAGATTCATGTTGTATGGATCTGTTGTTAATTAATTATATACTTCTGTATACCTATGCGATCCTAAAAATAATAATACACAGTACTAAAATTATCTGATTTCCATAGCAAGTATTGGTAAGCACAGCATTATGTTGAGGAATAAGTATAATTTCTTAATTAGACATGTCACTGAGTTGTTGAGAACATGAGTATGGAATGGGACTGCTAAAAAGATAGATAGCTAGATATCACAAATCATGAATAATAATAGAATAATTTCATTATGCATCCTAGTCCCACAATGCCTACACTGAAACATATTGATTTCAATTGCAAGCCATGGCTAAATGCAATGCTTATGGATGAAATGTCAGAGGCTTAAACCTGAAATAACGATGGATTAGGATTAGCTGACAAGTAAGCATAGCAACAAAAATGAGGATTAAATCATTTGGATTACATAAAAAGGCTGAGGAGAAACGAATAGCCTGTTAATTCACTGCCATCAATTTTATATTGCACTACATAGAAAACGTGATTAAAAACAAAATATACTTTATAAAAAATGATTCATACTTAAATCATTTTCAAAAGAACTAAAATAGCCTCAAACTATAGTTATATTACATTTTGTACAAATTAAAATATATGGTACATTATATCATTTTTAAACCTTAATAAGCATCACGACTAAGCAGAAAATGCTAATAGATTTTTCTTTATCAATTTGTTATAGGACAGCTGTTATCTGACAGTGTTGTATGAGACAAGTCAAGTTTCACTTAGTGGCATTACTGAACAAATCCATTTTACCTCTCTTTTTTCCACTTGTAACAGGGCATTCATTAGCTTTCATAATGCATCTTCAAAGCTTATTTGAAGTTAAAGTAGTCGCCCCCCAAAATAATAATAGTTTCTCAAGTGCTTAAAAATGCACCTATTCTTAAAACCCGGGACCTAATGTTGAGTACAAGTAAAATAAGAATTATATGACTATAATGTGTAAGACCTAGACTTTCTGCTGCAATGAGTTACTTTTTATTTCATTATCTGGTTAAATACACATGATCATATGTACAGTAATCTTCTTGTATTATTGATTTGTTTCAGTATCTGCAATTCTGAGTTTTTGCCTATGCAGTATTGATTTTCAGTGCTTATTCCCAGTGGCCCAAATGCTCAAGGATACTTTTAAAGCACTCTTGAAGCAAAGATTTCATGTGTAAATACATATAGTGCTTTTTGTAAGAAAGTGTACTAAGTGCTGTAATGACGCAGGATGTATTTTCAGTGTCAATAGTCTTTGTCAAACATTTGCAGTGAATGATGACCCTTGTAAGAGGCATGACGTGTATGGCAATGGCATGCCTATTTAGAAGTCAGAAGTCATTTATTAACTTAGAATCTTAAGCAAGTAACTTCTCTTGAAATATGAGGTAATTACCCTTTTGCTGTAACACAGTTCACATTGTGTGGCGCAAACAGTTTTCCCTATTTTAGGACATCATGGGACTGCTTTTGCATACAGTGTGACTGTTTTACCTTGATGCACAGGTATTTGGGCTGTAAGACTGTGCTTAATAAGAAATGTTTTTTTTTTGCTCTAGATAATGGGGGCTTAAGTGGCTAGCACTTCTGCCTCACAGCACTAGGGTCATGAGTTTGATTCCCGACCATGGCCTTATCTTTGTGGAGTTTGCATGTTCTCCCCGTGGTTTTGTGGGTTTCCACTGGGTGATCCGATTTTCTCCCACACTCTAAAAACATACAGGTTAATTGGCTTTAGTGAATTGACATTAGTCTCTTCATGTGTGTGTAAGGAAATTTATACTGTAAGCCCTAATAGGGCAGGGACTGATGTGAGTGAGTTCTCTGTACAGCGCTCTGGAATTTGTGGCGCTATATAAACAAATGAAGATGATGATAATGGGCAAAGTTTAGGTATATGGCCTTCCAGTATGCCAAAAAGTTCTCAAACGAGATATTTGTATTTGTGCAGGATAATAAAATGAGCATGTTAGGGGCTTGCAAGTCTTACCCTCATGTTAACCACTAATAAATCAGCTACATTAGAACAGTGATGTACTCACATTAAGGGCCTCATTTAGAGTCAGGAGCAAAGCAAAAAAAAGGAGCAAATCTGCACCTTGGCAAAACCATGTGGCACTGCAGTGGAGCAGACAAAATGTGACGACAGATTTAGAGTTGGGAGGGGATCATGTCCTAGCTCATCTTTAAAGTGCAGTGTATAAGTCAAGCTGTCCAATATTTGTGTGCTACATGCAAAAGCCCGTATTTTCCCTGCATACAAAAAAATAAAATAAAATAAAATAAATGCATTTACACCCTTTGCAATACAGCATGGTTTGTCCAACAGCAAATTTGCTTTTTTTTTGCTTTGCGCCTAACTGTATATGAGGCCTTTAGTATGTATAACTTCTAAGAAGGGCACTTTATAGACCTACTAAAACAGAAACTTTCACAGCGATAAATAGTTAGACTTACTCATAACAGAAAACTGTGTACTATTTGCTTCTTCCACTTAACTAAAAGCAGCATCAGTAATACTGTGCTATGAAAACATATTAAACCCATTTTTGTTTATTTTTTTACATACTCTTTTAACTAAAATGAAAAATAGCATTACAGTAATGCTGCTTTCTAATGAATTGTTTACCTCCCGTATGATGCTAGGTCTAGGTCCTTAGGTCTTGAAGACACTGTCCTATATTGTTTCTCATCCTACCTATCTAATTGCTCTTTCAGTGTTACTTTTTCTGAATCCACTTCTGCTCCACTTCCTTTATAAGTTGGAGTACCACAAGGCTCAGTCCTTGGTCGTCTACTCTTCTCTATCTATATCACGTCTCATAGAAAAGTAATTAGTGGATGATATCCAGATTTATCTTTCTTCTGTTGATCTCTCACCATGTGTGTTGGCCCGCTTTACTCACTGTCTTTCGGCCATTTCATCTTGTATGTTCTCTGTCCAACTCAAACTCAATCAGAAATAATGATTTGATTCTACCAACAGAAGTTACCTACCTGATATTTCTATTTCTATTGACAACATGAAAATAATTCCCATAGCCCAAGCTCATTGCCTAGGGATTATACTTGACACTGAACTATCCTTTCCTCACATCAACTCTATATCTAAATCATGTTACATATATTTAAAACATTTCCAGAATATGCACATATCTGACACAAGGCACTGCAAAAACATTAATTCATGCGCTCATCATCTCCCACATTGACTATTGCAATTCCCTCCTTACTGGTCTTCCCCGAATCACACCTACAATCTATTTTGTACACAGAGGCTAGATTGATTTTCCTTTGCTGATCCATTCTTTCGGTGTGTACATCAGTTGTCTGTATTTCACCAAATCCAATATAATACTTCTATTAACATACAAGGTCATCAAAAAAACTGCACCAACATATATCTCCTAACTTGTCTCAGAATATCTACCAACTTAACATCTCTCTTCTTCACAAGATCTGTGTCTCTCATCTGCACTCATTACCTGCACCCATTCTCAGTTACAGTAATTTTTTTGGCCTGAATACACATTGCATGTAAAAAACATTTTTTTTTTTGTAAAATTGACTTTCATTTCACTGTAACGCTAGAATACTAGTCAAGACTAGTGAAGTTAAAAATTCTATTAGTTCCCTTGTCTATGTGTTCATCATAGGAATAGTGTCTGCCAACACAAATCAGTACGAGTATTATCATTAATATACAGGTATGCTAAATTAAAAAATACTTATCAAAATATGTGACTTTAAGATTTACTTTCAAAGGGACTTAGAAATAATCTCTACAAATCTTAGTGTGTTATAGAATACATTTGTATTTAAGGACAACTATTTTTTGTACAGTTTTACCTTTGGTGGCAGGTGGTTTACAATCCTTCTAGGTGTTACATGTCAGAAATTTGTCTCTATGACAAGATGTGCTAAGTTTGTTAACACTTTTTCAAATACTCCATCAAGAAACAGGCTGAAAATGTGTCAACACACCTTGGGTACATTTACAGAGCTGAGAGGCAGTATATAAGTAATTAATTGACAATGACGTGGTTTGTAAAAATAGCTTCCTAATGCAATAGCAATGAGAGTAGAGAGGAAATGAGTTGGGGGGAACATCAGTCTAAATGAAAAATTAAAAAGTTGGGGGAGGGGGGGGTACAGTAATATTGAAATAAAAAATGGTTTAGTCCATAGGATATGTTTAATGGGGATGGACAGCCTATGGAATTGCAGCTGTTGCTGAACTATGCGCTATGGGAACTATACTTCAAATTAGCTGGTGCATCAGTCCCGTGTGAAGGACTCCTAACTGCAGAACTAGGGCAAATACACCACCTATGTGAATGAATTAGTCACTCTTGTAACATGTAATATTGTAAATGTCATATTTTTAAGATGTCAGAATCCTTTTAGGTATCAAAGCAACTTCTTTTTGTACAACCTGTAAAGCAATGGTCTGTTTTATGGCTCATTACAGGAGTGTAGAAGGTAACTTGACCATAGCACAGAGCAAAGCAGCCACATGTAAAATCAGTGACCACAGCAACAACACAGCAGCCACATGCACAATAATTTTCCATGAAATGTGTTTGCTATGCTATCTATTTTGATATGCAGCATATATATATATATATGTATATATATATAATAGTATAATTAGGAGGCACTCACAGGGCTTTTCTAGATGGTTAAAGTATTTATTCTATTAGAAAATAAGACTTATTTTCTAATTATACCATTTTATTCATTCATGTTATTGGAGTTCCTGAACCCAGGCTTGATAAATATCTACAAACGTGAGTGCCTTTCCTGCTATGTGTTTTTTTATATATATATATATATATATATATATATATATATATATATATATATTACAAAGACAAAAGAAAACACCAAAACCAAAAACAGTATGTGCACATTATTGTAGGTGTCTTGGTAAAAGTGTCCAGCGTCTTCTTGGATTTTTAAATACGATTAATAATGGACTTGGATATTCAGGCACATGTTAAATTTTTTATAGGAATGTAATTATAGTGTATGCTGAAATTGATGACCATTAACTTCATGTCATTTTTACACTCTAACAATAACTGGAAGTGAACCCCCATGTAATTTGTCTCAGGTTTCTTAATGAATTTCTGCAATAATATAGACTCTGTATTCCCATTTGGCTCAATAAATATTAGCATAAAAAATCTTCAAAGATTAGCATAAAAAAGTTCAAAGATAAAGCTGAAATATTAATATACATTTACAAAGCACGTCACATCAAAATTATTGAAAGCAGTTTGCAGTTAGATAACTGTATTTATTTCCTTGCAAAAAAATAAAAAATAAATGGATATTTTTAAATTCCAAAATCTAATGCTAATATGTTTACAATTTATTGAAAAAAACCTGCAGATTTTAAATACAATAATACAATATTATGTTCATTTACAAACAAAGTCTAATGGTTAACTAAAATAATAGTATTATTATATAGAGCATACTTTTAGACTTAATTTAATAAGTGGTAAAAGATTTATTACATCTTTGTGATAGCATTATCTCTTATTGATGGTACTGTCATGATCATTAATGTGGTAAATGCCAGTTGCATAAGAGGATACATTCCGTGCCATGGTGGGTGGCTTCAGATTGTTTGTAAGCTACTCATAACCCACCACATCATGCCAACTATGGCACTGAATGTCCCACTTTCTTTCAAGTGTCTCCCAGACAATATTTGCTTTGAGTTTTGACGAAATGGCAACATTATGACAACCAAGCAAAATGTATCAAATATGTTTAATTAATGCTATAACATATCAGGTTTATTTAGCTATATATCTTTTGTAAGTTTTATATAATGAGATATATTATCTAAACAATTTGATGGCTTAATGACTAGGTGAGCATCACTCTCCCCACTCAACTAGTCTAGTAGCTCTCTGTTTGTTTCCAATGCCCAAAGGATTTAGGGGGATATTAAAAACCCCCAATGAGTTTTATGTATGTGTAATGGAGAAATGTATTTACTATTATTTATGGCTTGATAAATGATCTCCAAACAGAGATCAAAATACTTAATGTCCCTCTAATGCAAGGGCAGCTACAATAGAGGCCACATATGTGACACGATTAGGGTCCATATAATATTAGAAGCAAAGACTGTGCTCTAATAATTTAAACTTTAATGTTGTTTTATGTCTTTTAACACTGTGAATTATTTTCCAGTATCTACTAGCTGCTTTGCAATGTTTTTTACCTTTTCAAGTTCAAAATGTTTGCTTAATAGGTAGAAACCAATACATCTCTGGTTCCTTAAAGGCTAGCTTGAACTATTTGCTATAAGTAATTCATTATTATATTCACTGCCCCATGGCACAACATACTACTCTATGTAATTACACACATGTTAAACAGAGATTAGCTGCTAATTTAGTAACTGGGCCCATAAAATTGATATCTCCAATGTGCATATAAAGCTTGTTTTTATTTGATTCCCATTGAATTGCTTCACTATTTTGAATATCTTTATTATATTAGCTGAACTAATTAAATTGGGAAGGAAAATAACTGCTACTTTTGATTTATTTTATACCATGATTACAATGGGTAGGCATAGAAAAGCATCTAACCAAGAAGACAATAGATTTGGAGAATAACTACTATAATAAGACTATGAAGCCTAAATGTATTCATAAGAATGGCATTCTTTGGACTGCTACATTTTAACAGGTTTATAAACTTTATTGAATGATTAGATACATTCACACCTTCATACTCACATTTATTGGACATTGTTACTGAAATTAAGTAGGTTTTGGTCTACTCTTAACAGAAGCATTATGTGTAGCATAGGGCCTGCTAATGAATCTTTATTCAAACAAGATTTTATTACATTTTGGTGATATTTTTTAATCAGAAGATAAAGCTAACTTTAATTTTTCACTTGCAAGATTTGCCTGGTCAACTTGGTGATGAGGGACAAACATAATTCATTATTCTATGTTTATGTCATCATTGAAATGGCTTATAATAAATATTTGCTATCCCTGTAAGACTAGAAGAAACATCAGTTACTCAGTTAGTTTAATGAATGCCACGCAAACACTACAAAGGTATTATGTATCTTACAATTATTTTCAATATTGCTTTTCTCTTATTACTAAATTTTATTGTTGTCTAAAATTTTGAATTGTTTTTAAACAATGAAAACAACAATAATAAGGACATTGAATGTAGAAATTGTCCTTAAGTCAATGAATCACATTACATGACAACATCATCATATCTTAAGTAAAAAATATAATGATATATTGATAATGATACCATAAACAATAGACGCATCAGCTTAGACACTGATTGATCATAACAATCAAAATAGGTGCATTATGTGTATAATGATGTATAATTATAATATTATGATGTATAAGAATAAAGGATATCCGAGAAAAAGAAACAAAGTCCAATAGGGGTAAATGGGGGGGGGGGGTAAATGGGAGTGAGGGGATTCAAATAGAAGGGTTTGAAGGAATTGTAGTTTTCTATGTTAAAGTAGGAATAGATTAGTCTAATAGTAGGGAAAGCTTTAGGTAAAAAACGTATATACATATGGGGGGATATGAAGGGTGATAACAAAAGGATAATGTAATTATAGCAGGTATAGATTGTAGGGGATCGATAATTGGGAAGGCCATGTGTATCTAGCATCAGTCCAGTTGCCTAAGTTATGTAGTAAGTTAAAAAGTTTCAAAATATTTTATTGAATAGGAGTTGCTAATGATGTACAATCCCCATTTGTGAAACTTTATTACCCTTTTTTCGATATTAGTGTAACTTTTCTATCTAGATAAATAATTATTGCTAAACTTAATCTATTAAGAATTTTTCTGGGATGAAAAAGAAAGGAAGAAATATAACAGTTATATTGTGCTATTCTTACATGAAACCCATAGATGCTCACAAACGTTTGTTATTTCCTCTTCCTTGTGGCTTCAACATCAGTTTTGTATGTAGAATGAGACCCAAGCAATGTGTTTTTACATGGTCCAGGAGTATACCATCCAACCCCCAAAGTGCTGATAGTAAGAATGACTTTACAACCAACGTCTATACACTGCTAACTCTATAGAGACAGTCAATAATCAGTGTAATTAATCACTATTGCTTTTTTAAAATATGGTTATCTGTATTGTGGTGTATTTATTGTGTAAATGTAATATCTGTATTAATATGTACAATGAGCTCAGGGGAGGGGTATTAAAGATTACCATTTGGTCACAATTTCTAGTTTACCAATACCATAAATATGCTTTTCAAACTTAGCGGCATATTCAATTGTCAAAAAGTCCAGCAGCGTTAAAACTATTACAGTTAATACGGTGAAATCCAGCAAGTAAATTACCGTATTAACTGTTTTTCCGCGCACGATTACCATAATAATGGTAATCGTGCGTGGACCGCGGGATTTTCAGCGTTTCCGCCCACAATTGAATATGCCCCTTAAATTGCTATTACATGCTCTAACATTGTAAAAAAAAGCAATAAAATTGCTAATTTATATTAAAAGTACATAAATTATTTATAGGGCATTAGTAACCTTGCATTTGGGTATAGACAGGCATTTTTAAGTCAGCCCCACAAAGGTGTCAGTGCCTCTTGTAATAGCTTTTTGATTAGTAATGATTGTATGTTAACTGTAACATGCCAGAAAGTGCGTTATTGATGCATTGAGGGCAACCCCATTCAATTAAAAAAAATACCACTCAGCACATTTTTGTTTTACTATATTAAGCAAAATTCCATTCACTGAACTAAATTAAGTCCTGATTGCCACCAAGAGGTGATCTGAGTAGCAAACTATCCATCAGAACATATACTTGTGTGGTACACTAACCAACAGCAAGCCAGAAGGCAAGAGTCTGTTGGTCAAGCCGTTTAATATTGTGGTGTAAGAAATTCATGTATATGAACCTTTTTTAGTTTTGACTAATGCTTTTAAAAATGAGCTCAGCATATTTTTTCACACTTGAATATGTGTATTTTTTAAATCGCTAAAGTAAAAATAATATTATCAATAATGTACTTTTTTCCTTTTAACAAACACAAAGAATAAATAAGTATAGATGGAGTACAAAGCTTTTGATTTATTTTTGGATACCTATAAAATGCTTAAAACACCACTGTATATAGGTTAGACATTTTTAAAGTAAAAAATGAAAATAATTTGTCAAAGCAACAAGGTTTTTCAGCAAAAAACGATAAGACACAAAAACACTTTTGACTTAGAAAAAAACAAATCTATCTGGATGCACCCAAAGCATACATTATGAATACATTATTTTAACATTTATTATATTGTTTTTATTGTTTTTTATGTCATTAAATCCCTAAAGGCCTCTGCTAAAATTAATAAATAATACATCATAAACTTGATGTGTAGCTACGTCTACAAACAGATTGCCTAGTAAATAAAAATCATAGAGTTAACAAAATAGCTATATTTAAAAAAAAAAAAAAAATGATGTAAGAATGTTAACAATCAGCGAAACAGCGAAAAATAAAAGATGTAGATGTGTTTTTGCTGAGATTTAAAACCTTCTAAATTATTTACATCAAATCTTGTATTGCTTCTCTAAGGGCTACAGGAAAATAAGATGTTGGCTAAAGACCTCCATCTAAAGCTATCCCTTAGAGTATACAGCATTTAGCTTGCCATTGGATGAATCAGAAAGATTACAATGAACCCGAGCTAGAAATAGTACAGCAATTTTGAAGAAATTAAATGAGTTCAAAGCCAAAACACATCCTGCCGCTGGCTACGGGGAAAGAAAAAATGTAACTAGTCTTGTGCAAAAACTGACACACAGAAGAAGACGATGAGCTGTCATCAGAACAGCGGTACACAATTCTTCCACTGGCTGTATATACACTTTCTACACAGGCAAAACCTAAACTGATTGATCTCTCTTTCATTCAGCACATTTTATTCAAGAATTTAGGCGATCGGTGTGATATTTAAGTTCTGTGAATCACTTGCATTTTTAAACAATTTGTAGTCTATGTACATCTGTATCTTAGATGACTGTGTAGAACAAAATGTAGTACAATGAACTGATGAAATTTGACTTAGAATGTTCCCAGTCCTACACCAACCACACAACACAGTATAAAGTGATTATTATTGTCCCAGCTCTTTCCATAAAGTATAAATTCCACAACATGCAGTGGATTTTTGTCAGGCTGCTAAACATGCACTCATGCATAGTAATCACGGCATCTTTTAGTCATGACAGGCTCACCATGGTGAAGAAGAGTCAGGATGCTGCAACAACCGATATGAATGAAATAATTGATGTTTGTTACATAGGAGAGACAGGTTAGGGAATGCCAGGGAGAGGTACAAGAAAGGGAAAAATAGCTTTATATTTTAAACTTTGCCACTTTGCAAGTGAAAAAGGAATACAATAGGTATCTACGTTTGTAAGACTTTCATTCTCATTTTTTAAACTTTTAATGATTTTTTAAATATTGAAACTTACATCCTGCATTCAGAATAAGGAACCTTGCATTGAAATGGTGCAGTAACTGAACATGTGTAACTCAATACACTGTTTGAGTCATTCATTTTTATATGAGCAGGGTACCTGCCACCATACTTACTACCATGTACTGAGTGTGCAGAATATGTCAACTTGGGATATATTCTAATTGGAGATTTAGCATTCACACATTGTGCATTGTCTTCAGCTGTGCACACAATAGTGTTAATGTAGCTTTTGTGCTTGTTAAAATAGTTATTAACAGAACACTATGACAAACACAGTTTACATACACACAGCATTTTTACAAACACTAGCTGAACCTTGGACATAATTGAGTTCATTCCGATTGCTTTGTAAAACTGGTGTTAAGTATTGTAACAGAACTTATTATCAGTTGCTCACTGTTTTACAAGTGACCAAACTGTGTACACAATCAGTGAATGCATCTCAGTGCAACCATGAGTACTTCTACTATCGTGCTAGTTGGGCAATGGACGGTGGCACTTTTAAGCACTGCCTCAGAATGGAGGTATAATATGTAAGACTATGAAAAGTGTGCTGTTTTTACACAGCAATCCCAATCACTGCTTGTCCTGATAGTATTCTACAGAAACAAGTGAATGATCATTAGTTGTTGGCTATTTAAGCAAAAATTGACATACATCAGTCTCTTCACGGAGTGAAGAGAAGTTGTGAAAGGACAGGCAGTTCATCATTCCATACAGATGAGCGATATGTTCAAAATTGTTCAACTTAATATTACTCTTATACTGCATTTAGTTGCAACCTTTTGTATATTTCATTGGTGGAATTTGGTTTAACTGTTCCTGGTCCTGCGCCAACAATACAAAATTACAAGTACAGTGCAGAATGTCATTTTGTGCAGTGGTGAAGCAAAAACATAAGATTCAATCACCAGAACTGTTCACCTCTTCACAATGGTCTATCAACTGCAAACTTTGAATTATTATTTATTACCATTAATTTATATAGAACCACCACATTACACAGCGCTGTACATAGAATAGTTATCATTCACATCAGTCCTTGTCCCATTGGAGCTTATAGTCTAAACTCCCTAACACACAAAAACACACACTAGGGTCCATTTTTGTCAGAAGTCAGCACTCCGGTCTGTTTTTGGAGAGCGGGAGAAAAACAGAGCTCCCGGAGGATAGCCATGCAAACTCCATATAAATATGGCCTTGGTCTGAAATCAAACTCATGACCCTAGCACTAAGAGGCAACACTACTAACCACTGTGGCACCATGCATGAATGACATGAAATTGCACCACAATATTGCCTTTTAGTCATTGTCCTAGCTTAAAATGCAGACAAATATTTTGAATATGCATGAGAGGTAGGAAGCAATTAAACCAGGTTTTGTATTGTTTTGGAAATCTAGATCCTGAAAGATATGTCTTATAATGTATTGGTTAGAATAAGTCATCTTTTTTATGCACATACCAACACCATGTATACAATAGCTGCTTTTGTTGTCCATGTGTCTCAAATATATGAACAGAAATAATGATTTACAGAGAAATCGGCAAGAAAAAGGGTTAGTAATGTACAATGTAAAATGTAAGATTATGCATAAAAACCTTTGAAAATTCATGTATTAAAATAAATATTACTAGAGAAACTCAGCGGTAACTGCCTTAAATAAAACTGAAATGTAATGACTAAGTTAGTTTATTAACAGAATTTAATAACTTTTTAATATACTACATTACATGTAGAAATTTAGCAAGATTATAATGAATTTTGAAGTAACCTGTGTATAGGACAGCGCAAGTCATCTATTACGTGTGGAATAACCCCTAAGAGCTGCTGGCTGGTGGAAATATCATCATTTCCATATATTCAAACTTAAGAAGTAAATCTGATGTGGTAAATTGGGGATATATGGCATCTCTAATAATGCTGTAAAAAAGTACCCTCCTTGTTGGTTAAGCAAGTTGATCACAACAATGCTAACCACAGCAATCACAAAATAAAAAAAATAAAAAAGATTCCACATTATAACCCGTGTCTCTTACTGATGTTTGTCCACTTATGATGTTCAGATAACCGTAATTCAGGCTGTGAGTTGATTTCAACAAGTCTCTTATTGTATATGGCTGTGTAGTTCTCTATTCGTGGTAATCAGAGATCTGCACCTCGGTCCTATAGATCTCACTCCCCGAAGTTCACCACCCGAGCCCACAGGAAATCATAACAGAAAAACCAAATCAATATGTGATGCATTCACTCAAACTAGGAAAAAGTAGCCACTTGCATGTAAATGGGCTAAGATGCTCCTCTCATCTCTATTGCGAAGGACGAGCCAGCTGATTTCATTCATTCAATCAGAAACGCCAGCTGCACGTATCTGTGATCTACTGTCAACTCCACAATAGTACTCCAATGTATAGAGTCATGAAATAAACAGGATGTTAAAACAAAACCGATGTTTATTACAAAAAACTCATACCCGTAACTTACATAATAAAATCGATGTGTGTATCGTCTGCTAAAAATAGCTGTCGTTCATTAAGAAAACAGACCTAATCTGTCCATATCTCTGCTACCTAGCGGTTTTGTTGTAACTTCCTGTTTGTTTCGTGACCCTATACATCAAAGTACTGTTGTGGAGTTGACAGTAGATCACAGAAACATGCAGCCGGTGTTTCTGATTGAATGAATGACGTCAGCCGGCTTGTCCACCACAGCAGCGAATTGAAATAAAAGCAGATCTCAAGAAATATTTACATTTGAATCTGGGTATAAGTACACTCTGACTATATGTTACTTGCCATATGAAGACAGAAAGAACACAGGATAGGCACATACATAAATGCAATATAAATTTCCATGAGAACACATGCAAAAAAACCTTTTTATAAAATTAATTTACAACTCTTAGTACTATAATCGTTAATAAAAATATTTTTTTGCACTTTTTAAAAATCATTTTATTTATGTCAACAAGTACAAAAAAAAAAAACAACAACATCGTAATTAAATAGTCCAAGCTATACATCAGTACACCTAATATACAAAATGAAAACAGGTATGCATAGAAAACCTGATATAAATGGCTTGGGTGTTGTGTTACAATACTACACCAATAAAGGGACTAAAAATCAAAATAATACATTTAAGCCAGAAAACACAAGTTGTTGGGATTTTCTTATTCACAGTGGGAAAGGACAGAGCTGTAAAGAGGAGAGTCAGAGCATAGCATCATAAATAAAAGAAAATAATGAAACCATGAAAGGAGGGGGATAAAGATAAAGAGAGAAAGGGGAGGAAAAAAAGCCATGAAATAAAAGAGAAATAGAGACCAGATTATGGTTTTGTCTGCCCAACCACCACTTAGCAGTACAGAGGAAAAATGAAAAACACAGAAGTACAAGGGGAGGGGACTAGGGATGGAAGTGCTAGCGACTCAGTCATGATTCTTGTGGAAATTTACCTCATCACGTAACAATCAGGTGATATATTCCATCGCCACTATATACCAGACATGCAAGACAAATGCATGGAGGCATTGGGGGGGGCTGGAGGTCTACCTATCTTTAGCTATCTGTAGACAAGCTGCAGCACAAACATGTTTTACCAGTTTGTCATTGTGTTTATGCCCAAAATCTGGCTCAGGAGATTAGTTACCTGAACCCATAGACTAGAAACAAAGGGACATTGCTACCATATATGGAAGAAAGATCCCACGCCCCCAAACACCCTCCATCGGAAGTCCCAAGGAATATCCTATGTAGCATTATGGGTACCATGTGCCATTCAGTGTAGACTATGCAAATGATTTTCTTTATAGGGTTGTTGATTGAAGATTTTAGCAATATAAAGTTTAGCTAGTGACCATCCCTCCTGGTCCAAGGGTCTTTAAAAATCAGACTCCCACACAACCTCAAAGGGCTCCAGTCCTGCCTCTTCAGGAGACAGGATGGAATGATTCATGGAGAAACAATACCAGGAAAACCCATCCGGTACTTACATTGCATCTAACAGGTTGTGGATCTGCACAACTTAGCAGATTTATACTGCGCCTGATTGAACCTTCAAATTGCATATAGGAGAAGTGCAAAGATGGGTGAAGACCTGTTTTCTCCCAGAGGGCTAAAAATAACCAAGGAACAAATATGTGTGAATTGGGTGACACTCACTCTTTGCCATGGTCCCTGCTGGAAATAAAGAGTGATGTCACAATGACATGAGGGGAATTCAGTGAGTTCCCGGGATTTGATGTCCCATATGTCTAAAGTAAAATGCAAGGTAGGGTAGGAATACGCAGAGACTGGTCTCTGTTTCCTGGGGACCAAGGGAAGAAAATTCAAGGAACAATTGAGCGTAAGAGCATTTCCCAAATCTACCCAACATTTGACCACAGGGGCATATTGCCACAAAACAATGTGACTGAGATTTACTGCTTGATAATATTGTTAAAATGTGGGAAACCCGTATTCTCCAAACGAGGTAGATTTAGCAAGACATGAACGTTTATTCTGGGGTTTCTTGCCATGTCAGATGAAGCCACTACAGAGTGTCTGCAAAGTACCCAGAAATGTCCCTGGAACTGAAATAGGTAGGGTCTGAAACAGGTAGAGTATGCCAGGCAAAACTTTCATCTTCACCACAATGGTTCTAACAAACCATGAAATAAAAATTGGGTCCCATTTGGCAAAATCACATTTAATAGAATCCAGAAGAAGGGAAACATTTGCTTGGAATAATGCTTATACTCCTTGGTCATTTAAATTCTTGAGTACCGGCAAGACATTGGCCACCATTGTAAGGCAAATTTTGCCTCAAGAATAGCATTTAGAGGGGTGGTATATGGAGAGCTAAGGCCTTAGACTAGGTACACACTGAAGAATTTTCCTATCGACGTGTTATCTCAAACGATTGAACCTACGACTGAAAGTCCGATCAGTCTGACGATTCATGCATACACACTGACACGATTTACCTTCAGATCTGTGTTCTTCAGCTGGTCATTCATCTAGTCTTCTAGTCAGGAGAATGACAGCACAATACTCATTCATTCATTATTGTCACACTGATTAAAACCGCCTTGTTATAGTTATCCACATGTCCTAATGAATTTCATTAGCTTCTGTGTCTCTAAAATGAAACATTCTGTCTCAGAACGAACAAATGAATTATTCCTTCAACTCTCTATAATTTTTCACTGGGACATTCAATGCTAGCTGAAAAGAACACGACTCTGTAAACTCTATGGAGACCGTGAGCATGAGTGCAATCACACTACATGATCAGTGGTTTGCTGGAAAATATTAAACAGTACAATCAACCAAATGAAACAATCAACGACACTTTGGGATGACTTTAGATCATTGTGTCACTATACACACTCACATGATATCTGACCAAACAGTCGGATGTCGGTTGAGTGGAGGTTTTTCATGAAATCATCAGGCCAGTGTGTACCTAGCCTTAAGCTGGGTACACACTACACTGATTATCAGGCCAATCCGACGATATACGACTGATTGGCCAGATATCTGTGAGTGTGTATACTTACCCGATGGTCCAAAGTCGTCGCAAAGTGCCGATCATCGCTTCATCTGGTTGGTCGTACTGGTTTGATTTTTGTCATTTAGCAGCTGGTGAACTGTCAGTAGCTGCTGACTGTTCAGTGTAAATCTGCACTATCTGCACTATCTACATCCTAAGTGAAGGAGAACGGAGACAGCAAGCAAGCAAGCACACGGTCAGCGTTACTGATAGTGAGAAATGCCAGCCGTTTCATTCATTCATTCTGCTGCAGCACAAGTCTTTGATGTACGCTTCACTAGGTTAGCTAAATAAACGAAGAGTGGTCTTTAAGGGCAGAGCTGACACTGCAGGACATTTGTATGCTTCAGTTCCTTGCCATAACATCTTCCAGGCTGACGTGACAGGCTGTAAATCTGAAGGTAAATCGTGTGTAGTGTGTACACATGAATCGGCATGCTGATCGTTACTTTTTTTTTGTCTGTCGTTAATAAATCGCTAATCGTTACCATTTCATGTAGTGTGTACCCAGCTTTAGATTTTGAGTTGTTAGTTTTGTAGCCAGACAAGGAACCATATGCCACTAATTCTTTAAGCAGATTAGGTAATGAAAGTAATAGTTTAGAGAGAGTTAACAAAGCAATGTCTGCAAAAAAGGACAATTTAAAGTGGAAAAGCCCAATTTGAATCTCTGTAATATTGGGGTTAAGACAAATAGGAGCAGCTAGGGGCTCTATACATAAGGCGTGCAATAGGAGTGAATGAGGGCTGTCTAGTTTCCTTACTCAGCATGAAAGCAGAGGACATAAGGCCATTGGTTAAAGCCGTTGAGGAGAACAGCTGATACAGTGGCTATCCAGGAACACACTGCGGAGACCATAATGCCACAAAGTTCAAAGCATGAAGGGCCATGAGACCCTGTCAAATGTTTTTTCATTGCCTAACACCAAAATAACTGAGGGAGATTTAGGTTTGTTGATATTCGTGATGATGTCAATGGTTCGTCTGGTATTGTTCACAGATTGTCTAATGGGGTGCAACTTGGTGAGGATGAATCAGAGATGTCAAATAAGTATAGAGGGTTTTTCTGTAATTTTTTTTACACAAAATACATAAATCAAAATGTTCTTAATGCGCAATGTACATAAAATTCATTCTTGTAATTTCTCTTGTTTGCAAACACATGTTCTATCACGCATACATATAGTCATCACTATCAGTAGGTACTTACACCTGCCCTGTAGCTGTTTCGAGTGATATTGTTTAAAAACATGTACTTAAGAGATAATCTGAACTTTAATCGGACGCATATGAGTGCACTTCTCAGCACACCCTTACTGTACATTGCCTACATTAGTCCGCCCCTTCCGACCCCCTTTTAGCCCTTCAAGTCATAGACAGTCAGAAGAGTCAGTTGCATGTAGACATGTATCATGTGTAATTGCATTCACTGGCATTCTGATGCATGCGCAGAGCAATTTCACTCAAGATACGTCATGCAAAGGGACTTGCATTCGAAGAGGAATCATGTCCTATATGGTGTTTTCTTCCACTTTTTACTAGTATAATTTTACTATTATTGACGACATATGAAACTCTTTTCTGCATCTTAGCAGTTTACACATTTTGCATACGCCTGTGAAAGCAGCTCAGTTGCTAGAGAAGTAGATGTGTACTTTTTTCCCCATATAGTCCAGTAAATGACAGTACATAGTAAAAACATACTTGCCAACTTGCTGAAGTTGGCTTCCGGGAGCCTGCCGGGGAAAGCTGGGCGTGATGGGGGCGGGGCTCCAAAATTTGCATCATTTTAGCCCCAAACGCGTCATTTGACAGAAGGGGGCAGAGGGAAACACTGCAATTCCTGGTGAATCACGGCATTTTGGACCTAATTCTGCCCACTTCATTAGGACGTGGGCAGAATTCTGCCAGATGCGGGCGATTGCCACACTCTCCCAGGAGTCCGTGAGACTCTCGCAAAATACGGGAGTCTCCCGGACATTCTGGGAGAGTTGGCAAGTATGAGTAAAAATATATTAACTTGAATGTGGTATGAAAATAAAGTCTTATTTGTCTGAATAAATAAAATAAACTAATCTTGGTTAGTTTGAAATTTTTTAAAAAGTATTTACTAATTATAGCGAAACTAAACTAAGCCAATGAATTGTGAAAAAGTGAAAATGATGCAGCCATCTGAGGTGCAATGTTGGCATGACAAGTGTTAGTGAAAGCATTAGAATACTTTATGTGCTAGAAAAGTTAAAGCCCTTTTATGTTTGTGAGTGTCACAATATAATATCTCATGCTTGGATAACATTCATAATAGCAATAATTTTGTGTTAAATTGTTATTATAATTTGTTATAATTCAAATGTAAGGGAATTATGTATTTTAAAATAGATTGTGAAAATTCTATAATGTCAAGTTTAACTTTGCAGACAACCTTAATAAATACTCTATTTTGGTTGATACCTTTTAATCAGGTTACAAATTGTAATGTATCTGGATTTAATTTTATAAATACAATTTTGGCACATTTCCATTTCATACTAGTCCATCATGCCTTTCATTATCTGACTTATCAAAAGCAAATAATCAATGTCTGTCACAATGTAAATGAATGGCCCAAGTGAGTAGTATGGTCAGGTCTGTTTGCATAACTCTTGAAAAGCAACTTATCCTCTAACAAAACACAAGGTCATATTAACTTGCTATCTGCATGTTTTTGATATATTGAATTTTCAAAAGCTCATTTCTCATAATTTTCTCTGTAGAGCATTCAGGGACATGATTTTTCTTCTGCTGATAATGCATTACTGAAAAAAAAGTTAAATCTCGCTGACACAAAACATATTTTATGACTCAATAGCTGTTGCAATCAATGCGTGTTTTATGATGATGCATATTATATCAAGTGTTTAAGAGAATTCAAGGATTCATTGCTTTGTTTTCTTTGTTTTTTAAATACAAGTGTTAAGTGAGTTTACTTGATGGACTTGCATTGCTGGGAGGTGTTTGATTCCAGTAAATGACAGAGCATAATGGGGTCTATTTATCATAGAGCTGCGATAACATAGACTTTGTATTGCTGCTTATTCCAGCGATAGAAAATCTTTTGTCACCACAATTTACTTTGAACATGTCGCCAGGACAGCTCAGTGATAGACTCTTACTGCTTTACCAGGCACACATGTGGGGATCAGCTTCCAGTTCACATAATAAAATATTGTTGCCAGTGAGGACTCTGCTATCACCAGAGGCTATACTTGTACTGCCTTCCCATGCTTTGCAATTTATCACATGATGGTATTATAAACATGTAGGTTTTTCAGTGCATACCCATATATTGAAAGGACTCATAGAGAAATGACTTGTGTTTGCATCTAAAAATGTATTGCAGGCCTACTCCATAAGATATGAAACCTTAACATGATATTTGCATTGAGCATATGGTACGGAGAGATGATTGGAATGAGAGAGAAAGAAAAATTAAACATTAGAGAGAAAGAGGAGAGCAATAGCTCAAATTGCATATTTATTAATCTATTAAGACATGTGTTTTTAGTGTTCCCAAAACATAACTCTTTTGAGAACTGTATATTTGTAAAATAACATACCTGTTGAAGTATATCTGATTCAGTATTACATATGCTGTGAGCTTATGTGGTGAGTCTCTCTACACTGTCTGTATAAAATACTATGACTCGTGTTGGTCTTTGCTCATTGATCTCCTAAAACAAAAATGCTTTATGTATGTAAATTTTATACGAGATTTGATACCCTATCGAGATAGGCATTGGAATTTGCGTGTGATTTATTTTTAAATTTATTATTTTTGTTTGTTTTTGTTGCACTGCTTTGTTTTCAAAACCAAATAAAAGTTGACCTGATTTAAAAAACATAACTCTTTCGGCATTTCTGAATCAAAATACCCGCTGTAAAAAGTAACGCAGCCCACGCAATATTACCATTATTGTGGTAATAACGCGCCTAAATACTGTTATTACAGAAGATTCAATGCCAGCTTTTTGAGCTGCGAGCAGAAAGCCGAGTTGATTTTACCATAATACCGGTAATGGATTTAATGCTGCGCTAATTTGGGAGGAATTGAATTTTACCCTTAGAGTTTAGCTTCAAATAAAGATTTTTCACATTTCTATGCATGAGAATATTAAGCCTAGATATCAGCATATTGCTTAATCCATTTTGGGCAGGATCACACTGATCTGTCAAAAGTTTTATGCCAATATCAGTAATTTGTAAACCAAGCATAAGGCTGTAAACCTCAGCATTGTTCTGCAGTTGGTAGCAATGTAAAAAATAAAAATTTTGAACAACATATATAAAACACATATAAACAGTTTAATTAAACATTAACAGAATAATTGTGCAGTAAACATTGCATATCATGTTAATATGTTAATATGTAGTCGCAGCTAATGGCAAGAGTAATAAGTGTTGCCTACAGTTTAGAAACTCTATTATTGCAAGGTTCAAGTTCCCTTTAATAGGCAAAATCTGTATTCTGCAAATAGGACTATGTAGTTTGATGACTTCATTTTTGCTTCTTAGTTATGAAATGCGTCATTTAAATCTTTTTTGTTATTTATATTTAAAAAGGGTTTTTGCTGATTCACTGGATTATTAGTTTGGTCAATCTGATCAACTAATTTGACCAACGGTTGTACCGTTTGTGGGCTCGCAACAATAAATTAGATTTAACCCTTTATAGTGGAAAATTTGTTGACCGGATTACTCCATCACAGCCTATGTCATTGTTCACCCTAGAAGTGAAGGCGTGAGAAGATGGGCCTGAAGAATTAATATATGTGACAAAATTGCTAATTGCAGGTAGTTTTGAGAATGTATTATATTTTTTGAGATTTGCAATCCTGCATAGGGGTGTAACTACAAATTGCTGGGTCCAATAATAAGGACCCACCTGAAATACCCTCACTGATTGCCATATATTGCATTAGGATAGTACAGTATATACAGTATTACACAGAGGCTCTAGAGAGCAGTTTAATGTACAGAGACCAGAATTGCGCATGACTTCATACCTTACATAGAGAATCTAGTTGCCGGCTCTAACACCCTTCTGAGGACAAATCCTAAAAATGGGGAGTATTCCAGGGAAATAGGGATATCTGGTAATTATAAGAAAAGCAGTTGGGGTCCACAGACTGTTGGCTGGCCCTATACTAGTTGCAAGAACTGCTATGGCAATTGTTACTGGTCTAAGCATGTATTTTTTTAAGTAGATATTTAGAGTATTTAAATATAACTCATTTGTTATTTTGCTTTTTTACATTAAATTTAGTTCACCTTTGGATTCATATTTATTTATATTTGAAAACATATTGTCAACCATTGTTTGGCAACAATGTAAATGATGTGTAAATACAGTTTATAGTACACAAACTATATGTAAATGCATTTGCTAGTTATAAGGTGTGTTTTTAAATCTGTGTACTGCTAGAACATATGCAGGGAGGTTTTGTGAAAAATATTACAAGTATGCATTTTTGTATAGTTGCTTAATTTTATATTCTGTTCACTGAAATACTTTCCCATGGTTTATGCAGAAGCTCCTGATTATGACTAATGTTGACGCTTTACTGTAATACCTCCTACATAAGATACTTTACTTAAGTCGCCTGCAGGATATCTTGAGAATATTTTCAAGAGCAGTATTGTTGGTAAATGACTGGAGGTTTTCATTTTTTGTACATTTAGAGCTCAACCTTATTAAATTTCATACCAGAACACAGCAGTGAGACTCTTGGCTTTTCCCGTGGGTTGTTCATTATGTAATTTTCAGAAACTACTTGTATTCACTCTGTAGAAACCTTAATACATACAAAGCAATTTAAAAAATGTGTTTTTCTCATTTCGTGACATGCATCATTTACTGGTTCAGTCAATTGAAATCAGTAGACAATGGTTTATTTTAATGTGCCTACATGCATTTAAAAAGCAAAAAAACACCCAAGATGGAACTAAAGATGATTATAGGCAACCTGCTAATATTAATGGATCTTTGCATTTTGTTTACAGCATCTTGATTGTTTTATCCCCAAACGACAACATATTTTTTTCACTTTTATTTAAGTAACTAAGTGTTACCTGATTTAAAAAGTGCAATTTTTTAACACTATTAACAGGGAGACAGCAAGCATGTGTCTCACTGTCGTAGCATAAAACATGTCAGCTTATTCAGCATCGGACTTGGTCTTCTAGGAGAAGGGCCACACCCATCTCACTAGTCACGAAAATAATCAAACCCCCTCGCCTAGAGAATACCGAACTAATGCTGGCAGTTGGGTACCAAGAAAGAAATTGTAGATTTTGAGTGTCAACCACTTGCAAAACTATTAGTGCCAGCATACACATGGGCGCATTCTGGCACTTGTAGTGCCACAATATGGACTAATGAAAGTGTCACCGAATAAAATAATTTCCACCAATATATACTTACCTACAATCTTCTTTCTCTCTTGGTCAGTCATTATCCAAAAGAGAAGCTTGTAATACATAAGGTTTAAAAAAAATAAAAAATAAAAACCCCATGAAGCACTTGGACTGCTCCCAAGGAACATGCACTGCAAAGTGACTCTTGATCTGGTGAGTCAGGCTAGTAAATCATACAATCAGAAGTGGTTTCTTCCACCACTTAGCCAATCACTGATGTGGGTCTGTGAGTGGCTGAGTTGAGTACAGGTGATTTAATAAGGATCTTAATTAGTGTTTCAGTCATTTGATCCAACCACCTGTTCTCAAGTACAGATTTCCTTACAACATGGTCTGTTATGTTACTTAAGGGTTGAAGTTGGGAACCAGTGCTCTACAGTTTAAAACATATGATTAGGACTTCTCAGCAACATAGTTATAAAAATATACAGTGGTCTACAGGGTTCAGTTAAAGGCTAAATATATTTAATTTCCAATTGCTGGAGTGTTGCCAAAATTAGAAATATTTTAAATTTAGTGTTTTCATTTATTCATCTGTGTATTTTAGCGCATGACCAGACTAATAAAGCCTTAATTAGGTAGCCAGTATGAAGCCCTGTATAAATGTATTGATAGTCTATAGCAGTTAGTTTCTCATACAACAGTACTCACGTCATATTTATAATTCCATAATCCATTGTAGTCAAATGTAATGCTTTCAAAGTAATCCCTGATATTGTTTTAACCAAATTCTGGCATTTCAACCAACGAATAAGCATGTATTTATAGTTCCTAGATGAAATCACCCAATATTATTACTATATTGTTGGTTTTTGTAATTGTTACTAAATAATGTACATTCATGAGGCAATTCAGGTGATTGTGGTTACATTTAGTTCCTGCACATGGATCAAGAGCAGTGGTCGAAGTGGAAATTTAGAAGTAACGGTATGGAAATTTAGAAGTGGCAGTAAAAGAAAAATGTGTAGGAGTGTACGTGAATGGGATTTAATAGTTTTACAATGAAGGCAGTAGGAGAAGTGGCAGTATGGCATACCACCTTATATACCCCCACTTTAACCACTGATCAAGAGGAAATTTCTGTTTCCTGTAGCAGCCTAGTGATTGACTCTCATGTGTAGTGGAAAGGTAGTTTTGAAAAATGGTTGTGGAAATGAACTGGTTTCTTATAGTATAGGTGCAAATCAATACCGAACTAAGTTTTCTGGATGACTTTTTCCTTGTAACCCTTTGTCTCCTGCTTAATATTCACATGGAAAAATAGGATTTTATACATGAGGTTTAGTGCTTCAGGTTATATCTTGGTCCAGTCAAATTGCAAGGGGAATAAAAGCTTTGTGGGTCTACATGAAAACAGATCACCAAGTGGTTTGGTGGACTGGAGGTTAAGTATAGAAAAAGAATACATTTAAGTTATGCATGACCTGTGTATAGTAGCGGTAACCATGTAGAAGATTCTAGGGCAGTGTTTCCCTAGTAGAGTCTTTAGAGAACCCCAACAGTGCATGTTTTCCTTATCTCCTTGTTGAAGAACAGTTGTATTAATTACTGACTAACACATTGTAAAAGATTTATACCACTTTCATACTGCCGCCCCGGCAATATCCCGGGATATTGCCGGGGCACAGGGCAGTATAGATAACAAGATTCCCAGGTCGGGCGGGTTCATACTGCACCTGCCCGACCCGGGTTTTAGAAAAAAAAAGTGTTAAAAAAGATTTTAATTAAAAAAAAATACATAAGAAATGTTTACTTAACTTATTTTCAGCCAGCAGTGTCTCCGGTGCGTTGCCGGCTGTCAGGGGGACCTCTGGGTACTAAAATGATGTCATTTCTAGTCCTTTAGAAATGACATCATTTTAGTACCCAGAGGTCCCCCTGACAGCCGGCAACGCACCGGAGACACCGCTGGCTGAAAATAAGTTAAGTAAACATTTCTTATGTATTTTTTATTAATTAAAATCTTTTTTTTTTACCTCACAATTTTTTTTTTTTTACAGTATGAATGGTGAGACCCGGGAATTACACGGGTTGCACCATTTACACTGCAGGCTAGCGGGGTCCAACACGGGAATTACCCCTCACAAAATCCCGGGTCTAAGTCCCGGGATTTTGTGGTTGGACTATTCATACTGCACCAAGACCCGGGTTTTTCAGCGTGCCTCTGTAAAAACCCGGGTTTTTGGTGCAGTATGAATGGGGTATAACAGGTAGTACTAATTAGTTCACTTGTGACTGCTACAGCTCCCTAAGGACTGAATTTTGGAAACCCTGGACTAGGGTGTTAAGAAGGTGGTTTCTGAATTTGATAACCTTGCCTGAAGAGTGGAGTTTTCAGGGAATGCTTGAAGGTTTATAGATTAGGGGATTCTCTTATTGTACCAAGGAGGGAATTAAGCAGAGAGGGTGTAGCCCAAATATATTTGTGTAACTGGGAATGGGAGCAAGTAATGAGTGAAAACGAGTGGCTTAGATCTTAGGCAGAGTGACATGGTTCAGTTGGGAGATATTTTGAAAGAAGTAAAAGATGTATGCTGGTGCAGTTCTCTTGATGACTTTGTATGTTAGTAGAAGCATTTTATTTAGAATTCTTCTATAAATAGGAATATAATACTTTTGACAAAGATTAAAGATCAAACAAAAAGTACTGTCTTTGTCATTTTTAAATACGTATTTGAACATTACTATTACGTGTGCTATTGCTCATTTGGGGGCATCTTTTTTGTCACACCAGCAGTGTCTGTGACATCCTAGTATAAGCACACTTTCTTTGCATTTCCATACACTTCTTTGTACACAGTATTTAGCGCAGTGCATATTTCCTACGTTTCAGACCAGTGTATTTGTGCAGCATCATGTGACCATCTCCGCCCTCTTTACGTGACCTAGTTAACCAGACACGGTTCATACTAAGTCGTTCTCACATACAGTACTTTGGAAACAGAAACCAGGGCACCCATATGACCTGATGTTTGCTCTTTCCTTAAAATCCACAGCGTTATTGCTTCTATTACCAAATACAATAAAACATCTACAGGGTTTAGTTGCCAAATAAGTATCTCTATAACTATTCTATAGTCATTCTGCTACTATAAGTTCATCATAAGTCTAAATTTTAGGAACAATATATATTTGTAACTTTTGAAGTATAATTAATGCTACAGACACATGTATAATCTCTATAAAACAATATGAGTACATAATTGAAGCACGCACATTTCGAACATTCCAATCTGTTCTAATCATTTTATTAAAAAAAATAATAATGATTTCATCACAAACCATTACAAGTTCAAACTGACTGAGCAGAACTACATTTGCACACATCTGAAAAATAGGGCAGTTATAAAATTGATGAACTTTAATTGTATGATGAAAATGCATTCATTTCAGCCATCAACATTTCATCCTGTTGTCATCCACACGCATCGATTTTAAAAAGAACAAATTTTGGTGATCGAATTGTAAAATTTATGGCCGACCAATCTAATTACCAAGTGTTTGGCAGCTATAGGTGGAAGAAGGAATATTTATATGTTATATATAATAATCTGAATATTTTATTACAATAATTGTTTTTTCTTAGAGCTTAGGACAAATAGAAATATTACTGCAGCAAAATGTTACACAGTATCAATTTAATTATGTGCATATTATGCATGATTGTAGTTTTGACACGATATGCATTTTTCTTATAAACACTTTATTGTTCATGTATTTAAAATAAATTAATTTAACCTTTACCAAGAGTCTCCAAGATCTGTTTGAAGCCCACATTAAGATTAGATAATGTTTAATTATTCTGGGACCTGGTTTATTTTCAGCAGCTCATGCTGTGTTCAGTAACTTGTAGTTGTAAATCAAACCAGCGCTTAAAATATGTAATGATATTCTAAAGCAAAGGATATGATTTATGAATTATGTTATAGCACTAAATCAGCATCATATAAAGTACAGCAAGGAGTACAAACAAAATGAGTTTCCTTTGAAGAGACAAACAGGTTTTCTTTAATACACCGTCATCTCCTCTTTTTTTCCCCCTGCAACAAAGAGTTTAAAGTTAGAGATCTTGAAAATTCAAGATGCATTCACACTTTTTTTTTGCTTCAAAGTGGTAGAGATGCTCAAAAAGTTTGAACTGCTTTAAAACCCAATAACATTTTAATGGTTCAAAGACCCCCAAACAGGTTGATGATTCAATCGTCTATAGACTGTAATTCGAACACGCACTTTGAAATGTGTCATTCGCTTTTGCTGTTCAAGTATGTAGTTCATAGTTTATGGTTAAGGCTTGCTATTCCTGATTGAAGTTCACTACTTATGATAAGGTTACTGTCTTTAAATATTTTCTTTTAGAATACTATGTAATTAAAAAAGTATTTTAACTTTTTTTTAATATGAACCGCAAAACACTACTATATTCGCAGACTAAAGTTTACAGTTTGAGATTCATTGTTTACGGTTCCGTTGAAATTTATTTGAAAAGGTATCTTAATTTAAGCTCAACCGTAGTCTGTGGTACATGCACAAACAAGCTCAGTCATGTACAATACTATGAATATATTTGCTGCTACTATGACTTAAGTTTTGTTCTTGTGAAGAATAAATGGCTCACTAATGAAAATGATAATCTATAGAAAGCATAGTTTCAAGAACTTAATCTACAGATCCATCTGGACTTACATGTTTAATGGGAATATACTTATAGCTGTTTTGCTGTACTTGACACACCAACACAGGATAGCATTTATAAAGTGAGAAAACGTGGGTGCCATGTGGGTGTCTTGGATTCTGCTGCAGAGAGATGAGAGTTGTTGACATGGGCTAAAGCATTGAACACATTACTTTCTCATGAATATACAACAGGACATGTCCATATAGTGGTTATTTATCTATCTGCAACTGCCTGTATTTTGGATTGAGATTGCTTGTCTGTGAAAAAACAAAAACAAAAAAAAACATAAAAAAAAATAAAAACCTTCAAACCTTAGCAGAGTTGTGAAATCCAGTAGTAAACAGACATTTTTATTAGACTCCGCTGAATAATCCAGGAATAGAAAAGCATCTGGATTGATGCAGGCACATTTTTATTTTTAATATTACTGTGATGAAATGCGCTTCTTAGAAGATTAACATTTGAAAAATAGAACATTGTTTTTATTGATTATACAAAACAAACAATGACTTTCATAATAATAAAAAAAAGCAATCACATTAACAAAGAAAATCATGCATTGAGCTAGTAGCTGGAAAAGGCAAATCTGTGCAAATGCAAGTGCAGACTCAACATGGCACTGCAAATCCAGCAATAATGAGCCTCTCAAACTGCAGACATGACAGCCTAAGCCATTTTATTATGATTGCAGTACAAAGGCGCTAGGAAAGAAAGCTATTTAAGGAATCTGCTCATGCCATTAAACCTGAAAATTGTAGTCTTTATGGTTGTTTTTTTCTGTTTTTTTACCTAGCACATTCCAGTTTCATTGAATACTTTTGTCTTCCCAAAAAGCAACAGCTATGCATATTTTCAATTATTAGACAGGCAAGCCCTGCAAACAATATGACAATATTGATTCATATTCATTTTTTTACAGCACTGTGTACATTGTCATGCCCTCTTGTGGACAAAATGTGTTTAAAATTAGGCTAAGATTGCAAAAAGAAAGTATGTGTATAGAGTATGTCTTATTTTCATAGTTAAAAATATGTTTTAATTTGTTTTATTGCATTATTTAGGTTGAGTTAAATACAAACTAATAATATAGTGAACTAAAAAAACAAAACTTTACAGATACTTGTATTTCATGATAAGAGTGATTCTATGAATCTATGAATAGTGAGTATTCCCCCAAAAAGCTGTTGATTTATTATTGCTTGTATATGAGATAGTACATTGACCAGGTCCACCAGGGGTTATTGGTGGACCTGGATAATTGACTACAATCAGCTGCAGTGGTGTTTAGTCTCTCCTCTGATATGATGTATGTAGGGGACTAACTGCACCTGTGCCAATTCTGTTCTTTTTTAATGAAGTAGTATGAAGCAAAAAGTGAGAATAACTAATCACTCACATGCCCATGCACAATGTACACAATCTTACTACAACTACAATGAATGCTGGAAACAAATTGCACAGCTAGTGTTCCCTGCAATGGATCCCAAAGGCTGGTGGCTACACAAATGTTAGTTTCCTTGGTGTCAAGAGTTCCACTGCATCCCAGCTTGTTTAGACAGTGTACTTTGTTTCCTTGACACCCTCAGGTCCTGAATAGTCAATAGGATTGTGAGGGCTGTACTATTTGGATGTTTTGAGTGCCATTCACTCATTGCCGATTATAGCATCGATATAATTCTAGTCTTCTTATGCTTTAGCCTTGCTAGTCCAATGATTACTCAGCTGCCTTGACCAAGCTTTACTTGTTTAACATTTACTCTTGGATGCCGCCTGCACTGAACTTGGCTTGTTTTAGGTTATTCTGATCTGATGCTCGCCCTGACTTCAGTTTATTACAGGTACTCTGGTTGGCAATTTGCATTGTTACAGTTATTATTTCATGCTATTCTTACTGACTTTAGCTTGTTACAGGAATTCTGGCACTTGCACTGGCCTCAGCTTCTTACAGTTCTTGCTGCCTATTACTCACATTGACTTATGTTTGGTTATATCTTGGTTTTCCTGACAAGAATATATATGGTAGTTTTCTAGTCTGCTGTCCTAGTATTCTCAGGGTTTAGTCTTCTATATTTCCTTATATTCACCAGTCTATAAATATAGAGTAATATTATTGCACAAGACCTGGGAGCAACTAAGTGCCATTGAGCATATCTAGCTCTATTCGAAATAAGGATTTCTATAGGTGAAGACTGGAACTTCAGATCTATAGGTTTATTTAATAGCAGGTGGCATGCATTACATTTGGTTAGTAAACAGTACCAGCTCCAGAATATCTCCAGGAAGGTGCCAACTGGAGAACATATAGTTTTAAATGTCCACACAGTTGGTATTAGAAATTCGGCACCAAGAATCAGGATCAATTTTCTTAATAAAACATATTGCAACATGCAAGATTTAGTGGCAAGTGTTAATACACAGGAAACATCTATAGTGGTCACAGACAAAGCCAAGAGTCTGGTACACCATGTAATCATAATCAGAACAAAGTCTTGAATTCTGGTTAATACACAAGTCCAGATAATAGTGGTTACTGGAGGCAAAGGAGCTGTGTTCCTCATACACCATATGGCAAAACATTTAGCTAATTTTCATGGCAAACCTAACATGATTGCTTCTGACTGGATTTTGTGCTAAGTTTGCAGCAGTTTGTAAAACCAGCTCAGTATAAATACAAAAATAAATGATGACACAGATGCCATCTGCCAGTAGTAGCTACTAGGACAATTGCCTCCACCTAGCTAGAGGTAAGTAAAATTTTCAAAACTGTTCTGCAACATTTTCCGTTTGTTTCACATATTGTATACTTTATGCCAATGTAATTTGACCTTTAGTATTCCAAGACTTACCCTAGCCACAAAACAGAGCAGAATGAATTGGCTCTCACAGTCCCAGCTCTATTCATTCCGTGAAATAGAAATCCACAATCACAATGCAGAATGGCATTCTCTAGAATAGCAAAACAATGCAGAATGTTATGATGGAACTGCTGAAACTACACAACTCTGTGAAACGGCCTGTTCTGCTGTGATACTCAAATTGTGAGACATTTCACTTCAATTTTCCTCATTGATAGTTATAGCCATTATTTCGGAGTCTATCCTATGGGGCCTCCACTTTTACCTGTATTAGACAACCCTATTATTAGTCTATTACTCTATTAGACAACCTGTTGATGCTTTCAGACATGGCTGACCATTGGTTCAATAAATTGTAATTGTTGGGCTTCCAGGAAGAAATTCTTTTATTTCTGTATCTTATATATTTCTATTTCTATTTGTGTGTTTTAAGTATCAGTTTATTTTCATCACCCTTTCTATTGCATGACAGTGCCTAAACAAGGGTGTCATTAAAAGTGACAACTGCACCAAGACATATTGAATATGGTGAGTGGGACTTACATCCAAAACCCACTTTAATCTAACTTACCACAGATATGGTAAGAAACTCATTGTTGGTGCATGTACAATTTATTTATTGATTTATAGAAATATGTTGTTTTTTAAACCTTGTGAGATATAAACATTGTGAGGAAAAACTTTTTTTGGGCCTTCCTCTTTCACTTACCCATTGTTGTGGCTCCTCTCTTTGCCCATGCAGTGATAAATGTCCTGCCGAGTTTAGAAGGGATTGGATTTCTTTATTTCCCATTGCTACCTTCTGGATTATATGCTTATTTTATTTGGTTTAAGAAATATAAGTATTGTCAGCTCTTATAGTTTTACTTCCCAAAAAATCTTGAAACAATAACAAATGAGTAGTGTCTAGAGTAAAAAGTTCTCATGATGGTCACAAAGCAAAATAAATCACTTGGCTTAATTCTATCTCAAAATGCATCTAATGAAAAGTTAGGCTAAATCTAATGGAATTTTATCAGAATTGTGGGTAAATGTGGGTGACTGCTCTCTACTTATCCTTCTAATCATCTTCCCACTGCATCAGACCTTAGTGGAGACAAAAGTGGTATGGCCATTCAGGCCCAGGCAATTTGACTACATGGGTGTTGAAACTGGGCATGGATACTGTTGCACAATGGAAGGGCAGAGTGACAGGTTTGGGCCTATGAGTGGTCACCTTAAGAATTCAATTTCTGTGTACTTGGGAGTTATTATTACTATCGTTGATTTGTAGGGTGCCACTGTGCTCTGCAATGCCAGACAGTATAAAACACAGAGCATGCAGCAAACAGGGACATACAAGGGAGAGAAAACAAATTTAAACATGAAATAAATTTGTAGGGAAGACCATGCTCATGAGAAAGCTTACAGTCTTGTGGGTTACATGGAGGGAATCTGCATCTAATTTTGAATCCCAGCTGAAGTGTTTCTGCAAATTTGTGTAAACAGTTGAGTTCTACTTATGCCTGGTTGATTATGAGTAAGTCCAGTCAACTCTTTTATTACACCATAACAATTGATTTCACTACCCCTCGCAACCCTCCCCCAGCACATTTCTTTGATTCTTTGTACTTCCTCATACTCCCATCTCCTGGCAGTGGATTATAATCTTATATGTCACGTGCATGCTCTTTTCTGTTTTTCTCATTTATGTATTACTGGAATATTTTGTCATGCTGTTCCAGTTTACACAACTTGTCTTCATTGTACTATATATGTATGTTTTAGGCAATGCCTTGCATGTTTGTTCTTTATAAAAATGTGAAAATTGCATAAATAAAGTGATTTAAAAATAAAGAAGACTGATATGTTAGATTGTTTTAAGCAAAAAGCATAATGTATTTATAATTTTGTTGTAAGGGTTGTGTTTTCTTAAATCTATACAAGTTTGCAAGTTAGGTTGACGCTTTCGGGCTGATGCTGAGTTTGACGTTTATGCGTTCAAAATAAAAACTCAAAGATAATACATGTAAAAATAACTTACTTACGCACATGTGCTCAGTCAGGCACATCTCAAGATGAGTACAGCTCTGCACCGATAGTATATGTGACAGGTTTATGTCAGGCATATGTCAGATATCTGATTTATGTCTAGCATACATTTGCTCTGCAACTGCACATTTGCAAACATTTTTTCTACATTTGTTTCAATATTGAATGGCAATTTCCTTTATAAGTTTGATTTAAATAAAACAAGGTAAAAAAAAAGCTCTATAGCACAGCAGGTATAATCTGCCTTCTTGTGTACCAATGAAAGTAGCAAAAATGTAATCACAAAGTTCGCCCACAAAATCATATAATATAGGCATGAGCAATGAAGAAAGCACCTATCAGCTTCAGAGGTGAATCAGTAATCATCATGTCAGAAGCATCAAGGTGGTGGTGACCGGAATCATCATCATCATCATCACTTTGAATTTGCACGAGTACTTGGACTGCATTTGACCACCTCTTCCCTCTCCAACCTAACTCTCAAGTCATAGGGAGTAACCTGTGTAAAATGCGATCAACTCTGCATATGAATGTGGAATGCATTTTTCGTGCCAATTATATGTTTTTGACGCTAAACAAACAGACCTATTGTAATGCAGTGTATAGGATCTGATGCTAATCTAGGTTGGCGCTGGCCGACCAGAGGTGTGGAGTCTAACGAGCTATCCGGTGTTCCCCAAGAACAGCCTTAGCTGCCGAGAGCTCACAGGTCACGGTCCTCTGGTCTACCCCAAGATGTAGCACTTGCGGAAGGAAAATCCAGGTATGTAGGAGGAAGATGGAAGTGGTAATTAGACAGCAGGGTATAATTCTCATAGTTGGGACAAGCCAAATCTGGTACATAATAGGTAGGCAAACTACAGAATCAGCAGTCGGTCTCAGAGTGAAGGTGATCCAGGTTCGGTATACAATCGGGCGGTGAAGTGCAAAATCAGAATGCGGAGCTCAGAACCAGGATAAGCCAGGCCTGGTACACAAGGAGTCAGAAGCGAATAGTCAGCAAGCTGGGTCAGTACAAAAAACGCAGGAGAGACAAGAATGGTCAGAAAGGCAGCATTGGTACACAGGAGTAAGGCAAAGAAGCATGTAGCATAAAGAAACCACTAATGGAATGGAACCAGGAAGTCTACCAGTTGCTCTGCCACCGAGTGTTAGAGCGAGGTTTAAATACCCTTTGCAGTATTAAATCCCAGCCCTGGGTTGTGGTCATGTGACTGCTGATACCCGGAAGCGCGGCTCCGTCAGCAGAGAGAACGTCCCTGGAGGGAGGAATGGTAAGTTTTGTAACACCTATGTCCGACTTAGTTTGAACCTCTTTGTGTTACTGTGTAGCCTCATTAAAGAGCAGTAGCAAAACAAAAACCAATGCAACAGAAAATACAATTGAGCCTATGTATTTGCTCTAATAAGGATTAGTTAGTTTCATGAATCATTCTAGCCCTTACAGTACATTCTAAGCCATAGATTGTATGCATTTTTTTAAGGAACCATATTTACATTACTAAATACTAAGTACAAGTTTCTATCATATAATGTAAACTGTAAGTGTTGTCTTTTTACACACAAACATTGCTGTTGGGATGTATTTATGTTTCAAGCAGTGATAGCCCTCAGCTAATTCACTTTCTGGCAAGACATCATCTGCAGAATCTGCCAGATAGCCATTCACATCATGTCAAATGGTAAAACAATGTGAGATACATCTGTATCTGAAGATGTTGAAAACGAAAATAGTCATATTTCCATTTGGTAATAATGATTGTTTTCATTTCCTGGAATGTGGTATTCAATTATTTTTTTATATACAGCAGGCATTTTTTTTTTACATAAAGCAGGCATTTGTGTACGTACTTATATCAGCTCACTGATGCATGCAGAATGCATTCATTTGTATATTTTTAGTACTGTGACTAATTGGCTGATTTTTTTTTTTAAGAAATAGACAAGGTGCATTTTAAAATCAATAACTGCTGAAGTCTAAAGTACTTGTTCTGTTTACCTTTATTCAATGCTAAGGGCTTTACCACTTACTGATATGTCAATGATGTAAGTAAGTGATTCAGGCAATTTTAAGTAATACACATTGAATAGAATTTTAATGTCTGGTCTAGAAGTAGTTCTTATACAGAACTTTGTGTTTAAACATTGCAGAATAGACTTCCAGAGATAGATTACGTAGTAATAGGTAATCATAGATTGATATGTTTCTTACTGTAATGCTGAAGAGGGGACTCTTATTATTAGATGATTCTAATATCAGAAATCAGTGTTCTGTGTCTAGATATGCATAGCAAATTATAGCCAGAAGTAAAATGGATACAGCAGAAGCACAGCAGAGCTAATTTTAGATCTGATCCTTACAAAAACACAGCTACAGGAAAACAACTGGCATTTAGTCATTTTGAATAATAGTTAGAAATGTTTAACAAAATTTAACCGTGGTTTGTTTATGTTATAGTCAAATGGGATTTTTCTTCTTCTAGATATTTGTAACTGTTATTAAAGTCTAACAGTGTGTTGTTTTTATACAGTTTGATTTACCTTTGTCTAAAAATACATGGACAATGTTGATTTTATTGTGTCAGCAATCTCTTGTAGGGTAAGTTGCCGATGATTAATAATATTGGGCCTAGTTATTAAAAACCAGCTATAGGGATGGCTTCTATCGTCGTTTGTTGCAGTGGTAGAATACCCGCCATCATTTACTAATACAATATGGTGACTGGCCGAGAGTCATAATAGTTAACTCCTTAAGTCTTAAGACTTAAGTCTCTGGATAGTCAGTTCATGCATGTGTAGTGAAACTGAATGCTTTTTTTTTAAATACGTTTTATTAGTAACATCTTGCCTTAAACAACATTACAGAACAGAAAAATTCTTGAAAGGTACATTAGCGAGATGACAAATACACATATAAATTGAACAGTAAGTACAACACTCTCTCACAGGGCTTCTACAATCTAGGTTCAACTCAAAATCAGCATAGTACCATGAAGATGTTATTTTGTTTTTAATTGTATAAACAAGGGGGAGAAGATAAAGAAGAGGGGGTAGGGGGGTGGTACCAGATAAGATGGGGAGGGGAGAGAACAGATTGGGAGGGTTAGGGGAAGAGAGGAGGGATTTACGCCTTTATATTTTTAGCAGAAGATAACAGTTCAATCAGGTGATTCCAATGATCAACTAGAATTGAAGCAGGGGTTGGTTGCAGTATGAAGCCCAGGGAGACCAGATTTTGTTGAAGGATACGGAGGAGCCCCTAAGCACGCTGGTGATGTGCTCCATCTGATAGGTGTGCCAAATCCGACCACATACCATTTGGAGCGTTGGAGGTGTGGGGTTCTTCCAGTGAGCAGCTATTTGACAGGTAGCTGCGCTGATTATATGCCGAAGAAGCTTATGAGTGTGTGTTGGAAGGTCTGGTAGAGGTAGAGGCAGTAAAACGTGCTTCGGATCGGAGGGCACAGGAATATCGAGGATAGCTGTTGCTAATGAGAGAACTTCTTTTTTAAAATAATAATTTTCATTGATTATTTCCTGCTATCGCCATTCTAAGATGGTGACAGCAGAAGAAGAGTTGCAGTGGTACATGTACATGTTCTTGCTAAATAGGCTTCCCCCATACCGGCGAATCTTATGGCAGCGGCGGTAACCTCTGGTGACAGCACTGTGTTAATAGATAGTGACAAGCCCTATATCCATCAAAAAGCACCAATTTTCTATGGATATAGGGCTTTTCTCACTTTGTTAAATAGAGCCCTATGTACTTGTGGGGGTAACACAAAGAGTACTCTAGTTTAAAGAGTTGCAAAGTCAATGACCTAGTTGTAAGTGACACATTGATATTACATTCTGGTTAAAAGTAGCTCATTTACAATGTGCAACTAACAATGCTATAAAGAAAGCATAACACCACTAGTCTTAAAGGCTATTAAAGCTTATATATAAACAAGTTTTTGCTTTTAATTTAGATGTTTAATGCTAATAGTATAGCTGCAAGATTTTAAATATTATTATGAAGACTAGATGATGTTGAATCATTCTACTTTTATTACAATATTATATTCAATCTAATGTGTATGTTTGGCATAAAAAAAAATCTAAAAAATATTTGCTACATATTATTATTATGCCCAGTTGAATGTATTTTCAGACAACTTACTACAGTTAGACCAATGCAGAGACCCAAAAGGACAGTTCCAAGAGAACACATGATGGTTCAGAGTGAATGCTGGATAGACATGTCCACATCATGTTCTCTTGTGTCCTTGTTTGTGTTTACACTGCATGTTTCGTCATAAGTTTCATTGATGTCTCATTGCAGTGAGACTGCTCAGACTGAATGTACCATATCTGCAGAAAATGTGCCATGTGAACAAGACCTCACTCTGGCTACATCTGTATGTGCACATATTATCACTGAGGAGTTTCTAAACCAATGAAACACTTTTTATAGTATCACAGAGTATCGGAGCCACATATAGCATACTTTAGGATTTCCTTTAGTTGTTTCATTGTCTCATATGTTGGGCACTGCCACAATTAATACTACTTTGCTCTGCAATCCATATTTGAGAGTGGGAACAAATTCAATGCACAGGCATTTTGCCCATATTAATGTGTAAATTTAGATTCCAATAATAACAAAATAAATCTACAAACTGTTTCTTCTCCAACAAGTCAGCCAACAAAACATGTCTAATTAGCTAGCTGGCAGTATGCATAAGTAATTTGGGAAAATCATGTTAAAACACACACAGTTTAACCCAATAATTTCCCATAGTTCACTTGCTTGACTCTGTGTTAGCAAAAAAAATAGTTTTCTAAATTTGCCCTGATTTTAATACATTTATTGCTAAAAAATGACAAATGTATGTAATGACAAACACAGTTATTTCTTTGAATTCAAGGTTTACAAAGAGTTAAAGCATCAGTAATATCAAACTTGTTGTTTCTTAATGCATGTCGATAGCTCCAGTGGGAAAATAAGTATGAATCAAACAAGGTGTGAGGGACATGACTGAAATGTTGATTTCTGAGTAGTGGTAATTAATAAGGTTTTGCAAGAAAGGTATTGAAGCCTAAATAGTGTGAAGGCAAGAAATTGTTTCTGTAACAGAAGCAAAATATATTTTTTATATTTTTATAATTCTTCGTCATCTGCCCTTTCTGGAGTCCCAAATAACAAAATAAAAATATTTCATAATTTAGTTGATAAAAAATACTGGCACAATATTGTTAAAGCTGTTGTAGTAGGATGCTTGTTTATTTATAATATTTAGTAACGACATAATAAGGGGCTCTGGGGGGCGGACCTGCTTAGAACCTGGTAAGAAATCTTGCAACCTAAAGATGTGGGAAGGAGAGGAGGACAATAGGATGATGCTGTGGGTGGTCAATAAGATGCTGCACCTGAACATCTTGTCAGACCTGGTAATAATATCTAATATGGAATTGACGAGTAATTATTTGTCACTTGGTGATCTAAAATGTGAATATTGACCAATTAGTGGATGTTCAATATCTATGTGGTCGATGCAAAACAAAACCTTCAAAGACGTAGAGGATACAATTTACATTTTTAGTACGCTTGCAAACTTTGTATCTTTTCTGTGTCTTGCTGCTTTAATATACAGCTATATAGTTATACAAATAGCTAGCAGACTGATATCTTAGAACAAAATTTCCTAGTAAGTGCCAATGTCTTGCATGCGCTCTAGTGTCACCTCCCCCCCTTTTTCTATTTAAATTTATTAGCATATTAATTTTCATTTTTTTCTGTAGACTTGCTCATTTTCTTACACGTTTAGGAGCCAGACAACATTTCATGTATTAGACATTTTGCTTTTTGAAGTTAAATCAGTCGACAGCAATTTTAAGAAAGATGAATGAGAATTGGTTGCATGATATGTTCTTCTTGATGAAATTAGTAATAGCAAAACCTCTATGTTATGATTTTCCACAACAAAATGCTGAATCTGAACTTTTAATAAAATTTCATTAAGGACACGGTATACTCAGCTTAGCTAAAATATTTAGGAATAAAATAATACTAGAGATGCATACTGATGAAGAAACAACTTCTCTGTCAAAATACCTAATTTTGCATAACTTTGTAAAATAGTCCTCATTGCATTGGGCATTCAGCAACACAGCCATATTTTTCTATACCCATTACAGGGTATCAAGCATTTCTTTCATTACTTTAAACATGCTGTTTTTAGTTTTAGAGTATATGAATCTATCACTCAAGGTCATTTTTTCATCTAGAAATGTAAAAATAAAAGGCAGAATACCTTTGCACTGTAGTAGTATGAAGCTACTATTTCTTTGAGCAAGTGGCGCTATCACATTCCAGTCACGTAGCATTTTATTGCAATGTTCCTATTTAACATTAAATAGATTATTTTTTTATCTGTAACATCAACTTATTAAATTCTGGAAGAAAATTCTTGATTTCTGGAAGTGACTGGACACAAAGCAGAGTTATGGCAGCGAGTAGGTAGTTATACAAAGAATGGCAACCGGAAGGGAAGGCAATGGACTTGAGAAGAGTGAGGCAGACTGTGCACTATAACTGTTTAATTAATTAGTTATTTTAATAAAAAGGCACAATTTAATGGCAGAGCCTGTAAAAATATTGTATGCTTCCCTTTTGCTGCCAAATGCCAAGTGCAGCTGTGTTATAATTGAAACTGCTACCACAATAATATATGTAGGTAGAAATTATAGATCTTTCTTGCAGCAGTATTAAACACATGGGAGTCATTTATAACTGAGCTGCAAAATGAAAATGTGTACATCTTGTTTACCACCATTACAATCAGCTTTGTGCGCAGGCACATTGTGCATAAATTGTTTTGGATTTCTATTGTGTATTTTGCACCATAGTTCTCTTGCAGAAGGTGCTTAGTTAGATTAAAGAGTTGACAACATTCATCTTCCAATTGCACTACTTACAATGAGGAAAACGTTATCTGGTTCTTGCTGACTCTTGAGCCCTAATTTTGCACAAGCAATGGACCTATTTTTGTTTGTATATCCAATCTCACTCATTAAACCAGCTTTCCAAAATTGCAATATTTAAAGTGTCATTCCATTGTAATATACTTAAGTAAACCCTGGTCATCAATGTTTACTTACCTCGGGTTAGATGTTCATGAAATCCTATCGGACCTCCAACATTGTGTGTTCATACATCTGTCCCCTCACTCTTGTGTACTACTTCTGGAAGTCTGTTGATCACTTATCTAAAAATGAGAGTAGCAGTGACGGACGCTCCCAGGATAAAGAGACACAAAACCATAAGTAAGGTAGCTTTGAAAACCACCCAAAATGTAATACTTGAAAAGTAATATAATATCTATAAATATCCTATATGATCATTTTTCCTGTATGACCTCAGATCTAATCCTTAGCTATCACTGACAGGGGCCAGGAACTATTCTGTTGGTTCCTGAATCACTGTGTTCAAATCTGAACCAGTTTCTGGTCAGTGCTGCACTTGCATTAAGTACAATACTGTTACAGTGCCTTGAAAATATTTGAGCCCCCATCACTTTTTCCCACACTTATGAATCTCAAATAACAATTAAAAAAAGAAAGATAATAGTAAATCAGAAACTGATAAACATTAAACTACTGAAATGTCATCATTATGTATACAATCCTCCTTAATCAATATTTATTGAACCACCTCTGGCAGTTATTGCCTCCAGTAGTTTCTTTAGAAAAGTCTGTATTGATTTTGAACACTGAGATGCAACAATATTTTCCCATTCTCCTAGAAACATTGCCTATGCTGGGTCAGGTTAGTTGGGGAGCAGTGATGGACAGCAAGTTTTAGATCTCGCTACACATTTTCATGGGATAAAGGTCAGGACTCTGTTTGGACCATTTAAGGATATCTATTTCTTAATATTAATACTCCAGTGTCCTTAACATTTCTCTAGCAGTGTAATTTGGACAAGACAAGTTTACTTTCCAATTTAAACTTTTTGAAAGGCAATAGCAGGGTTTTTCCCAGGATTTGTCTGTAGTGTGCACCATTCAGCTGATCAATAACATGATGCTACAAACCACCATATTTCTTGCTGGGAATTCTGTTTTTTTTTTTTTTACATACATTCTGCTTAGTATTCAAGCAGAAAAGATCCAATTTAGTTTTGTTCGGACGACTATATAGCCATATTCTGCAATGTCTTTTAGGTGGAATTTTGAATCAAAGATTTAGGCTCTTTTAATTTACACCTCTTTCCTGGTAACAATCTAATAAAGGCCATTTTTGTGGAACGGAGATTGTTGACCCATGTACATTATCTTCCATTGTAGCCATTCTGTAGCTCATTCATTGTCACAGTTGACTTCTTTGATAAATCTCCTCCTTGTCTGGCAATTATGTTCAAGGGATCAGTCAGATCTAGGCAGGGTACCTGTGCTTCAATACTTTTTCCACTTCTGTATAGTGGACTGCACTGAGCTCAGAGGGATGTTCTCTATAATCATATGTCTGATGTGTTCGGAATTCCTCTTTATCTTAATTTCAAACCTTTGAAAATAAAAAATCTTCCATGTTGTGAGTTCTCATACAGAGGGAGGGATATTTAAATTTACAATACAGTTGACAATATGTGAACAACTAATTTCTTACACAAATAAAGTTAATTAAAATATTGAAGAGTTAACGTATTGCACATGTGCAAATTTGATAGAAATACTTTTTTAATGTAATCTGCAATGCTTTTCATTTGGAATATGAGAAGGTTTTGGAATTTTTTGAATTTACATGATACTTAATACGTTTTAGCTCAGAGAAAGAGAAAATTGATCTGTGATTCAGAAATGATTGCACCATTCGTTGGTGATATATTGATACTTGAAATGTACATTACATAAATTAATTTTCTGATATAATGCATTTAAATTTTCTTGCAAAATTTTGGTTCCCATTATAAATTCCGCCAGACTTGCTTTTTTATATGTTAACACCAAACAAGAACTGTGAGCTTTTCAGAATGTGTTTCAATGTGACAACACTAAAACATTTAACTTCCTCACATTTTATTTAACACCGTGATCTAGAGTCTCTGTCAATTATCACTTAACATAACACTTATGATGTACTTTTCCTGTTTTGATGTTGCTGACATACAGTATGATTGATTTGCACATGTAATTTAAATTTACAATATTAAATACATTTTGCCAAATATGCCCCCTTTGTGTTTAATTTCCATAAAGACATGGACCCAGGGAAAAACTTAATTATGTATTTTTTTTGAATCGCAGATAACACCAAATATACAAGCTATTAAAAATACCCTAGTCTACAAAGTACTATATATTTGCATACTTTTGATTTATTTGAATTGAAGGACGAAATCAAAACAAGAAAATAAAAGGACATAATGGTGAAGAATAGAACAAGAACAATTAGTGGAGAGAAAAGATTATATGAAAAAAAGACAATACACATCAGTGTCCATCCTCTAATACTTACACTCTATTTTTGTTCATGGTATTTTCTTGCAGGGTTTTTATTTTTAATAAAGATTCATTCAAAAAAATCTACAATTTGAACCCCTCCCCACACAAATGTGCTAGTCTCCATAATCCACAATTATAGATATAATATTTTACGTTTACCTTATTCGTTTCTTTTATAATTTTCTTAACAGATATATACATATTTTACACATCACGACAACAGATTTTACACAGCAATGACCACATAATATATCAACCACCAAAAACACATTATACAGAGAAATAACAGCATACTATACCCAACAATAATTAGATATCATACTTTTATTATTCACATCTCTATTAGACTGTAAGCTCTAGCAAATAGCTCCTCTCACTTTCTGTTTCATTGTATACTTCTGCTGTCATGGTGTGTTCAAATTATATCCACAAATCTACAGTGCTGAAAAATATAGTGACACTATATACATGAAGATATAAAATTAATATTAATAATTTACTGTATTGTTAGCATGTCATAATGAAGAATGTATAGCATATTATATCAGAGATGGGCAACCTGATTGGGAAATTTCAGAGATTCACCTACATATTTTGCTCCTTGTCTAAAATACACTAGCCCAAACACAATTGTTTTCTGTGTCAATAGTGTCATTACCTGTCTAGGTGTAGAAATGGACATTGTGATGTCAAATTGTATATTTGTTAAAATGCTGCAACTGGCAAGTGTGCAAACTAATTGCTGCATCGAGAAGGAACAGTTACAAAGTCTTCAGTCAATCATAGAGCAAGAAAATGAAATAGGTCAGAAAAAAATATATCCAAGTGTTTACAACAACTTCATGTTAATGGTAATGAACACAATAATGACATTTAGCAAACTGTCACCAAAAACTATCAACCATTCCCCCCAAAAATATTTTGATGGGAATAATGCTGAAGTTGTTTTAAAAAAAAGATAAAGAATCTTCTACAGTTTATGGAAAAAAATGGCGGAAGCATTTCACCTTATTTTGATCTGCCCGAATATCGGTTAAAGATGCTTGACTAGTTAGTTATCGGAATTGTTTAAATTTGCTATTTGCACATGTTATGTGTATTATTTATCTAGTGAATATCTAGTATATTATCTGGATGGGTGTTCAGTGCTGCCAGTGGAATTGTAACTGAACAGAGCAGTCAGTTATTCACCAAGAATGTTGAATGGCTGACATTTATGAAAATGAATCAATAATGGATCTCCCCTAACTCCCCCTCACCTGCCATTGCAAGATTCACAAGAACAATAAGTGTACAATCTAAAAAACATTATATTGATTTGAAAAAAAAGGCAAATATAGCTAGTTCCATAAGATATTAAATTGTAAATTAAGTTTGAAACAGAGCAGCAGAAACCTCATGAGATATGTTGACGTGAAAACTTAGGATGTAATTTGGTACACACAAAACTGCCATGGCACAGTGCAAAATCCTCTCTTTTCTGTCCAGTTGTCCACCAAACTATATTGGGTCTGTGGAGAATGATGGCTGTCTGTGCATGGGCTGATGGGTAGTTGATAAAGGATGGAGAGCTTGCATGTTAAGCAGTGTTCCTTGCTTTGTGGAAAGGTGCACAGCCACTTCCAGTACAGTCGCCACTTGAATTTTGAAAACTGGTCATAGTTCGAGAGATTTTGCAACTGAATTTTAGACACTCAGGACCTCATTTAGAGTCGGACGTTTTAGGCGCATCTAACCAAAAAACACTACCACACATGTGCTGAAAGCACCAAATCCGCCTGCATTTTGGACGCAATTAGCACTTGCGACAGCTTGGGACTCACTACGAGAGAATAGGAGGAACGCGGAATTGTGAAGGCGTGAACATGTAAATACATCCTAGCAGCAGTGAGGCGCAGACGAAACACTTGTCAAAACAGGGCTTAAGCAGTGCGGCAGGAATTAGGTGGCGCAAGCGTTAGCTAGCTGCAGGAACTGCTCGCAGCCCGATAGGGTATTAAGAGTGGGAAGCAAATGGGGTTGCTTGCCACTCGTAATACCCTACCAAGCTGCGGCACACTCCCACTCCTACACTTCTTAAACGGACTTTGCATCCGACTCTAAATGAGGTCCTCAGTGTGAATAAAAATTCTGTACTTTCATAATTATATATGTCATATATTTATCCCTAGCAATAATCATACATTAAATCCAATAATGATTAACATTGCAATAGCCAGCACGTTAATCCCAGTAAAGACCAGCATATTATGCCAAAAATTCTTGAATAATATACTAAGTAATTACAACATATTGTACTAAATTACAATTATCCTAAAATATATTAGTTTTGAAGACCCTTCGGAGAACAGGGTTTTAGAGACTTTGGTGGTCGTTCACACAGCAATACTTAGTACACACTTTCTTCACCTGGTTAATAACAATTATTTTCACTGCTGTAATTCCTTATTGTTAACTCTATTTTTTTCTATTTGTTTTTCTTTGAGGTGGGGGGGATTAGTATTGTTTTCAGCTTGAAAGGTTATTCAGACCTAAAGTCTACCTTTTCCTCTGATGTCTGCTGAGTAGAAAGTGTGCTCTAGCTATTGCTATTGTTATACAGACTTTTAAATACCTGACTGGTGTATTTATAGACAAGCTAATAAAAGAAATGCTTGCAGGAAAGGTCAGGTACTAATGTGTAAATGATTTAGCACTGGAAAGTATTTCTTTCCTGGTACATAAAATATAGATGAGCATTGCAGTGTTCAGTAATCCTTTTTCTTTACTACAGTATTCTGGAAGAAGCTGCTTCCTTCATCAGATCTGGAGCAATGCAGATCACACAATTCATGATGATAGCACACTGACCTGCTATCACAAATTTACAAATATACAATTTATGACTTTACAATGCTTCAAATGCTACTTTATTCCGCCTATAGATAATGTAAGTCATCTATTACAGCAACTCTTTATATAAGTTGTTTACCCTTCTCTTCATATTCTCCATTTCCTTCCGGCATGGCCCTTCTCTGCAATATATACAGGCATTGCAGGCAGTCCAGGAACAAAGATATCAACTACCAGTAGAACAAAGAGGATGGAAGGTGCATTTGACATCGCTGTGTTCCTGCACCAGACTTATAGGAACCACATCACTACTCTTTGCTGTAGGGTGCTCCCTCCTCTATCTGTGACTCCCTACTTGTTTCCATTTCTATCACCAAATCATGACAATGCTCATGTCACATGCTGCCCCACAGAGACATTTATAATAGAATTTCATATAAGGAACATGTTTGTGTATTTTAATGTGTTGTGCTGCCTACTAGCTACATTTTCAACTCACGGTTAATAATTTACATAACACAGCCAAGAAGCCTAAAGTTAGAGCTGCCAAGTGTTACACATTTTGTGCACACTGCTTTTTTTTAAAATAATCACAACATTTCACACGGAGATAAAATTGTGATGTAAATGTGCAAGAACTAAAAATCTCACTCCTTGTCAAAAACATATATTTAGAGGGTAACAATTTTTTATTTTGGGTGGTGTTCACAAAGATAAGATAACATACAGGGCTCAAACAATCCAGCACTGCGATCCTTTCTCCTTCTAAGTCTGAGTACACACTGCACAAAATATCTCCTGATGTGATATCCTTAACGATTTCACCAACGATTAAAAAAAAAAAGTCCCGACCAGCATGCCGACTCATGTGTACACACGTAATACAATTTACACAATTTACCTTCAGATCTGTGCTCTTCATCTGTCATAACCATGGGCTGAAAAGATTGTGACTCTGCACACTCCATAGAGATGAGATATAAGGACACTGCCGGTCATGAGTGCATACACACTGCAGAATTGGAACAACAATGTTTCATCATTGAACAAGATGTTTAGTCCGGAACTAAGAATCAAATGAAATGATAAGTGCATTGGAACGATAATCGTCCATCGTTGCAACGTGCACACTATTGCGATATCGGGCCGGACAGTCGTATATAGTTTGAATGGCTCAATAATCAGCTGAAAACACTGTAGGGGTATATTTACTAAACTGCGGGTTTGAAAAAATTGGAGATGTTGCTTATAGCAACCAATCAGATTCTAGCTTTCATTTTGTAGAGTGCACTAAATAAATGACAGCTAGAATCTGATTGGTTGCTAAAGGCAACATCTCCACTTTTTAAAACACGCAGTTTGGTAAATCTAGCTCTGTAGTGTGTGTACGCAGCCTAAGGCAAACCTTGGTGTTATCAATGCCACTTTCTCATAAATGTCTTATCTCATAGTGTTGTATTTAGCACCACAATCTTCCTGCACCAGGTAGACAGGTGCCTCAGATCTCTACTCTGCTTTTGGATGATCCAAACTCTTTCCTACTGTATATAACTGTGTTTTTCTGCTTGCATCCATAACATCATGATATTGCATTTGTCTCATGCATCTCTAACCTCAAAAACACAGATAGGTCATTGCCTCATAATGCCATGACATTATCTCTGTTGTTGTCAGTATCACTGGTGATGTGGGTATTCTGATTATCTGATTAGCTACAGGTTTATCCCTGCCCTATTTAAAACTGGGAGCACACACAAGAGGAGGAGATGTAGAATCCTAAAACAAACCATGCCTATTAGCATTCCCAATTTTAGGCAGTAGAGTGGGGGTGGGACCAGGGTGAGTGTCCATCTCTTAAATATATGCATATGTTGACAGGTAGGAAAAAAGATATTCATCACTGTCAACTTAGATATATCTTTTAATTTTAGGTTTTTAAGCTTTTTATGCTTTTTTATTGTTAAAAACATTTTACATCAGTCTTTTGTTCTAGATGCCAAAATTCTTTAAGCCTTAAACCCTAGGCAAACATTGACATTGTGATGCATATCAGGATACATGTGTTATGAATTTTCTGTTTTTTTAGACTACATGATACACCTTTTTGTCAATTGGTACATTTAGAGCATGGTGCTACAGTGCATCTTTTATGCATTCTAAATATGTTTCATGTCCTTCTATATGGCCCCCATTGAGTTTCCCCGGTGCATGTGGTGAAAAGTTAGTCCGATCAATTTACTAAACACTCTACTATTTCGACTAGCCCTTCATAAAATGCAACTTTTCCAAATGTGCTGACTCTAATTTTGCTATTATTGTATTATTGAATCCAGGAAAAACATAGAAGCATTGTTTCAAGTCGGATATATATATATATATATATATATATATATATATATATATATATATATATATATATATATATATAGATAGATAGATAGATATAGATAGATACATACATATATATATATATATATATATATATATATATATATATATATATATATACATATTACTTCACTTAGACCAAACTTCACAAGGATTTCCTTGTGTGCTTAAAATGTTGGTGCTTTGGAAAATAAATAGAGAAACAGACAAACAAATACATAATTGTAATAATAGTAATAATAATAATAATGATAATATAACTGGGTGCATTTAATCATTGATCTATATCAACTCTACTTTAAATTTAGATATTGCAACAAAATCTTTATATTGATTTTGCTAATTTGGTTCATTTAGATTTGAAATACCTATTCATTCATCATCAAGAGCAAAGGTTTTTGTGATTATTGATTAAGATTGCTATTGTTGAAGACAAAATCAACCTAAAACTAAAATATTAGAGTAAAATTGAGTGTGATAAAAAAAAAACACCAGGTAAATGTATCAAGTTGTGAGTTTCCGGCGGGCTTGAAAACTGGAGATGTTGCCTATAGCAACCAATCATATTCTAGTTATCATTTATTTAGTACAATCTACAAAATGACAGCTAGAATCTGATTGATTGCTGTTGACGACATCTCCAATTTTCAAACCCGCCGTAAACTTGCAGCTAGATACATTGACCCCCAAATGTTAATTACTGTGTTGATCCAGTTATTCAGTGGTTCACCTGATGCATCCAATGGTTTGATTATTAGGTCCTCTCTCCTGCTTTTTACACTAACACTGGGACTGATAAGGCTTCATCTCTAAAACCTTTCCATTCAGAGAGGACCTGCTACTTAGATGCTTCAGAAGACCCAATGAACAGATGGATGGACTGAGTGCAGGTAAACAATATTTGGTATTTTATTTTATCTCACTTAATTTTACTTTATATCATGTAAATCTATTTTTTTTAGTTAAGCAATATGGTCAACAACTGGAAAGAGCAACAATTATTTCTGGAAAATTCCTATATAGCTGTCATGCAGTTAAATGTTTGCTGCACATTAAATTCTTTGGTAATTAATTTTCAACATAACATTGGACAAGTAGAGTGCATAAGATAAATTTGGGTATTGCAATGTGTCAAATGTTGCAGTTAGTTCTTCGTAAATAAAACATCCACAAGATGGTTATAATATGAATTGTATATTTATTGTATTTCTGTGTGAACAGCAAATGCGTCCTAATATCTGATAATATATGAATGTGTAGATTTTATTTATTATTTTATATGTGACCGTCTCAATTTTCTCCAACTAGCAAACAAACATTTATCCCTGTTTACACAGTATGCAAACTAATGTGTTAATTAATCAGTTGTCAGGCAAATAGTCCTGTAATTAATAATGAAGCATGACTTACCAGCAGTCACAAACTGTTATGATTAAAAGAAGAAGGGGGGGGGGGGCGATATTTTTTAATTACGAAAATGGGTTATTATAAGCTATAACCAAGAGTATCCTGATTAAAGATTCATGGAAGTTCCCCCTGTAATTTTTCAAATGCATTCATTATCCTAAGTGAATATTATATACTGGTATAAATGTACTGTACCTTTTAATGTTATCTTGTTATTATATATGTGCTTTGATCCATGTGTCATAAATTGAGTGTTTTTTATAACATGTTGAATACTGAACATTCCCTAGAGAAATGCCTTTTGTTAAAATTTGTGAATTGGTTGGCATATAACTGTATATGACATTAAGTTAGTACCATTAATTTGACTTACACTTCATTAACTGCAAATATAGCTTTATTTTCACTGTTTAAGAGTGATTTTGGCAAATTTATTAGATTAAGAACAAATACACATTCTTGATAATCTTTTTATAAGATTTGTTATAATAACAAGATTCTTGAAATTGTACAACCAGTATGAAATTCAGTTGGATTTCAATAGTTTGAGGGTCTCAAACATATTTGTGGTACAATCATCAATATATACGGATTAAATTTGTCTATTTGAAATTTGTTTCCTGATCACACTAGAGGTTGCCTTTTATGTTTGCTGTTTGCATTTGGTGTTCACCAATCGCCATTCGTGTTCAAATAACTATAAAATGTTACCTGTTAGAGCTTAAAAGACTACTTTTTATAGTATGTTTAATTATGTTTTTTAATTCAAACAGCAAACATTACTGTGTTTTAAGTTAGCATTTGCCATTCCCAGTAGAAACGTTTTAAAATGTATCCATTTAAGCTCAAACATGCTTGAGCCAGTTCAACTATAAATGAGGCAGCACTATCATATGTGAACCTGCTCGACCATAGTCAAACTGGCTCGAACATGGTTGCAAATGTTCGCATTGCTAGAATTTAGCTCAAATCTTTAATCAATCGAAAGTTCATGATCTCCTTTGAATTTTGAAACTTTGGAGCCAAATCAATGTATCAGTTCAAGGATAGCATACAATTTCACCAAAATTTCTCCTATTCTTTTGGCAGAATTTGTGCAAATTGTAGGTCTTCCTCTCAGTGTCAGTGAAAGATTTTAAGAATTGTTCTAAGATGCAACTGCAATAGGTCTCTTAAAGGTTCTACTGATGATGTCAAGATATAATAACACGTGTCACCCTTTTGGTCAAACACTTACTCAACAATGACTTGAATGGAACTCAAAGGTTTCTGTCTATGAAACCTTCTCTTTCTTATCTATTGCATCAAAGAGATGTTATTCTCAAGGTTATGATGTAATAGCAATCCCAGATAGGAGAAATGGGTGGGCATCAAACAATCAGGCATCAGATGTCCAACTCCGGGGTTTTGCCGATCAATGAACCCATTAATACATCCAAAATTCCAGGTAGGTGTAAATAGGAAAATCCTTTAACCATCACACTCCAAACCACCAACGCATTTCCACTGAAGTGAACAGTCTTTATCAAGGTAGGTAAGTTGGAGTGTTTAAGGACCACATTTAAAATGCAAGCATCCAATCAGAAAAAAGGGGGCAGAGAGTTGACAATTATCAAAACTACTTATAGCGTCTTGTAAAAAACCTTCATAATCAATTATATATAAAATTATATTCTTCATTTATATCGCTTTTTATCAAAATATCCCAAATTATGAAAGATTATTTATTTTTTAATATTGATTAAAAAGCGGAAATGACATCCGATTGAAGAGACCTATTGCAGTTGCATCCTTGACCAATTCATAAGTATTTCTATTCTTTCAGTTTGATTCACAGGGTGCTATTGGTGCTGATAGATCTCCTGCTATCTCACTTTAAATGGTTGTGTTTATTAGATGTGTGTATCATCTGGACAGGATATCGATAGGCAGCCTTTACACTATTGGGGGGGGATTCAATTCCCCCTGAAGTACCGCTGCGCTAAAACCATTACTGCTATTGTGATAGCTTTAACCCAGCTTTCTGCAAGCAAAAAGCCGGCATTAGAACTACTTTAATAACAGTAATTACGCATACTATTACCGTAATAACGGTAATAATGTGCAGGCTGCATTACTTTTAACAGTAACGCGGCCAATTGAATACCCCCCTTGGAGTGCTAATAATAATTATCACTTTTTCATGTTTTTGGTATTAGGCATATTTTAAGGGTTCCTGAAGCTTGTCATCTTTCGTTTTATTATTATTATTATTATTATTATTATCGTTTATTTGTAAGGCGCCACAAGGTTTCCGATTGTGATGCCAAATTAACTATTATTTGTAACATTGCCAGTTTTATAAACCGTAAGCCTTATTATAGAAAGCTCACTACCAAAGTAGCAATAGCATAATTAGTAGCATTTAACACAGCTTTGTTGGATATAAACAAATATGTAAATAAAATGTAGTTTTCACAGTGCGCACACCACTCTTAGAAGATTTGTCCATATAACAACCTCTAACAGGTGTGAAAGTCACATATAGTTAGTCCACCACACTATATGCTGATCTAATCTTCTCACGATCTCTGTTAAACACCTTCAGAGTTTATTCCACGAGGCATCCCCTTCAAAACCCCGATCTCCACGGGACCAAAATCACTAAAAAAGAAAAAAAATGGGGGCGCTTCCATGGTGTATTACCATAAGTATGCTCCTGCAGTATTTTGCATCGGAGTCAAACTCACAGACAATAATCCGTGAGAAAAACCCTCTATGCGTTTCGTCTGGAATAACTTCGTCAGGAGGCGCGCCCCATCTTTATTTTTTAATAAACAAATATGTAAGTATATTTCCATTAATATATTTTATGTGCCTGCTGCTTTCTATGTGAAAGATGTTTTTTGGCTTTTTATCACATACATCATTTCAGTGTCAAGTTCGACAGCATTGTAACACAGTGTGGGATCACAATGTGACCCCAGCATTCTGCCTCACAGTCCTGGGGCACAGCACTGGGGTTATGAGTCTGATTCCAACCTGGACCTTGTCTGTGGGGTGTTTATATGTTCTTCCCAAGTTTACATAGGTTTCCTCTTGATGCTTTGGTTTCCTCCACCACAGTCAAAAGCATACTGGAAGGTTAATAGACTGCTGACTAAAAGGGACCTGTGTGTGTGTTTTATTTGTTTATGTGGTAGGAAACTTATACTATTAGCTGCAAAGGTGAATGATGTGATATTAGCTATACAGTTCTGTGCAATATGGTGGCTCTGTATAAATAATGATACTAATAAGCACAATCACTCTCACTTTAAGGCATAATGTAAAGTTTAAATAATTGATTTGCAAAGTAGAGCAGAATGCAGATGTCACACACTGTGTTTGCTAGGACATATGACTATATGGATGAGGCATTTGTAAAAAGATAGAGAGAAGTTACCAGTCAACAATGTGGAAGGAAATTTGCTGGAAGAAATTTTAACCTTTGCAGATAATCTTGACACTCAAAATATGCATCAGTATAAATATACAAATTATACGTCTGTGGAGCTGCAAATTATTCTTAGCTTTAAAGACTTAGTAGACTATGCTTTGGACCTTACTCTACTGATAAGGGAACTTCAACATACATATATTAAATGGGGAGAGTAAAGGAAAAGAAATTGTAAGTTTATAAGTGACAGTTGGTGCTTAAGTACTCTGTCACTCCTTACATGAGCAAGTGAAATGGGGAACTTAAAGCAGGGAGATGTACACACGCCCATTCGCGCTCTGACGTTATCTGAAATGTTTCTGGATATGATTTGTTCTGTTAATTGCATCCATTCATTTATTATTCTGCACCATACAACTAAACAACGATGATGATGTAACTCTATAGGAAATGCAAAATCAGAGTGTAAAAAAAGATAGATATATAGTAAGTGCTATATATAAATTAAAAAATATCTAAATTGAAATAAAAAAAGTAAGACTATAATAAAACAAGTAGATTACTAAAATATTTAAATAATGTAAGTATTGCATGATTAATAGTGGAAAGTGATAATCTTCCTTTGAGATTTCAATTATGAAATATTTTCTTATAAAGAATATTTTTTTCTCTAAACATGACATCCTGATATGAAGAAAATGTATTATTATTTTATTGTAGAATCCAGCTTGCATTGAACATGAGCCAAAGAACAAACACTCAGAAATGTTTGCACAAAGCAGCACTTCACAATGAAAGATAACAATCCTGGAGGATGTTCTGCTTAGTGCTAAAACAGTTGGGTGCTTGCTTGGCTTAGTCATATTCCAGTTGGAATTTAAAGAAAGTAAAGAATATGTTTTGTTTACATCAACATGTCATATAGTTTGTGGGAAAATGTGTCTTCTAATTCTGGAATCAGACAGCATGTGAAGGTGGCTATCTTTCATAAATACATTTGTGGTCATAATGAAACAGGCAATAGCACGGGGTACAGGATGCTGGTGAATTAAAAATGTGGTGGATACTATTGTCATTTTCTATTGATTAAACTGTAACATAACACAGAGCTGCGGTTACTTAGAAACCAGGAAAAATGTGCTGACATATTTGATGCCTATTATTGAGTGCATTCATTATATAAGTTATATTTTTGTCAGGTGATATTTATATGAAGGTGTATCTTGCTTCACTGAGAGTAATTTATCATTTATTACATTTTTACATTTAATTGTGTGGCAATAGTAGAAGGAGATCGATTCTTGAACAAATGCAAAAGATAGATGAATACAGCCAATACAAAAAGGTGTTTTGTTGTCTTGGTAAAACACCAAAAAGTTTAAAGGGTGAATAGAACCAACTCATTCTTAGGATGATATACCAGAGTATAATACTAGTTATGGATAAATGGAAAAGGAATAAGGGAAACAACATTTTATTGGGTTATCACACAGTGTAATGAACAACTGGGACAATCATATGTTTAAACAAGAAAGGATTCCAACAATTAGAATGATACTTGTAATCTTAAACAATTAACTGACACAAATTATATAGTTCAGCAGGAGAAACTCATATTGTAATACCAGATACAATTTATAATAAAGGGATGAAAAAGACAATTATTTGCAGAGCCAATGTTCTAGATTATTAACACAATGTTAACACAATGTCTGAGAGTGTAAGGACCTAATTATCAAATATTTATTGCATATGACTGCAATGTCTAAAATAGCAGTTTCAAAAGAAATACTAGTATCCAATATGCCTTTTTTTATTTTTGGAGAAAGCTATTTTAGTTTAATTCCCATGTATATTCTTTACTACCACCCTCCTTATGTGTGACACAGGGGGTCTGAGTCAATTAGGCATGCATACTGAGCGCAGTGTTAGTTTCATTTAAGCTGCACGTAAAACGACTCTGTATACTCCCGAAGTCAACAAGGAACTGATCTAAAGATACGTGTGGTGTTCAGTACGGCTGTAGTTTTACTCTGCTCTACTAGACCAGACACTGCAGGATACGTACAATACCTAGGTGGAATATAAAATCTCAAAAGAACGCACCAAAATAATCATTAAGCAATTGATGTTACATGTCAATAATATAGTCATTTATGATTATAAATGGAAATTTTAAAAAAAAAAAATTTTTAATATACATTTTTCCCCTTGGAAAAATATTTATTAGCTTGTCCTTGATGTCTACTGTACATGAAATACATTTTTACAGTTACTCATGATTGCAAACTCATGTTTTCACAGACATACTCAGCAGTCAGCACTAGTATTCAGAACTTAATGTAGCCCCCCAGTTGGAGCAATAGATACGTTAGAAAACCAGTTTGACTTGGACGTGGCTGAACGGGAACCCGCTTACTGTATATTGCCTACGTGAAGCCATTCATTCCCCACCCCATTCACTCCCCTAAATCATAGGCTGTAGTAAGTGTCATCTGTGCTCAAAGCTGACTTGGATGTGGCTGTCTTCTGCTGCGTATCATCCAGTTCTGAATAGGCGCAGCGTAATTTTTGCAAACAATATCCACAAAACCAGCATATACATTCCTTAATGACTCAAGCCCAGAATGTTTACATGTGTTCCTTGAATGATCTCAAAATCTTTAGGGCCATGTTTTTCTTTTTTTTTCTTTCTTTATCACTAGCATCACATTTTTAGTATAATTAATTTTAAAGGTTTCAATGACAGTTTGATACATATTAAATCTAACCCTGAATGGTCTGTAAGAGTTGTCACATGGATATTTGATTAACTAGATAGCACTGTTGTTACACCTAGAAATCATTTTATTATATGTTCTACAGTAGTGTAATCCCTATGTAAATATCTATACATACATAGCTAAAGTTCTTGGTTACTCATTACAGACTATAACAAACCATTTATATAAATTTGTCTGTATAATGCTTTTTAGCGTATAATAAACTAGGTAAACAGGAGCATTCGTTACACAACAGCACAAAGTAAAAGTCATTTCACTTTCTCATTTGTAACATTATGCTCCTGCTTCTACAAGGCTTTACTCTGGAAGCCAAGATGGCTGAGGATGGTTTGATCTAGGATTCCATATGGATAATGGTCTACAGCTACAATTGTGCACCAGATGTACAGCAAAAGCAAAAAACATAAAAACAAGATGTTTTCTGTATGCTGGATATTTAAATTAGCTGCATTTGGTGGGAACTGAGAAAAAAAAAATCACAAAAGAGTAATTTCTTGCTATACATTTGTGCATTTAGCACTTGTTCTAATGTGTGCCCAAGGGCACAAGATATATCTACCTTATGGCATAGTACAAAGAAAACAATGTATTTGTTTATTTATTTATTACAAACTCAACTTGAAATGATACTGGAAATTAAGACAGCAAGTTAATTAACCTTTTAATGAAGTTCACCCTCACAGTTTTTTGGAAGTATTCAGGAATAAATGAGTTTACTGAGGATTGAATTCCAAAACCATGAGAGAAGTGCTATTCATGCACTCTGAAATGCAGGTATACATAGTGCAGATAAGGTGTAGATGAGGTGTGTAGCTGTACAGACAACCTAGCACTGCGTAGCTCTATAATAAATAAGCCCCAATGTGCAGTATATTTAATCGTGTCTCTGTATTTGAAATGGTGAACATTATCCTTAATAATTACCTTTTTACTTGTATTATTTAAATAAAATAAAATATTGAATTGTGTAACAAGAAGAATAAGAAAAATCACAGGCTTATCTTTTTAAATTGAATGCACAACGGAATCTTTTGAGTTCCTAGTAATACACTGACTTTTTCCAAACTTTATTTGTCGTACACTTTTAAATTAAGAGTTATGTATACAGTGCTATTTAACAACTTTTGTTGCAGAATATTCACCTAAGCAAGAGCTACTATTTTGATATTTTCAAATACTTACTTAAAACATATTAAATGAGACATTACACCTAAGTTGTTTTATAGAAACTGTAAATAAATCTATATGTGAGTTTGGAAGTTTGTATTTCTCATTAAATAAATTCAATATCCTTGCCGAAAAAATGTATAGGGATAAGTTCATTATTTTTCTTGACAAATGGGTCGATGGGAAAACAATTCATCATCCGTCCTCCAATTTATTGGTCAGCTGAGCAATTAAACTCTATACATAATGCCCTAACAGATTTAACAAAGGAGACAACTTTATATATATGATGGACATGTCTGTCTGTAGTAATATCCTCTATGGTCAAAGCAAGCAACCTATTAGGAAGCTTTTCATATTTCCTAGCCCCATTTATCCTTGTACCTGTAGAGCATTTGTCGTGAGCAAACTGCTTGTGAGAGTCCTGAGAAATACAGCTGTCACAGGGATCATTGATACTCATGACAACCTTTCTTGCATGTTCACACTGAACAGAAGATAAAATAATAAGTACAAGTATATGTAGTACCTGAATTTAGTACACATGTTCTTGCTTTTATATTTCAAAAAATAAGGAAAAAAAGCTGTACCAGGGGTATAACTGGTCGCCATAGCAACATTTTTCATTTTAAACTGCTCCAGTAAGACACTCCACAGCACTAGCTTGATAACAAATATTACGATATAAAATACAGATCAGTCTGGCTAAATCTGATTGCAGCCTTGCATAGGGGGATAGTTAGAAGCATATTTGCACTATGGGTTTCTACGGCTTCAGTTGCATCTTTGCTGCAGGCTCATGGTGAAAATTTGAGAGATCATTGGCCGGGTGGCCGGGAAATGCTGAGCTCATATGAGCAATAATCCATGACCAAATGTTATCTAAAGAAAGCAAAATGGTTTGTTGTGTAGTAAGCAGATAAAATCAAAGGAGCCTTTCAGTGAAAACAAAGCCCCTGTGTCTGATGGTAAGTCACTAGCTATTTTTCATATTTTATATATATATATATATATATATATATACACAAGTTAACCCGTGCATGATACTCATGCATTCTAGTCAAATCAAGCTACTTAAGGTGTTTAAAAGGTTCTTGTCATGCATTTGGGCCTAGCCCAGGCCTCCTCAGGGGAAGAGCATTATTTCCCGACGCAAGCGCCTTTTTTTAACGTGGTTTTGTCCACATGTCACCACCTCATCATTTTTCTCCATCACCTCATCCTTCATCTTCATCGCCACATCCTTCATCAAGCTACTTAAGGTGTTAAAAACTCCCCACTGTCACCCCCGGCAACCACCAACCACTCCCAACTGTCACTTCGCCTTCTAGAAATATATAGGTCAGTGTATAACTCTGCCCAGCAGGTGGCGCTGCAGCTTGGTTTTTTTTTCTACACATGCCACTAGGCATTTATATAGTAGATATATATATTGTGCATGGCCTTTTTAAATGAATACAGCAGTTTAATTATTTCTTCTACTTTCACAAGTTTCAGGTTTACATAAATGTAACTGATTGCCTTCAGTTTGTGAAGGTTGTGCTGAATGATAATAATGTTGCAAGTCTCAGCAAGAATGTGTTTTCAAATGTCGTTTGTTACAAAATAGTTGTTTTTAATGTGGTTTTAATAACACATCATACATACATATATAAATGGCTATACAACATTGTCATTTTTTAACAAATGTTTGTGCCTTTATAACTTTTTATACACAGCATTTCTTTTTGTTTCAACCAGTAATAAAAGATCAGGAATTAATTAGCTGAAAATAAAATTGTTAGCCCACGATTGTGAATTGTGAACTACAGGAAGTCTGCGCACACAAAAGAAATGCATCATTTGCAAGGCAGCAAGATGTTTCCATTTTAGTAAAGTATGTTTCCCAATGACCTAACTAGCAGCTTTGTGACCTAAATTCCAGGGTACTTTTCTTCTGACTAGTTAAAAAATGTTCAATGTTAGTGAATACAATAATGTATACAGCATAATGCACTATGCAGTCCAAGTCTAGAGCTCAGAAAATACCAATGTGTGAGGATACCAGATTTAACGTAACCTTCTACGCCGGTACTTATCCAAGGTTCAAAATACCTCAGGCAAATATCGAAATAATATAAACAAGTTTATTTAACAAAATTTTAGCACCAAACAGCAAAAAACTTATTTAAATTAATAACCTGAAACACTACAGTTTGGCACAGACAGCATACAGGGTATACTGAAAACACCTCACCAGTATCCTAGTCATTCTAAGGGACTGCTGTCTATCCATTCAAGCTTCTCCCCCTCTCACATTTAAGGCTACCAGCAAAGGAAGTGACACTGAGTCACTCTCACTCCGCTTTTGGCGGACACACAGCTCCCCAAGACCTGGAGAGGTAGATCAGGGCCAAGACAGTACTCCCGGGACCGATTGTCCCTTTCCTGTCAGGGGCAGAGATCTATATCTCAATGCCAGCTTGACTTCATCTATACCAGGAAGTGAATGCAAATTTTCTGTCTTCTGGAGCTCCCTTTCAGGCCCAAAAATGACCTCATCAGCAATTTCAGGACCTGCCTGATTGTTTCTTTTCTGTGTTTACCTTTTCACAGGTAAACATACAGACAAAGGAATAGCAGATGAACCACTTCTGATTAAATTAGGGCCAGGTATTGTTCTGTGGCTATACAACAGAGTTTGTTTAAACAGGAAAGATCACAATCCAGACACAGTTACATTTAAATACACAATGCAGTCCTCTGTAATTAAACATAGATCTCCGTCTGTGGACTTTTTCCCTATCTTAACATATGAGACCTCCTGGTGTGATGTACATTCATACAGGACTGTTGGACAATAATCCTTTTGCCTATGCTGAGACAATGGACTAGTCTGCAAGATAGGAAAACCATGCTGGCAAAAGTTTTAAACTACTTACAAAATAGAATATATACAAGTTTAAATATGACTGAGAAATATTGGGAACAAGAGGGCTAGAAAAAGTATAGGTGTTTATAGTTTACAGTTTGTGAGAAACGAGGTGCAGACTAGTTGAGATGAATTAATACCTCGTTTTACCACACAATGTAAGATCAACTTTTAGCTCATTAGATTTTTAAAACATTTACAGGACTTTAGAAAACCTGTACATCGGTGCTGGCTGTATGGCAGTCCATGGCTGTGCCTAGCACCACCAGGCTACTACTAGCACTGCAAAACAGGAATTAGAGCTTACAGTCTAAATTCCCTAACACATATTATGATTAATTTCATCAATAGACAATTAACCTACCAGTGGGGTTTTGGAGTGCGGGAGAAAGCCGCAGCTCCTGGAGAAAACCCACACAAACACGGGGAGAACATACACAGTCATAGGGCCTGAGTCATTAAGGAAGGCAAAGCAAAAAAAAATAATAACTTTTCTCCTTGGGAAAACCATATTGCAATGGAGGGGGATGTAAGTTTAAAATGTGTGGACAGACTTATAGTTGGGATAGGACATGTCCTAGATCAATTTTAAATTTCAGTGTAAAAATATCAAGTATTTGTGTGCTACATGAACAAACAGACAGTATTTTCCTTATATGCAAAATAATAAATTAATTTGCACCCCTTGCATTGTAGCATGGTTTGTCCAGAAGCAAATCCACTCTTTGTTTTGCCTTGCTCTCCTTACTGACTTAGGCCCATAGAGTCATCCATATCTAGTTAAATTTCCACTAAAAAACACAAACATTCTTTTTACATGCTGAGGTTGCAGCAATATATCTATTTGAACTCCAAGAGCATACACAGGTGAATGCAGCTATCTGCTTTTTTGATGCTCATCTTTGTAGGCAAGAAAACATAAGTATTCAATTTTTTCCTAAAATACAATATAGTACTGCATGTTGGAGCATCATTTACAATGTTATTAATTTATGAGATCAAGGCATGTCTTCATTTCACGAGTCCCATTTTTACATTTCAATGCTTTATTTACATGTTTAAATGTCAAATAAAACCACCTTCCCATGGAAATGGCATCTTATTAAAAGTAATGTTTCTCAGTATGTTTCTCAGAGATTGTGCAAAAGTAATATTAAAGGGTAAAAAAGCCTCTGGGGCTCATGTTAAGTTGAATGTACATTGCGTTATTGGCGGAAATTACTCTTTTTTACTTCTGGGAAAGTGTACAAAGCAATAATTCTGAAATTAGTGGTGTGTACTCATGCTTTGATGCAAAAAAGCGTATTATACGCCAAGAAAGCAATTTGCATTCAGCTTAACATGAGCCCCTTTGTGAGCAACAGCTAAACTGGGAATACCTGCCAACTTTTACAGTCGTCACCTCTTGCAGTTCATCATTAAATATTCACCTACCGATAAAATCTCATGTTTGAAGTTGGTCCTATAATCATGTACATTACTGAGGTTCCACACATTAAGTAGAGAATATGAAGATGCATCCACTTCAAGCCAAGCATCTCCCATCATATGGAATTAAATATTACTTCCCCTACAATTGCCGCTATTTTGATGCACTAACACATGCATGTGCCCACATACATTTGGATTATATATTTATATATAAACTTATATCACAAAAGAAGAAAAGCCGCATTCTGGCTGAGCCTCCACTATGTTTAGTGTTCATGAATATCCCTTACAATATAATCCAATTCAATGCTTACATTGTTATGCTTTTAAGTATAGTAATTACATTAAAAAGTATTATCTATTTTCTACGCTTTAATATAAGAATGAAAAGTATCCTAATTAGTTTACAGATTTATTTCATATGCAAAACTCACTTTGATCCAACCATGCGTTATGCTTCATTTTTATTTGGTAACAAAGAAAATATTTAAACAGTACAGCTAGAGTTAGAATTTCAAACAGCGATCCATCTGCACTAATGTCTTTGCACAGCACAGCTTGATAGTTTTATTTCATATGTAGTCCCATTTAAAATAAGTAACCTCATGCTGCCGAACTTACTATTTCTATTTTCCAAGGGGCAGGCTGAGATTGAAATATAATTTGCAGAAAACTGATGCATTCTTGCCCTTTGATTGAATGGCTCGCATTGTTTCTAAAGCACATCAATGAAATTGCACCTGCGTATATGTAGAGATATATTCAATATATTTATATTCATGTAACCTAACTCTATTCCGGTCTGATAACTACCATACCAAAGGTACAGTGAACAAGTACATTTATTTTCCAAAGGAGTCTTTGTATGAAGCACAGCCTGTCAGAGTATGTTGCTCTAAATTACTTATGGTTCAGTTGGTTGCCTAATCAGTCTTAACTGACAGCCTGCAAGATAAAAATCACTTCTCTGTTAGCATCGGAACATTTGGTATTTGGTTGCCATCTTGTTCCTTCAGGCCAAATTCCAGTATATATGAAAACACAGCATATTATGCTAGTGAGGATTAAATGAAACTCATATGTTTCACTGCATTTTTTATTTTCTGTTTAATACACTGAACATAAGAGCATATGCATTTAGATAGATACATAGAATATTTTAGTTTAAATAGATTTTTCTTTATTAAAGCAATATGTAATTCACATTCTACTTTAACCTTTCTGTTTCTAAATGACCTGGTATTTTCCAACCGAATCATGTAAAATATAATTGTGTATACACAATATAAAATGCAGGTTTTTCTGTTTTCGTTGCATACAGACCGGGCCAGTGGTTGAAGTGGAAATTTAAAAGTGATGGTATGGAAGATGTAAGTGAATGGAATTAGATAGTTTTACAATTAAGGCACTATGAGAAGTGGCGCTATGTCTTACCACGATATACCAGCCCACCTCAACCACTAGACAAGGCACAAAACACATTGGACCCTTGTGCCATTTGAAAAGCACAAGGAGTTTTTTGCAACAGATCAAGGACCTCATTTAGAGTAGGACGCAAAGTCTGTTTTAGGTGCAAGTGTCCAAGATGTAGGCAGATTTGGTGCTTTCTGCACATGCATGATAGTGTTTTTTTGTTGGATGCGCCTAAAACAGACTAAATGAGGTCCCAAGAGCACACTTCTCCTTGGGCAAATTATAATATTTCTTACTTATTTAAATATAGGATAGTGCTAGGTGTTTAGAGATAAGGGGCCTGATTCATTAAGGATCTTAACTTCAGAAACTTCTTATTTCAGTCTCCTGGACAAAAGCATGTTACAATGCAAGGGGTGCAAATTAGTATTCTGTTTTGCATATAAGTTAAATACTGACTGTTTTTTCATGTAGCATACAAATATCAACTTTAAATTTTAGTGTACAAATAAGCTATCAAGTGTTTGTGTGCTACATGAAAAAAACAGTCAGTATTTAACTTATGTGCAAAACAGAATACTAATTTTCACCCCTTGCATTGTAACATACTTTTGTCCAGGAGACTGAAATAAGAAGTTTCTGAAGTTAAGATCCTTAATGAATCAGGCCCAAGAATAGGTACTGGGCATGGATTCTTTGATTCATGTTAGTTCTAAGACTAAAAATGTAATTTGACCCTTCAGGTCTTGGTCAAGATCCCCTTGGTCAAGTAACTCACATTGAAACAGGGGGTGTCTTGTCTTCCTGGGTACCAGATGAGCTGATGTAGATGCCCTTTTAGGGTCTTTTCTGCCCAGGATCCAATGCTAGAAATTTTCCATGTGTCACCCTAGGCTCACAATAAATATCCCTTTTCATGCGTTGCTAAACTAGTCTCCATTATACAACTTCAGCAATGTAAACCAGTCCAAACTGGAAAGCCATTAACTTTGCTGCCATGTGTCCAAGCGTATATGTGTTTGCAAAGGACCTTGCTGTTTTTAACTATAAAATGCTTATTTTCCTGAAATTAATAAGATCAGTGGTCACGTGACTGTATCCCTCTTATATTGCTTTTGGCTTTTAATTAAGATGCAAAGGGTATCAACCAATGATGGAGAAAACATGACATCACGTAAGTCTTCCGTGTTTTATGTAAAAAGAAAATAGACCATACTAAGACAATATTGTGGGATATACTACAACTGAACCTGAAAATTGTCAGATTGTAAAATGGCTGTTGCTGATAAAGTAGAGCACTCATCCACAAAGCCTTACAGTTGAAATAAGCAAGGTTCATTTTAATAAAGTGTATGTGACTGTAATTAGAAGTCCAGAAAGTTTTAATGTTATTCTATGATGTTTTTATGCAGTATTTTTATTTATCTATATACCTGTCACTTGGTTATGTATTAAATGACTCTTTCTTATTCAAAATCATTTGTAGATTCAAAATATTCAGTGTTAATTTGTGTTTTAACGTGAAGCCAGTTGCTAGGCAACACTACATTAGAAGGAAAATATCACAAGTTGCATCTGATATACACCCCCACTTAGAATGAAACAAGAATGTGACTTTTAGAAGCAAAGCATAAATATCCATTATTTTTTCCATCTATAATAAATAATTGTGTAGATATGATTATAAGGACAAAGCAGATGGGTGATTTCTGGACCGATAAAGTTCAGTCCTCTGTGTAGGTGAATATTTAAAAGTTATTTTATGATATAATGTTTTATATGTTGTTCTTGTGTATGTAAATGTTTTATATTGTTGTAATAGGTATATTACAGGTATCTGTATTATGATATTTTACTTATGGTGACATACTGTAATCGTTATTTGTGATTTTTTTTGTGATTATTATTTTTTCACCTATTTCAACCAAAATGTTTCTGGGATTTATAAAATTTCAACATCTATCTATCTATCTATCTATCTATCTATCTATCTATCTATCTGTCTGTTGTCTATTGTAAACGTTACTATTTTTGTTATAATTCTAGACATAGCTCAGAACTACTACATTAAATGTTAGCCTGTTATCTATGAGCAAAATGTATGTTACTCCTTATGTTAGGCATCAATTTGTGCTCCCAAGTGCACAATTTAATCAATTCCTTTTAAATGTGTTTTTTTTTCTTTCTACTGAACAGTTCAAAGAGACAACAAACTTTTTAGGAAAGCATTATCACAGTTGCCAGTAGGCATTTTCTCTACTGATATTCCCTTTCTTTTTAATGCTGAAACGACACAATTTTGAAAGATAATTTCATTAATGAAATGAAAGCAATCATTCTGCACAGATTGTACACTGTAAGCTGACATTAACCAACACTCCAATAATTGTATACATTTGCTAGCTGTATTATATTGCAGCATAGTTGAATGAGGAGCCGTTGCAATACACTCTTTTAGATTCCCGCAGAGTACAAATAGCATTTCACGCTTTATTATAGACATGATTTTAGCATCCTGTATGGACTGATCTCTAAATCTGAAGATTTTCCTTTTGTTCTTGCCCAAGGTACAAATGTGCGTTTAAGATCATTAAATATAGGTGAGGTTTAAGGACTTTATGGACAACACCAGATGACAAATATCCAGCATTCATGCTATTCATATTAAAAAATATGCTTATTTCCTTAAATAATTAGTAATATCTGAGATAGGCAGGACATCCCATCTGTATGATATCTAATAACAATGTACCCTTTCAGACAATTTCTATGGTGGCACTAACAGTATAGTTAATATACAGGGTGATTCAAAAGTCGCAGTACACCCTTTTATTTCAAAAACTCTACAGGAATTGGGCCGATTGGCCGATTTCAAGATGGCGCCCATGTTTGGTACATACCGTAAAAGATAGACCACGTCACCCATACCTTACTGGAGTATTCAGGTTTCCCAATTTCCTGTAGAGTTTTTGAAATAAAAGGGTGTACTGCGACTTTTGAATCACCCTGTAGATAACATATTTATAATAGCTTTCAAGCTACTAACAATGACAGTGAAAGCCCCTAAAGTTAGTGGCATCTATGTTTTCCAACTGTTTAGGTAAATCAAAAAAGATGTGTTTTTTTTTCAAATATGTAAATTATGCAGTAGTATTTATTAGGTAGCAGTTTGTACTGGCTTATTATTGGTTAGCAATCATAAATAGGAGTGGTATGCTATACAATTCGCTCTATATATAAAGGTCTTCAAAATATGTTCCAATGAACACACAACACGGCTTCAGCTGCCTACTCTAGTGGACTTTGATTCAAATTGAGAACACGCCTCTTTTCAGGAAGGGTTTCTAATTAATGTTCAAAAAGACATACAGTATGTGCATAATTATTCTGCACTGAGTATTGAATTATCATATTTTGGATTAATATACATGAAAGCTGCCATATTGCTTGTCAATGTGAAATGAAATCTCCACCATAAAATTAATTGCAGAAGTGCCCCTCTTGCCTATGTTATAATGAGAAATATGAGAAAACTGTCTGGCAGGTATATTTTATCTCTCTAGATCTCTACAAGATATACAGGTCCTGATTCATTAAGGCATGCAAAACCAATACAGAGATGCCCAAAGCTTGAATCGGATGCTGCTGCATATGCTTGAGCTTGACATTCCCTTACTGTACATTGACTATGCATATGCCCCTTCCCCTCCCCATTCTAACCATGTCCTTTGTACTTAAGATGAATTGCATATACTTACATTCTCTTGCATATATTCCGTTTCTGGGCATGCGCAGAGTAGTTTAATGTAAAATACGGCACATATCAGCATTTCCGTTCCTTAATTAATCTGGCCCACGTTGTTTATTGAGTGTGTAATATTACAGCATTATGCAATATGTTTTTATAGATTTTAAGGCACGGTGCTAGAAATATACAAATATTAAAAACACATTTCCAGAAATCCTCAAGTCTGAAGCATTCCAGATAATAGATAACTTAAGTGTATTTTATTAAAAAGCTGCAGAAAGTGGAATCTAGGAAGAGTTATTAGAGCACCATGATTACTGTACTCATGCTCATGGTTAAGTGGTGAACAGGCTAAATTGATCTATATCACATGGCTCATATATGACACTTAGCTTTAGTGGAGGACAAAGAGAGCAGAGAGTCCAGGTACAATTATACATTTATAAATATTATAAATATAAATCACCCAGCAAAAACTGATTGACTATTTAGAAAACAGGGGTAAATAACAACCATGTCTTTTTTTAAACACTATAATAGTATAAAGGATTTGTTTGCTTCTGTAAAGCTGCTTGGAGAGCTGAAGCTATCTATCGCCAATGGCAAGGTGGTGGCATTATATGCCACCTCTGGGATTAATATTGATGCAAACTACTCTGTACTACCAAGAGACTGCTGGGTGCTATTTTGAAGGCACCAATTCATAAAGGTAGATGGGTTATTGCATTAGCACAAGGCTGGAGATTATAATATTATTACCCCTACCCCATCCTGGGCCAGGGTAAATCCACTAGCACTAGGCTGGGGGCTATCTATTATGCCTACCTCCAACCTACACCATGGGGGAAGAGCCAAGCATTTCCAGTGACAGTGTTCCTAACATTTTATGATGAAATAGTTAAATGTATCATCTATAAGAAGGCAAGTTAAATTTACAAATATTGTGTTTTGGTTGTATACAATTATACTATATAACTACTCTGTATTGCAATGTGATAGGCGCTCTTTATCTGTTAAAATGACAAATTTTACCTGTTTAGTAGCCGGGGCATTTGGGGTTGGAGAGTGATACAGTTACAATTAACTGTATCTCAGTTTAGCAAAAAGACACTTTAGAAATTTATGTGTATGCATTATATACTTTATAGTTATTTATTTATTTTAAACACTATAAAATAAAATACAGAATGACACAGAATCCTCTTTTTATAAAACAGGGCACATGTAATGAGCAGTAACACATGTAAATCATAAAAAGGACAAAGTCAGACAAATGTAATTAAGCTAAAAGAAAAGGGAAAATACGGTGTAAGTGATAGTAGAATAAACAAACAAATCTTCAAGTAAAAATGTAAATGAATATAAACACAATCAAGTAGGGAGACAATAATAATCAAAACAAAATCTGTCTCTGAAAAATGAACATCCATGGGAGATATAGACATAATGAATGCAAAACGTGATCAGCAATAATAAATAAATTATAGGAGTGCACACGGAAAGTAATAGTAGCTTGAATTATTATTTCTTACCAGAGCATCATGAAGGTGTGTTAAACTAGCGCCAGAGCACCGTTTTGTTATAATTTTTTATCTCTTGCTTGTCCCTGTGTCCCAGGTTTTGATGTGGGTGGAGCTAGAATAAACTAATCAATACGATCTTTAGGAAGTTGACAGCAGCACGGTTTATTTTAGTTGGTGTACTGATCTTCTTGCAGTAACCTTGTGTGATAAAGTAAGCGAGGACAGAGCTGCATGTGACATGGGCAGTGCCATGATGTGAGGATGTGAGAATGGGAACTGAGACACACAGGAAGTCACATACTGAGCATTAGATTGTGGTAGGAGCACCATCCCCCCAACAGGAAAAAATTGTAACGTGACGCTACTGTCAAATAGATGCCAAAAGGATGTGGTTTAAAACACACTAATATGCTAAATGTAGTTCATATATCTATATTTCAAAGAAAACATTACAGCAAAACCCATTTTTGGGTTAGACTACAGCAGGCTATCAGCCAAAATGCAGCAAAGAACACACCAGGCATACAGATTAATTTTTTAATCACTCCATAACACTAGCAAATACACAGAGAGACAATATTCTCTCCATGACCTGATACTACACACATAAACCACATGTAACAATCTCTCAACAAAGACACACTAACAGAAAGCACTGGCTCCGTCATACTGGTATCACAGACATATAATTCTAACGCTATAATGCTGACACCCCATACAGAGAAAATACTTAAACTACATTGCTCTGACACCACTGGTAATTACAGCATCAAACATTACAAGATGTCTTCTGAGAAAGGATGATTGTGGAAAAAGTAGAATAAGGCCTCTGCTGCGTAGTGCGCACTCTGGGTGAGGAGTGCTGACTGTGCATTGGCTAATGTAACCAGGATTGGATGTCACTTTATGGCCAGTGGGAAGCAAGTGCCACTACTGGCCTAGGATATATCACCTATTAACTCTTCATCTAGATATGCTGCTTTATATTTTACTGATATATGCTACTCTTTTAGTAAGGCATATTGATAAAATGATTGCACTATATTTGCTTGTTTTCTGTTTATACCATATGGGACTCTGAGGTATCAGAAAATAGAAAGGTTTGAAACTCATAAAAGAAGCAACCCAAATATTCATAAAGATCTATACAGATAAGTCTCTACTTAACAAAAATTTGGTACGTAGTCGATTATCACCACTGTGTTCAGTGCACCATACTTTTAGATGCCTCTTGTATGTTTAAATGATATAACAAACAACATGTGTATACTTATGCTAAGGTAGTCGCCGCCTTGAATAATTTGAAGAGAGAGTCTTAACACATTCTGGTTCTGTGATATTTAGTCTATATCACCGTGTATACATGTCCATTAAATATAGTGCTTACATCACTTCACTTCTGTATATATATATATATATATATATATATATATATATATATATATATATATATACTCTACTGCGCATGTGCAGTGATGAGGAACGTCCTTGGCTAGTTCTGTGCATTTGCGTGTATGCATTGCCGGCCCTGAGCACACTCCTACTGTCTATTTAATGTGATCTCTGGTACGCATATAACTTTGTTTTCACTTGGAGGTGCATATCTAATGTTAATTTATTTGGATTTGGGCTCCCACCATTGATCCTGGTGGAGGATTTATCACAATTTGGTGTCATACCATTTAAACATATTACACTATATGTGTCTTTTTCTATTTTCTGCATTGTTATCATTCTGCTGGAGAGTGGGAGGTATTACCTCTGAAGAGGAACTCCTACTATACCATAAGATCTCTGACTCCATCCTTACGGTACGCAGTTTATTACATCTTCCCAATTTATATTTGATACCACACATTGGGGCGCCCTACTTGTTTTTATTTGCATATATATATATATATATATATATATATATATATATATATATATATACACACAGAGAGAGAGCAGTAGCCATATACTATGCTCTGTACATATGTGTGTTTCTTGATAAATGTGGGTGAATGGAAAAGTAAGAGCTTGCGGTTATGTGCACAAGTTAAATGTCTCAAGAAATTCTGTGGCAGAAAGCATATTAAAAATAAAACAAAACTGTGCTTCTGTAAGTAAGCAAGCTGCCTTACGTTCTTGCACCTCATGTATACACTTTCTCATCATGACACCTGCCTCTGGATTATGACAAATACTTGTGTGTCCTAGTTGCTTAGCAACAACTGCCAGCATTCACAATTTTTTCTTTGTCATCATTTCATTGGCACAAGAGTTCCTGCAACATCATTATCGTATATAAAAGTGGTTTTGTTTGCTTTGCTTCATGGTAGGTGGTCATCTTAGACAGTATATTGCAATCTTATATTAAAGCTAATATTACAAATAGCCTGTGCAAATGTGCAGATTAAGCAGGATATTTTTAAGTGAATTGTGCTACGAAGCACCTGAACCTCGGCACATATATCACTTGTGACCACTCTTCACTTCAATTGCCGTGTGCTGGAATAGTGCAGTGGGACCAAGCGCATTCTCCTCAGTGATTTATGAATCATGTTGAAAGTACATAAATTGTACTCTGTTGGAACCCCAGGTAACAACTCCATCCTGCATTTCATGTGCACCAGGCAAATGGTGCTATGGTGGTTCATTGTTTTCCTTCTACTATTAAATTATCTGTACTTAATTAGAACACTTGTATTGTAAATTCTAAATCATACCACAGAAAATCATAATAGTGCAAATATGCTATTTGAGTTTAAAGTTTAGTGTTAAATAAATATACATCAGCATTTGAAAAAATATCATGTTTGCTGTATAGAGGAATTGGATATTTGGAGTTTGGATATTGGAGTTTGTGTGTTCTCCCTGTGTTTGCGTGGGTTTCCTCCAGGTGCTTTGGTTTCCTCCCACACTCCAAAAACTGACTGGTAGGTTAATTGGCTGCTATCAAAATTGATCCTAGTCTGTCCCTCTCTGTCTGTGTGTGTGTATGTGCGTGTGTGTGTGTGTGTGTCTATATTAGGGAATTTAGACTGTAAGCTCCAATGGGGCAGGGACTGATGTAAATGAGTTCTCTGTACAGTGCTGCGGAAATAGTGGTGCTATTTAAATAAATGATGATGATGATATGGCTAAGTGGCTATATTGTAGGTTTAGATCTAACCCCATTTTACCACTTTTTCCCCTCCATTTTTTCCTTTGTCGCTTCCTCTCCTTAATTTGTTAATCTGTTCTTAAATGTGCACTTTTGTTTTATGGTGTTTCAAAGGTTAAAAGCCAAATAAAAATATTCTATACAAAATGGATTGCATTTATGCAATACTTTTACAGTCTTTTTGATATACTGGTCCAAATTCTATGATTAATGTAATAATGGTGTAGTCCCACACAATACGAATATTGTACACATCTGAAATGTGCACTGCATACATTTCTTTTCAGGCTTCATAAATTTATAGAATATTTTCATATCACATTGAAAAGTGAAATTGGGATTATTTGTGTTCTAGTTGTGGCATGTTTGACATATTCTAAATTATTTTAGACCATGAAAAGATGCCTTTGGGATACTATTAACTTCTCACATGCTCCCAAGTGAGGAAAGCAGCAGAGCTGCTTGAGATATTCTGTGTTGAAAAATAGTGCTATAAATTATAAAATGTAATCAATTGGTTTTGAGCTTTGTCAACAAATGCTGTAAAAATGCCTTAGTTTTACAATTAAATAGTGAAATGTTACTAGATTCAGCAAATTATATGATATCATCTCAAGGGTTTTGCGGTAATGATGTTGCCAAATATGATGCATGTTGCAATATGTCTATGGTATGTAAATTACTTTCTGTGCTTGGCTGTGACATGCAAGTTTAATGATAGATCAATAGTAGATTTACAGAAAAAGAATGAAAATATCCTTATGAAATAATATTGCTAGTAAGTGAAAAATGATGTTAATGGTGAAAGAATACTGCAAGAGGTGAAGTAACAATTAGATGTTGCTTAGCTCATAGGTTTAAAAGTTGTATGCTGATTTTATTATATATAGAGTGCATAGTACATAAAAAAGGAGAAAACCAAAACTCTTTCAAGATTCTGATAACATCTTAAAATGTGTACACCTAAATACTTTACTTCAGAGTGCTAAAAGGTCAGCACTCAAGGGCAAGCAATAGATGATATTTTGATATTTCTTAACCTATGTTTTTTTATTATAAGAACGGAAATTACTCTACCAACAGAATATGTTTTGATTATAAATTTAGATTTTCTCGTTAACCTCAAAGATTGGACTATAGTCAAATTCTCTTTGATCTGGTACTGTGAATGTTTGCTAAGCGCATATTGTATGGAAATCACTTAATTTCTAGGAACCCAAGGACATCATTTCAATGAACAAAATATGTTGTAATTATTTTATTAGTAAAGAAGGATAATAATATGCAATGCATAATGTTATATCATTACATTTTAGACAAACCTTCAAATTCTGAAAAGCTGTGGTAAATGTTATTATAGCAATGTGTTAATATTGTAAAACAATGCTAAAATACTGAAGGGTGAAGATTTTTTATTTGTGAAAAAGAGCACTAAGGTGTTCTTGGGCAATGATTTAAAGCCTCATTACAATGAAAAACAATTATTCTACTATCTTTTAAACCAATATACAGTATGGTGTCCTTGTGTCCTCATATTGCTAAGCCAGTTTTACCTCCATCACTCATCACTGGTTATTGCAATGGTAGTTTACTAAACAACTGACAGCCCTGCGATAAGAAGCAATGAGTGTCAAATTGAAGCCTGGCAGTGTTCAGGGATGAGCAAGAGAAATGATAAGAAATGGATGATTGTTATGGAAACCTAGCAAAACTGAGCTTCTCACTTAAATTCAATGTTATGCTATCCCTTAGGGCAATAGAGTATGGCAGAGAATAATCCCCCCTTCAGTTGGTGAGGGACAGAAACATTTATGCTGCCCACTCTTTCCCCCCAGGGGGCAATGGCGGTGTGGTAAGTAAGAGCACCCACTTAATGCTCCCAGCTGAAGTCTCTATCCATCTCTGTACTGGTAAATCCACAATGCCTGGAGAACCACAGGTTCCCACAATCTTGTTAAATTTGGCTGAACTATTTTTGTCACACAAGACAAAAAGATTGGCCTTTCCACTGGACTGTGTTTTGCGCTTCATATTAAGGATAAAAGATATCCTTCTATTTTATTTATAGCATGGTGCACTGATTTAAACTATATTTGCTGTAGTGCAAATATCTGGTTTTGGTGTTAGCTAAAGATGCAACCTCATATCAGTTGGCATAACGTTTGCTTGTTCTTCGGCAAATGCTTGAAACCCATCACAGACACTGCTTAGGGCCTTATGCACTTAGTAAATCTGCCTCATTGAAATGATAAATGAAATATCAAGATGCTCCCTTTGTGGTTTGCTGCCACTTTGCTTGACACAGATTTGTCTGTAAGATGTGTTTATAACACAGTCTATTTCCTTAATGTCCAAATCTGATGATCCTTACTTTTCCTATTATCTGCAGTTTTTTTCTTAGTTATCTCTAACTGCAATATCTTAATAATAGTTATCATAGTTTTTGGCTGCTATTGTTGGTAGTAGTATCTTCAAACAGTTTCACTTAGGTAGGAAGTTTTATTTGGCAACCAGAAGAAACTTCTGGTTATTACCAAGGCAGTGATTATATTACAGAATATCATGGAAACAGTAGCAACAAGAAGTGGAAGAAATCAAGATTATTATGTTTTTATAAAGTGAGACTGACAACAGTCACTCAGAATATAAATCAAATGCGCACCAGGGATAACGTTCACACTAGTATAGATTCACAATGCAAGTTATAGGACACACTACCATCCTTAAATTTATCACATGTACTTATAGCTTGAAACAAAGAAAAAAGAGAAAACAAGTTTATATATGGTTACCGCACAGCAAACAGTAAGACTTATTTGTTTATCTATGAAAACAGTTTTGTATTAGCACACACTCCTTTCTTCTTGGTAGTTACACAAGTATTGTGAGTTAAACTTAGCCATATTGAATATACTATATATTCAGCCTGTTCTCTACACATAAGGCACTGTATCTGATTAAGTATAATGTCATAAACAGCTACATAATTTCTTAAAGATACAAGTCACAACATTATCATCCCATTCTAGAGCATTTGATAAACAAATGTGATTACACTGCATAGCCAAGTAGATACATGAGAAAACAAATACAGATAGCAAAATGCCATGAAGTATTTGTGTTACCAGAGCTCTTACCAAGCAAATGCCAGAATTCATCCTGATGCATTTTTCTACTATTGTTCTAATGTGTTCAGCATGATCAAATACCTTTTCTGCGATATCGAGAACATAGAGTACATAAAGCATCCCTTTCCAATTAGGGCACACCCCCCTTTATTATCCAGCATAATGTCTAATGCCATTCAGTTGTACTGGATGACAGTTCTAATGGCACTCATTCCTACAGTGATCTTTTATAATGTGATACCAGTTTTATTGCTAACCTTTTTTAGCACTCTGAAAAATATTCTTCCTTGATTCATACATGGGAAGTAAAATAATATACTAATCAGTTTCAGAACTTTCTCATGTATCCCTATTCCTAACTTTAGAAAGAAGATTAATGTGCCTAATTGCAGGATGTAAATATCCTAAATAGTAGACTATAAAGTTTTTTCTCCACAAATAAAATGGTATCCCTGGTAAGTATTTAATCCTTTTGCTAAACTATAACCTCCTGTATACAGACTTGTAAAATTACATTTAGATTGGTCCCTGCAGAGATATTACATTGACTACTTACCACTTGCCAAAGTTCCATTGATTACAAATCAAACTAAGCCAGAAACAGATGTGTTTAATTGTAGATATACCGTTATGTTAAAAGATTTGACTCTTGTCTAAGATTGGTTTTTGAGGCCAACTTTATTTCTGCAAAGTGTTGGTTTGCTTTCCCTGGAAGAATACTGGCAATAATCTGGCAAAATAAACAAGAAAGGCATTGTTTAAATACCTTCCTTGAATGGAAAGGCCAGTAAGCACATTTTCAACTTAATGAAAAATAATCTTGATGTATTGTTACAAATCCTCTTTTCACTTCTAAACACCAAAGGCCACAGTGTCCTATGTGGACTTAGGGTGGGATTTTATGTTATCCTCTGTGAAATTTGCAGCCTGCTGCACAAAACACTACAGACTGTCTTTACTTTTACTACTACCATTTTTTTAGTGGTTAGGTTTTAATGTGTCTTCATTTAATATCCTGAATTTTTGAGCTTTTAACACTAGTACACATTTGAGGTGTCTGGGGATCAAGTAAAAGGGAGACTCAGAAGGATATACAAAAACTTGTACTTCCCTGGTTAGTACCAGGCTGACCTATTGATTTTTACTCATTAATCATTGGAATTCTATACTTCTTTTTTTCCCTTATGTCTCCTACATACTGTTTATGGTTCTGTCTAATCTTTTGATGTATTTTATGTACCAGCCTCTTCATTTTGTAGAGCTTGCTCTTTACTTGTGAACAACTCTCTCTTTGTCCTTTTAATAGTTATTCTTGAATTGATGTTGGGCTTCTATTGCTTTAAAACATTAGAACAATGCACGGGCTCTATTTTACCAGGATATCTAGCGTAACAAATCACAAGCGTATAGTTTGGTTAATATTCTTGTATTTGTCAAGCCTTGTTTTTTTTTCTTGCACACAAACCATACTTATGATCTAAAAATATATATTCTAAATGTTGCATTTTTTTATAAGAGTGTACAGATAACATATTTTTCAAGTCAGAAAATAGCAAAATGATCTCCATCCTTACATACATAATAAAATAAAATGCATATATCTTTGATAACCTTAATTGTCACCCTTCTACCTTTATCCAAGGAATGCTTTGTGCTTGATTCATTAAGAAATATATATCCCAATATAAATTGCTTTGTGCATGCTCAGAAATGGACTAAGTGCACGCAGTTCATCTTGGAATGGAAAGGACTCTTCCGACAGCCTACGATTTGGAGAGCTAGATGTGGGAGGGGAGGGGCATATGCAGGTAGGTAATGTACAGTAAAGGTGTGCACATCTGTCCTATTCAAGCTCTGGGCATCTCTGAGTTATGTGATTTTTAGGTATATCACTTGCACCACCTACAGGGCAGGTGTAGGTGCCTAGTGATAGTATTTACGATTGTGTATACATGCCAGAACATGTGTTTGCTATTAGAAACAAGTGTAAAGATGCATGTTAAGTACAGTAGGCATTAATAAACAACCACCCTTTGCTAACATTTTTATTCTGCCTATATTAGACCTCATGTCCTAACATTATTGCCTTTATATATTTTTGGTTTCTCATATACCTTATTTCTCAGCCAGCCTATCTACAATAAATCATTATTTGGAATTTGGTTTGGATAGTATTGGATTAGCTTGCTTTCTCTCTCATACATCACATTTTTGCGCCGTGGGTCTTTGTTTAATTTATTTGGTTTTATTTCGGGGAAATTTTGGAAGACCCACATTGGCAGACCCACATTGACCCTCAGACCCACATTGGCAGCTTTTACATTACACATTTCAGAGCAGCGCTGTTATCCCTAATTTCTCTGTTTTACATTAATAAACAACTAATATACTATATTATTAACAGGTGTTAATGTATTTAATATTATTTTTAAACTGTGCATTCTGCTGGGACTTTATAATGCACATATGCAGTCTGTGTATCCTAAAGGTCCATTTAATAAAAAACAAATTGTGTGTACCTTGCATTCCTTGATGAATCTTGCCCTCTGTGCCTCCTTCTTTTCTTTCTTTTTAGCCTATATTTAAGTGAATTTGATGGGTCTCAACTAAAAAGAAGGTCGGTCTTACCATGGAGTTCTGTCTTACAGTTTTGGAACCGCAGCTTTATACAACAGTTTCAGCAACATTTTGTAATATCTAAAACACCCTGTAATGGTGCAGTCTTAAAGCCTAATTCAGCAGAGGATACGTGATTTTCATCAATGTTAGTAGATTCTATTCATGAATTTCAAATACTGTTGTTGAGAACATAATCTCTTTAGGAAGAATATTAATTAACTCTTGGGAGTACTGGTGCTTCTTAACTGATTTAGGCTGACAATTTTGCAATTAACTCCTTTTGCACATTTTCTTTTTTGCTTCTTTAAGTCTTATTGTCTGGTCACTGTTTATTTGCTAGTTTGGTTGTTTTTCACTTCCCCTTCAGAGCTCTTACTTCCTCCACTAGTTCACCATCCTTCTGTCCTGCTCAACAACTGCTAAACTAGAGAGGATTCTATTTTCTAATGCTGCTAACATTTGATGGAACTAAGCTAATTCGTAGTGACCAATCTTAGAAATGATCACTGCAACATGTTGTTAACAGCTGATCAGAATATATCCCTTGAGATGATACGTCCCTCCCAACATTCCCAATTGAGGCAAATTAGACCACACCACAATCCCAAACCATTTAGAGCTGACATCCGCTTTCCAACAGGCTGCTCCCCTCTTATCCTAAGCGGACTGTTGGTAGGTATGCATCAACCAATGACCACATTCGCAAAATCTATCTAAAACTGGCCACTCTGTATTTTCAAAAATGGGTTTGGTTGTCCAGCCATAGATTTGGTTGATAAGTAATCAGACCCAACATAGACATTGCAGTGGGTGCAGTCAGCTTAACACAAGCCCCCATAACTAATTCAAATGCATAAACATTTTATATAATTTTATTTATTTATTTTATTTCTATAATATAATTTTAAGCTAAATGAAAAAAAACTGCAAACAAACCCAGCAATCGCTGGTGACAGTTAGCTGCATTAGTCCTCTTCCGCCTTTTACCACATCTTGCAGGTTGTTGAAGTCAGCTTTTAAATTGGTCCATTTATGTTTATTGTTTATATTTGTTATATGCTCATTTTATTTTACCTCAGATATTCAGAGCTCTCTGGCTATATTAATATGCTCTGAAGTTGCCAGAGAAATATGTATCACTTACAAGAATAAGCCCTCAGTGATTTCATTTGAAGAGAACTTATGAAACAATTACATCTGCGTTAAAATGAAACCTATGTTGTCTGGTTTGTAAGGAAGCAATATAAGAATATAAATAGTAATAAAAAAGAATAGAAAGGATCCTGGTGGAAATTGAGTTTAATAAACACTGAACTGTTATCTGATTATTTATTTGTTACAGCTGTATTTTATGTGCAATTACAAAAAGCAATTATAATTCTTGTGAAACCATAAACCTTCTATTTTCTATTAATGAGAATGATGGTCCTTCTGGAATGTAAATTCAGTTAATTGTACATAAGCCAGGTTTCTGTAATTTTGCTTTCTACTGACAGCAAAAACTGTTGAATACTCGGTTTTGATTCCTTGTAGAAATAAGACATATCTGCAGGTATCAATCCTAAGGTAATAGATTCATCCTTTTGGTAGACCGGCATTTCAGCATCTCATACGTTGCTATTTCAATTGTTCTGCTGAACGTAGTATATTTGTTTATGCAAATTCATATGAATAACAAACATAATAATAATAAAGCCTATTTATCGTAGTTTTCTGAGATACATTTTTATCATTTGTTTTTTTTATTAAATAAGATACATCACAACACAATATAAGCACATAGCAAGAGTAGGACATGGGGTAAATGTATCAATATGCGGGTTCTTCAACACCCGCGTGTTCAGCCTCTTCCGCGATTAAATTTCAAGCGGCGCTGCATTGTAAAGGGTTAACTTCCCTTTACAATGCAGCGCCGCTTGAAATTTAATCGCGGAAGAGGCTGAACACGCGGGTGTTGAAGAACCCGCATATTGATACATTTACCCCCTGGTGTTGGATGATGTCAATGCAAATCAATCCTGTAAGTTAAGTGAATATGAAAGGCCTTTATTTCCATATAGTGCTACTGTGAGCACAGGAACTCAACAGCCCAGGAGGAGAAGACAACAACAGGTACAGGCACAAAAGGGATGGAGTACTAAATGGTGAAGTGAGGAGTTGGAAAATATGTTTCCTGCTGGGTATATTCCCATGAAATCCCAGTGTCTGTCCTCTTATACTTGTTCTCCATTTCCCAGTACAAAGCACGACTCCTATGCATAAAGAAAGGAGAAAACACAGAAATTAATGCATATTTTTTATTCATTTAAAATAGAATTGGCATCATTTGGAAAGGTTATTACAATTAATCTGGAGGGCAGCGGTATCCCAATGTTCCAATGACCAGTGATCTGTTCACAATGAGTAGTACAGTGTATCCCAAACATCAGTTTAAGTAAATGTTTAACTGTTTCATTTTTATACTGGTCAGCTTAATAAATACAGTGGTTTGTTCTTATTTTTAAACTCTGTGTTGCATTATTATACAAGAATCTACTAATACTTGAGTTGCGTTTGAGAAAATTGTAATGTGCTATACATCACTATTAATAAAATCTACGATACATTTGTATTTTACTATCTAAAGTTCAGATAAAAGGAAAATATTTGCCTGAAGGCTGCACCTCTACGAGTCTTCAAGTAAAGCCACAATTTCACATTAAGACATAGCAAAGTCTGTCTATTACTGAGCTGAATAGTATACATGAAATAACTGGAGTGTTTATACCTAATTAAATATGTCCACCATGATCCCTCTGACTCCTTTGCATCGGGATGCCATGTTAGAAGGGAGCTGGTTCTCTAACTACACAGACACAGTTTGACTGACAGCTTAGGTTTGCTGTGCAAAGATGTACTGTTTGGATTGATTGATTATCTGATTCATTCACAGAGAAAGGCCAGCAATGTCTCAGTAACTCTAGGGTCTGCAGAATCAGCTTTTTGACTGGTAAGAGTTCCCATCAGGACACTGAGTGTGGTATAGAGCTTTAACTGTCTGTAGTTGAGTGGGGAGGTAATACTTTACTTTGTAAGAGAGCTGCATTGACTCATCAGTGTAACATTGAACAATATATTTAATTTCATGAGTTAGTGATCATTTAATCATGTATAATGAAATAAATAGGCTTTATATTAATTCAATACTAAAAGATAAGATTTATAACAGAATAATTTCAACAAATGCAATTATTACTATCATCCCAACAGATATGGCACATGTGTGTGCATTTATAAGTCCGAAAGCACAAAATACAAATATTTTATTTTTAATGAAATGCATACTGTATCACAATTTTTAAAAATCGAGTTTAGACTCAAAGCAACTAGACAATTAAAGATGTATTGCATTTGTTTAATCCTTCAGTGCTGAGGGGAGTTGCAGCATATTGCAAAGCAATAAACTATCACTCCCACAGTATTGAAAGGCTTAATAAAAGTATGAACATCCTTTGCTGCATACTATCCTGCTATAACTGTAGCAGACACATTGAGCCCCGTTGGATCTTTAGAAAGTCAGGTTTGTAAATTTGGCTATCTACATCCCTTTTTGTCAAAAACTTTTAAGAATAGCACCATTAAAGTTCATCTTTTGACTTTCTTTGGAATGGAAATCTTTTGCTTCTAAGAGTCTGGCCATTGGCAACTTTTTACACAATGAAAGACTTCAGAGTGTTTCATTTTATTCTTGCCCTTCAAACATTTCGTTGAGAATTGTGACCTGACCGAAATGCTGCAGTTGTGGTACTTGTTTCAGTTCAAACATAGTGGGTCAAGCAGTGTATTGTAACAGCAAAGGGAGATTAAAGCTTTTTTCCCCCTATACATCTGTTGTTTAATTCTACGTGAAATTCAATAACCTTAACTTTGTCAACATGCCTGTAGCTTTCTGTCCACATCATTTTTTAATGTCTTCCTAAAGCAGAAAGGCAATACTCAGTTAGTTAGTACACTATATTCATACATGTTATGTTATATTTTTCTTTGAATATGTTAAGAACAACACGTTAAATATAATACGTATGATAAACATATCCACAAATCATACTTATTGTAAAATAGTGGAGATTGAATAGTGGACTGATGTGAATGAGTTCTCTGTACAGCGCTGCGGAATTAGTGGTGCTATATAAATAATTGATGATGATGATGATGATGACTGTGCCAGAAACTGTTAAATAAAAACACACACAGGTATATATTTACTAAGCAGCGGATCTGAAGAACCGCCGATTCTCTGTTCTTTTCTACTCTTTTTACTTTAAACGGCAATTTATTAAACAGAAAAACCGATGGGCTTTGTCTTTAATAAAATTGCCATTTTAAAAAAAATGACAGTAAAGCGCAGAGTAACGGTGGTTTGTGAGAACCTCCACTTAGTAAATATAGCCCATAGTTTCAGTTTGCATGGTTTTCAGCTTGCTTTTATTGTAGGAAACAAAATGAATGACCCTTTGTGACTCAAACACAGGCACATTAATCATGCAAGCATGGAGACCAAGCAGTCTAGACTAGTAGATGGACCTCAATGCAAGCAACCAAAGTCAAAATCTAAAGTTCCCAGACTCCGCAAAAGATGTTAATACAACTGCTTAGGGGTAAAAGAAAATACACTAATAGCCCATTACCTAAAACCTATCACAATGTGTTTACCTTAAATTTGGAACAAATATACTCCACTTCTAAAATCTTGGTGCTTGTTACGCACTCTAGTCACATAAATTGCACTGAATGTTAGACATGCACATAATACATTACATAGTATTTAACAGATTATTCCCATAAAGGGATATATTTATGGCAGATAACAAACCCATGAGAAAACAAAATAATTTCCACAGTGCAGTTGCTACATTTTCACTGAATTGTATGCTGGTATCAATGCAGACATGTTGCAATATGCGGTATTGTTAGATAGAGCATGTTGCATTGGTCATTTATTAATGTTCATTTTTATGTATTCACTCAATATATTTGAAATCTAGTGATTGTGCAATTTCAAGGTGCACTTAGCTGTCTATAGAACTTAGGTTGTACATAATGCAAATTCTATGTGATGAGATTAGATTGGTTATAGTGGGTAAATTGAACCACTCAAGTCTATATGGCACTGCAGTTCTACTGAAATTTTATGGCTAAGAAGTACCAGATAGAGGTGGTAATTAGTTAATTGGGTATTCTTTTGTTACACCAAAAAGCATTATGGGCAAATGATTATCAGCATTTTTGCAATGGTTAGGAATTTTCAGATGTGCTAGGTAATTTGTATAATATTTAATTCTGGTCATTTTATTTATTGTTCTGGCAGTTCATCTTTAATTAACTCACACCTGAAGCTGGAGTGTTGGATACTGGATACCGAACATATTTGAATCTTTTGTTTGCCTTGACAAGGCAAATTTGTGTTCATGTGAAACAGCTGTTTGCCAGGGGGTTCTAACCTTGTTATCACTAGCTTGGTCTGAGTTTTAATTCCATAATCATTTCAATAAGCAATCCAATTCTGTGGTTAGCGCAGTGATTTTTCATTACGGGTTATTGTGGGCCGACACTTTCATAGGCACTGAGATGCTGGCAATCAGCATATAGGATTGAGCAATCTCTCCTAAAATCTTACCCATACCTCTGGTGCCTCCTGTCAGTCCTCTACTATTTTCCATTGGATGCTGTTTTGTGTACAGTGACCTTTGGTTTCTCCTTTGTTTGGAAAAAAGTTGAGCAATCTTCCTCATCATAGTGTGTGAGGGGGTCATCTTTTGACAATTAAACAATTAGAACAGTGCAATTTAGCTTTCCATGTGTGTGACCAATTTGACCAGTGACAGTCATTTAAAATGCATACATACTAAGAAGAACTATTACAAACTGCATAAAGAATCTGAATTTGAAAAGAAATCTGATTTAAAAAATGGAGAGCTGAAATTGGGAAGGACACAAACATTCTAGAGATGAATTTTTAACAACTGTCTCTGGACATCAGTGACACTTTGCAAATATGCTCATATTGTTTCACAACAGATTAAATAGAAATAACATCAAGTACTTTTTTTACTGGAATAATTTAATGAAATACTGTGAAATACATAGAAATAGAACCCGCATTGCAAAATACATCTTGTAATCAACAAGAATTCTTTCCTTACTGGTATAACATTCTGTGTTTTAATAAAATACTAATGTAACAGCCTTTGCTTATTTTCCAGTGCTTTTCCTTCATATCCCATTGTGATAATAGGTACACAATAGTCTGTACCACGCAATCTTATTCCAATCACTTTTCAATTAAAGATTGTGAATTATTTGATGACCCATTGAGATATATGCACTGAGGTATTTGACACAATTTATCTGACACCCACAACACTGCTCAGTGCTCACCACAGTCTGTCTTATTAGCTATATCACCATAGCTTACTGTCTAAATAGTCAGTCAACTGTGTGTATGTACAAGAAGTTATAACTTCTTATTGGAAGCATATAACAATGTGAAAAGGTGTACACTGAGCAACATCATGCTGCACATTATCATGCTTCACAGTGTTATGCAATTTTAACTAAGCTCTCCAAAAATGTTTGACTTCCCTTTCCATTGATTTAAGAAGACTGTTACATCAATTTACATACATTTTTATATTTACTCAAAAATAGTTCACAAAATAGGTCAGACGTTGGACTTTTCATGTTTCCAAATCTCTTTAAAAGTCTCGACTCCATCCCAGATTACCGATTCTGATTAATTAGTTGAGTACCATAAACATAGTAAAATATACAAGACAGAATGTATATTTCAGCTGATTTTTATTTTATCTCGTTTATAGTATTAAAAATAGACAATGAAAATAATGTGTGTTTGTAGACTACTTATTTTTAATTGTACAGATATCTCAATACTGCCCATTGATGTCACAGTATACCCCTTCCCCCCATCCCAACAAACCTGGGGCTATACATACATTTCTCACATTCACATATATAAATAAATGTTTATTGCACAAAGATTGAAGATTAACATTTGGAATTTTTGTTGAAATTGTCAAATATGTTGAATAAAAGGGATTACCGAGTTACCAGTAAAATATGCAAAGTATAAGTACAAAGTGTCAGGACTTGTAAAAGATATACATGCAGGTTGAGACCCCAGTGGTTGGAAATCTCGATATTCCACTAACCAGTCTCTATAAATGTATTAATAAAAGTGGTAATGCTTTTAATAGGTATATCAGTTGCAGGTAGGACTGAAATACCATAGCATATAGATATCAGTCTCTAGCTAGCTAAAATGTTCATAAAAAGAAAGAGCAGAAAGCAGTTTTCAAATACCATTCCCAAAGCCCAAATAGACTCAGTGTGCGGGTTGTAGACCCAATTCCAGTTAAAAAGGATAGCAATATCAAAGTTCTGAGTGTAAATGCATATAACAATTCATACATCTAAACCAAGCAAAGAATGTCCTGAGCACAGTATCAATGAACATCCACTTGACAGCCGGAGTACAGCATCTTAGTAAAGGCAATGTAAGAGACGGTAGATAAAAAACAGATACTGCCTGAACGATGAACTAATCAGTAATGTGCACCACTGCCGTAGTAAGTCAGGACACAGGAGTACAGGTGCCGAGTCTGCAAATAGGTACAGCACCAGAGCAGCAATGCATACAAGCAGATGAAAAGATAACACACTGGAAACAGGTTAAGTGTCCATTATGAATCAGAAGTGAGTAGCAATAGTTCATGCCGTACATCTGCATGACAGCATTGCTCATCAAGATAGTAATAATGTTAAAGTTTCATCTGTTTTCTTAATCTTAAACCAACTGCAAATCTAGCAAATGTCTGTGAACAATAACTTCTAGCAAACGTCTTGCCAATGTAGTTGTTTATCAACAGTATCTAGTGCATGTGGCCAACTTACTCCATGAACAGATGGCCATCTCAAAATTGTTATTCATCTAACTGCTGCTTTGACTAACCCTCTAATGCCATGACTTAGGTATGGCTTATTCATTGCTAGGTCACAGATCAAGGGCCGCATGCTTGAATCCCGGATGTATCATATTGCTTACACATCTATTTAGTGTGTGTGTGAACATATTTAGGTTGCTTATTTTTTAAAACTAGAAGACATTTCTTTAAAATACTAATCTCAAATCTACCAATGACTTTACAGTCAAAACTGCTACATAGGCTTTCCATAGTAGAATGCAATGGATGGATTATTGTTGGTCTGTAGTTTCATAAAATGTTTTCTGGTTTCTGCATAGCTAACTTACTCCACTCTGCTATAAGGGTCATGTCAGGCTTCTCAGATCTAAGCAAACAGCTCAGATTTAAGTCTTATGAATGCCTCCTGGTAATTCTCTGCCTTGTATCCGGAGAATGGAGCCACTAATCGTGATGAATTGCCTTTTTGTAATTCTCTTTATATTCTTCTGTCAGCTTCTTGCATAGTTTTGCAAAAAAGATGGTATATTTTAAGACATTAAATTGCTTTTCTTTCTAATATGTTATTGTTAGCTCTTACAAACCTCATACGTAAATGGAAAATGTGAATAAACGTAAATGGAAAATGTGAATAAGAGTATTTGGCTGTTTAATGGTCTTTAGCGGTGTTTATATGCAATAATACCCTTCATTTTTACTGTTGCTCAAATTAAATTGCAAACATGGTGGTTGCATCTGTTTCATTCAGGCATACTACTTTAATTTTCAGAGCAAATAAAACATGACAGTTAGGTTCTTCAAGTCAGAAATTTGCCAATATGATGATAAGGTCTTTTAATTATGCTGTTTGATTCAGGGCAAGTTGTGCCTTGAGACGTGCAAGCATTATACTGAATGTTAGTTAGGTTCCATCGGAAATGAACATATTTCCAGATTATGTGTTGTACTTTGAGATATGTCTTGTGAATGTACAGGTAGGAATCTTACTTTCCAAATGAATCATAATAACTTGCTGCATTTAATACTGTAAGTCGCAATGAGAAACATGTTAAAGTGCCACAATCTCATTTCTCGATGACTATGGGAGATACTTGTCTTAATATATTGAGAGCACAGGAAATTGTAGTATCTCTTATTCTTGTAATATATATTAATAAAGTAAAAGAGGTAAAAATAAGTATGGTGTTTCATGCAATGCTGCATTTATTTATCAATACATGTCAGTGGAAGCAATTCAATTGCTGGCAACGGGGCACACAGACATTGTGCCACACACATAGCCGGCAATTACAGTAGAGTCTCCGCTCATTTTTCCTAGTACCCCTATGGGTTGCAATGTTAAATGAGCGTAGATTTCTGGCATAATCTTTGCCGCAAAGTGACTCTGAACTGTCCGTGAGACGCTCCACGGCTAATTGAACTCCCCCCAGTGACCTGAGATGTAGGACAATCTTTCAAAGGTGCATGTCAGTTTTCACTGAGCAATTTAAGATAATGTAAGTAAATATAGCTGTCCCGACACTGATTAAAGGGCAAAATTTAAGGGGGGAAGTATTGACACTCTACCTCTTTGAACAAAATGAATGGCAAATACACAGCAAGAATGCCTTTGCTTTTATTTTAATTCATTGAACTGAATGCATAACTACACTTTCAGCTTTGACTGAGATTAGGAATTTGATTATAGACACAAAGGGGCTCATTTAAAATTGGACACATTAATGCGCAGGAAAGATGCATGTAAAAAACTTTTATGGCCATATATTCAATCAGACATCTCAATATGTGTCCAGCTCAAGACAAGTATAATTTTTGCAAGATGTATATTAATCATAAAGTGTGTATATATTTGTACACAATATAATAATGTAATGAAGTGTCATACACACAAAAAAAATATCATCTGGACAGTTATAAATATATGTGAAAGTCATATTTTTATATGAAATGCAATTATATTAATATAAAATTGATATAAAAAAGTAATTATATTATGCAAAAATACATGTAAATGTAAATGTACAGCGCTACGGAATTAGTGACGCTATATAAATAGCTGCTACTGCTGCTGCTGCTACTGCTGATAATTAAATACAAACACAAAAACAAAATACAAATTGAATTAAATACAAACATCTGTTGATTTCCCTTTTAAATTCAACTAGGAGTCATCTTTCCTGCAGTAGTCCAAATGGAAATGTCAAGGAGTCAATATGCAATCAGCCCAATTGCTGATAGTCATTGTCATGAACACGCTCCCAGCTTTCGGGGTGTTTTCTGTATGAGGTTACACATGATTCCAGCCAGCAGTTTCTCTACCTATCACACAGGTAATTGACCTACTGAATTGCCCCACACACAGTGCTCTCACCCCCCCCCCACACACACTTCAGGTGTGCCACCACCTATTGAATACAGACAATAGGACCACAATATACTGTGTCCACACTGGCACACAAGGCTTCTGGCTTCCCAGAGGCTAGCAAGGCCCACATCGGCACACAAAGGGTTAACTCTTCACACCTCCAGACTATTACACAGGTGTAAATGCAAGCACACACTAGGCTTGTTAGTCAAATGTATCAACAAATCACACACGGACATTCAAAGGGTTAACTTGATCTATATTCTCTTAACAGGCTAATGGATTTGTTAGAGTATCAAAGACGCCACTTACTAAATGTATAGATTTAATATACAAAGGTGCAGGGCATTCAAATATAAAAAAAATAATAATAAACAATTAATATAACATACACAAACAAAGCAGTTTAAAATTAAAGGGGTTACATTCAGAGTATAGCTTACATGAGTTGTATAATCTGTGCCATGGGAAATTGTCTAGGAAGATGGATAGATTATCAATGTGGAATGATTTTCCCAAAAGACTGACAATTTGTCCCTTCACAACACAGATTTTTAAACAAACTCAAACGGGACAGCATTCACAAAGGCAGTGTGGATGCTTATGTCATTGTCACCTAAGGCTTGTTCAAAACTATTCCTAAGTTTTGACCTGTCGTAGCTTTCAAAGACATTTCCCAGAAACATAACTCCCCTGTCAATAAACTGGTCAAAATCTCCCGCACATTTAAATATCAAACATGATGGAATAATAGCCAGTGGTAATCGTTTTCACGATTACCACCATTCTGACACCGAGGACACCTACAACAAAAATCTGAATGTGTAAAAAACGATTTGAAATTAACCAGACTTACCTTCAAAACGACGTTCTACATCTCCGATCACAACACGATGCTCCCTGCAAGTTATTCCGATACACACATGTCCGGCACCAAACTTTGATGTCATTGCGACCTGAATAAATCTTAATTTAAAGTGGCAATGGAGGGACCCCTCAGGTTAAGTGTTTAAACACTTAACCCGACACTGTTCCCAGGTAACGCTAGTAAGTATAATTCACAACTCGGGTGTGGTTTTTGCCCCTTAATATGGAGTGGCACCCAGATTTACCAAAACATGAAATATGAAGACATTTTCCTTTTGAAGTTCCTATTTCTATATACCTGTATAGGTAGCCTTCAAATGTGGCTTTTGTCTGCAAGGATGTCAAGCTGTGAATGGCCCCACAAAATCTATTCAGGTGTCCAAAAAACTAACTTGTGTCAGTATGTAGCTCACAGCAGGGGCCCTTTGAAGCTGCTACAGGTCACACTGCTATCTTCTAACACTGGAATGTGCTGAGTCATCGAATTCACACACAGCAGACTTTCTGACTTCACATTTTACACTTTAGTAGTTCAAGTTATTAATGTATTCATTTGATATACCATATTTACACTGCGGTTATGATTTAGGACTTATTTCCCACTATTATGTGATGGGTTAACCCTTATAAATAACTGTAAGTTCTCTCTGTTCATGACAGTCACCATCATAGCTATCTTAGCACCAGCCCTCCTAAAAGGAGTATCTGTGGATACATCTATATCTAATTGTGTTGCACTTATGTGAACATGTCTTTATTGTACTCAGTATATGCTTTCCCACCCTGTTCTGCATCGCAAGGTGTAAGGAGCCACAAGACAACAATATGCAAATAACTATATACTGTCAAAGTAAATTTTACTGAAACTAACAGAAATACATATGAATTCACATATAATACTAATATATATAGAACCAATGTATTATAAAGGCCTGTAGTATTACTCAGGACCTGTACTTTTAAGAAGATGATCTTTATCCTAGTTTTAGCAGAAAAACAAGTTATGTAATATTACTAATGAGACACAGGTTTTTAGTAATTTTCCATTGTTGCACACTTCAGGAGAAAAACAGATTATATCATGGTCATATGATTTGTATTGAGCAACCATTTCCGGATATGTCCAAATGCTGACCATCCAATAGAACATGTTATTTTAATGATAAAGTGCCAGTAGTGATGTAAACTGGGAAGGTGTGTTTTAAAGTAAGAAGGAGTTTCTCCTATAAAAGAATACGTTGAACAGATATAGGGGGTCAATTGGCATTTTTTGAGACCCTGGATGTACTGCTTCATCCAGTATGGCTGTATCTATGTATTATATCTTTTTAATAAATTATAGAAATATTATATTTTGGAAACCTGCTCATCTCATTTATTATTTAAAGAGACGGAAAGAAAATACCTTAGACAAGCTTAATCTCTTCAATTGCCTCAATGTATTAAGAAGTGTATTCTAGATAATGTTTTTCAACTTCATCCAGCATACAGCTGTGGCTAAAAATCCTAATATTCACTGGCTACAGAATTGTGACATATCAAGAAATAAATGTACTGTTTTTATTTTATTTATTAATTTTTTTTCATTACTCTAAGAGAAGAATAAAAAGAGTTAAGAGCTTTGTAACATCGAACTGATAAATGACTGGACCTCACCCTGCATACCAATGCAGATCTCAGTCATAGATTGCGCGGCAATGATTTTTAGTGCTAATAAGAAGTATTCAGAATAGTTTTTGCTGTTGCCAACAGGGGGGTTCAATCTTTATAAAATTTACTTTGACAATACAGACTTACATGTACATATTTTTGGCATGCAATACAGAAATGTATATTTTATGTAAAAACATATCGACAAATATTCTACTCTAAATAATCTCGAAAGACTCAATTTGGTAAATGTAATTCACAGCCATACTTTTATTATTGGTTATCTACGGTTTCTCTTCTCTTTAGTGAGGGTGGGGTCAAATACAATCTTCGACACACATTCGACACCCATTACCACTGACGATGTTAATACTTATAAAATAACCATAGCAAGAAGCTGTTTGTTCACGGGAAACCCACTGTTGTTAGGAAGATGAAGCAGCAGTAGATGCATATAATTGCCCATCTCAGTAGAGCTTTAAGCTGCAGGTGACATTGTATAAGCTATGTTATAGAATGTATATTCCACCAACAAAACAAATTAAGCAGGGACTTGTATTGACAAGATTGACCTTTTTGTGTCTATTATGACTATTATAGATACAAAATGGCTGACTATACTGCAATAGGTCAGATATTTCTCACTAGCAAGATATGAGATTATGTACAATGATGTTTATTACAAACAAAATCCAGACCTCTCATAAATCATTTTTGCTATTGTGATTAACAACATATTGGTAGTTAATATGAAACATATGTAGAATCCTTTTTAATTGCAAAACAGTTACATTATTATTATTATTATTATTATTATTATTATTATTATTATTATTATTATTATTATATTAGTTTTTATTCATTAGTTTGGCATTTGTTAAAAAATTGTGAAAATGTTTGAGAACTGTCTTGGAAATTATGCAGTTTACTGGTCTGAAAGCTAACTTTATTAGTAAACCAATCTTTGCAAACAATGGCTTGCACGCCAAGTGTTCTTGAAATAAAAACTGATCATTTATAAAGGATAAAATTGGGATGCCAATGCTGATTTGTCACTTTAGATGTATTAATAAGTCTCAAATGTAACTGCATTTTGTGTGCCACTAGCTGAATTCAATGGCGTGCACAAGCAAATTACAATGATCTAATGAATCTTCTGTGCAAGTTGAAGTAGTTTATCACCTTATTGAGTTGCTTAGATGAAGATTTGAAAAGACATCTGCAGTGTTGTGCTATTTGGAAATAAATTGGTAATCTTAATGCATTGTATCTTTCTGACAGCTCTGATTATCTGTGGTAGAGTTTATGGATGGCTAGTCTTGCCATGTCAATTAGTGAGGTGATATTTTACACAGCAATAGTTGCTTAAACAACTAATTATCACAAAAATAAACCACGTATACCCAGTACAAAAGTCACAGCAGCAATAGTGACAACGAATCTACAAGAAACTGTCAGTCGCTACTCTTTCATTACTTGAAAGATAATTTAAAACATACATTAAGATATTTAAGTTGAAACATTATTGTATCTTGTATGTCTTGCAGTTAAACTATTGTGAAATGTCAGTCATATTTATTGGTTATTTCCTTTACCTTAGTATGTTGATTTTTTTTCTGGCTCACTGAAGGCGGAATAAATTAGTGGTAGAAACATATCTTAGTATTTATAATTTTTGGTTTTCTAACTTAATGTACTAACCTTTTATCATTAATAACCTTTTATTTATAATGGTCCACCATATTACGTTTACACCAGTCCGTACCCTTTGGAGCTTACAGACCAAATTCTTTACCACACACAAACACACACAAGAGCAAGTGCTGCTCCTGTGGCAGCTGGATATGATTTGCAACCCCAATTCCTCTAGGAAATTCCAACCCCATGCTAACCAGGCTTGACCAATCATCACAATAAGACATGGAGACCCAACACTGTAGATCTCCCAGTAATAGTGTGACCTGGCTTGGCCTTGTGCTGGCTGCTGCTTTTCCAGGGGGACCTCACAAGCTTTGTTCTTCTGCTAGCGGTAACCAACCCAGGCTATAGCACTGGTGCTCATTAATTTATTTATTTTTCAACAATAGTCAGCATCACCAAGTTCATGATGATGACTCGTATACTTAATATAAGCACAACTCAAAAGATACAGGTTAGATCTTGCAGCAAAATTGGGCATCTTCTACATCAGAGTGTCCCAATGTGCAGTGTGTTGCATGGTATATTTATCACTTTTGTAGAACATACTTTCTATTGCATATCTACTACTTTATTAAATGGTATCTCTGCTGCTTCACTGACCTTATTCTTGTCTCTACTTCAGTTCTTAACTGCTAACACTAATGTTTTTTCCAATATTTTTAGCAGCGTTCTCACAATGTAACACTCTGGTTCTTTGAATTGCTCAATTTACACTGTATGTAACCTTTCGTTTTCCTCAACCAATTCAGCATTTTCTCACAAAACATTCTGCTGGATACCACAGAAATGATATATTTGCTGTAAGTCTCATTCTTTTGAATGGCCACTTTAATGGTATCCATTTTCTTGTATCAATAAAGGAACATATATACTTAGTAAATCACTATCTCATTATTGCAACCTACCCTGTTTTTTCAAACAGCATGGTATATTCCAGGCTGTGGCTTTAGTGTGTGTACATGGTATATAACATGTTTTTGTTTGAAAAAAAAAAAAAGACTGTATACATGTGTTTGTAGCATGGAAATAAAAGGATAATCTGTTGTTTCATAAGATTTTGCATTCAAAATATTTCTTTTTGTAGCATACAAATAACAAATTGAAGTGACAATGGAAGTTTTATCAAATCAAAAGTGTATACTTGAATTATATTGAAATTAGCAACAATTTGAGACTATTTTTTTTGTTTATTTCTTTCATCAGGTTTTGCATGACATTTCTAGCTTTCCGGATTTCTAATATTACTTTTGTCAGGGTCTTGTATTACATAATCTTTCTTAGTAATCTTTCTTAGTACATATCGATATACTTAATATTAGTATTATTGTAGCTAAATGTTTCCTTGTGTGGCAAGGTACGTCCGATAAACCTATATCCTGGTTGTCGAGTTTGTTTCACATAATGTGTAATATATAGTATCTATTTGTATAGGGCCTGAATAATGACAAAAAATGCTCCTCCACAAACCAGGCACAACCCATTACTTTCTGCTGCACATTATTACTTCAAAAGAAACTTTTTCGATGCTAAGTAGATATATACGTAGAATGAAAAATGAAGTGCTGAAGTACTATGTGTGTACATATGTATAATTTATGTATAATAATCACTTGAAAATGCTTATATTGTTCATGAGCAATTTGAATACTGTACCATTCCTCTCTGAACATCTAGCTAGTCTGTTATTCTTAGTTTGATGACATAATGATATTTCTATTGCTATGACAAACTAATCAAACACATCTGAAAACAAATTGATAAATTCCCTATAACATACCTGCCCACATTTCAAATGGGTAAAGAGGGACTCTTATGATTCATAAAATCTAAAAAAACACTTTTCTACACTGTTTTTAACAAACAGCTAAAAGTTTCAAGCTAAACTAACATTAATACTAACATTAATACTATTAATAATATGTTACATTAATATTAATAATATAGAGGAGGGATGCTACTACATATTTAGGAGTGCATTTGAGGATTAAAGGAAATGCTTATTCGTAGAGACTTACACACCAGGCCAAAAAAGTTACAATATTATTACAAATAGTGAAAATTGATGAAATCCAGTTGTGCAATAGAAAAAGGACAATTCTTGGAAATGCAATTCGGCAGGAAATAGTGATAAGAGGTCTTATGATTGCCTGTGACTTGAACGGCGGAACAGGGATGGTAAGAGGTTTGTACTGGTTTTCTCTAAAGTAAGTATTTTTAGCCGTCTCATTTGCACCAGCTATAGGGCAGGTGTAAGTTCCGACTGTCACGACATAGTCTTTGTATTAAAAACTAAATGTATGCGTGCCACTAGCTAGCAAAGAACATTTATATGCAAGTAATAGAGATTATAAAAATGCATTGATTGTACAGTACGCATTAAGAAAATCCTGATGTAAGTATTAAATGTGCAAAAAACATAAAACAAAATATTTGCATTTATATTTACATAACCATGTGCTTATCCTGCACTGTGTTCTGTCGGGTGACAAGGAACGTTTATGCAGAGTGTACTTACACCCCGGTTCAAATTGAAACTTATTTTGAGATCCATTTAGATTTGAATATGGTTAGAACTATGCTCAAGTTCCGTGCTCGTATTTTAAACACAAGTTGTGTGCAAGTTGCGTCCCAATGTGAATAAGGCTCTGAAGCCTTTTGAATGTGTTGTAAATGATACGTCTTATGATCACTAATAATATTTCTGGAGATTGTTGGACTTTTTTACAATTTACCATCAGATTCTTATTTGTACTATTATACCACCATGGGAAATATTGTCCTTTTTTACATTTTACACTTTATTGAGCCAAATTTAATGAACGTGAATGTGTATGTGCTAAAGAGCCAGTATGTTTAGTCTTACTTTTCATGTCACTCTATTTTGTTTTTTAAGTTGTAGCACACAGAGGATTATAAATGAATGATCATAATTAGATTACTGTTGGTTTGAGGTAAGCTTTCTGCTTACATTTCTATCATTGTTCAGATGTTTCCGCTTACTAATAATTTTAATGTTCACTGATGGATGACAAAACATTTGTTCCTCTAGATAGTTGTTACATTGTGAATGCCATTGTAAAATTGCAGCAGCTTTATGTATCGTGACATATGAAATTGCTTCAGTTTTTTTCTCCCATTTAAGATGTGAACAAAATATACATTGGCTTCAATCTAAGGGTTAGGGTTGGTCTGGATACTTAATTGGGATTCATGCACTGAATGGTCTTTGATCCGTGAATTTGCACACATTATAAGGTATTTAGATACCTTCTGACACTATTGTGGCCAAATTATGTAAATATTACAATATGGAATGTTGTGAGAGATGTTTATAGGGCACCCTGCAGCTCTTCATAATACATATGGTGTTTAATCTAAGGGTCTGTCTACATTGTAGGATGTTTATCTGGAGTTGTACACTATTCTGTATATCATTTGATCTGTGGTCTACACATTCTGACTATATTGAAACACATGGGAGCACTAACAGTGATATGTATCAATGTATAGAATTTAAAATAATATTATGTGTGTGTGTGTGTGTGTGTATGTGTGTGTGTGTGTGTGTGTGTGTATGTGTAAATATATATACACCAGTCAGCCACAACATTAACATTAACAAGTGAACTGAATAACATTGATTATATTGTTGCAATGGCACCTGTGAAAGGGTGGGATATATTAGGCAGCAAGTGAACAGTCAGTTCTTGTAGTTGATGTGTGAGAAGCTGAAAAAATGGGCAACTGTAAGGATCTTGGTGACTTTGACAAGGGTCAAATTGTGAAGGCTACACGATTGGGGCAAAACATCTCCAAAATGGTTGGTCTTGTGGAGTGTTCCCAGTATGCAGGGATTAGTACCTACCAAAAGTGTTCCAAGGAAGGACAACTGGTGAACTGGCAACAGGGTCATGGGCACCCAATGCTCATTGATGCATATGGTGAGCGAAGGCTAGCCCGTCTAGTCCAATCTCACAGCAGAGCTAATGTAGCACAAATTGCTGAAAAAATGAATGCTGGCTATGATAAAACAGTGTCAAAACACACAGTGCATCGCAGCTTGCTACATATGGAGCTGCAAAGCCGCAGACTAGGCAATGGGGGCCCATGCTGACTGTTGTCCACCACCGAAAGCACCTATAATGAGCATGTGAGTGCCAGATCTGGACCATGGAGCACCAAGTACACCCTTTCATTGTGCCGATATTCCCTGATTGCAGTGGCCTCTTTTAGCAGGATAATGCACCCTGTCACACTGCAAAAAATTGTTCAGGAATGGTTTGAGGAACATGACAAAGAGTTCAGTGTGTTGATTTGGGTTCCAAGTTCCCCAGATCTCAATCCAATCGAGCATCTGTGGGATTTGCTGGAAAAACAAGTCCGAGCCATGGAGGCCCCACATGGCAACTTCCAGGACTTAAAGGATCTGCTGTTAATGTCTTGGTGCCAGATACCACAGTACACCTTGAAAGGTCTTGTGGAGTTCATGCCTCGATGGGTCAGAGCTGTTTTGGCGGCACAAAGGTAAACCTACATAATGTTAAGCAGACGTGGTATATGTTGAAATAACATGTACCACATCTTGCATCTTTATCCTCATGTTATGATGAATTCTAAAAAAACAACCAAATTCAAATCAAATCTCTTTGGATGAGTCCAAAGCTGCACATGTCCCCAACTACAATGACATCATAACACCTGAAATTTAGTGCTATGTTAATATAGTTAATAGTTCACCAATGAAGGACTGGTATTTCTTAATTTGAAAAATTTAGTGTGATTTATATGTTAGAGCAGTGGTTCCCAAAGTGTGTGCCCTGGAGCTGTCACAGGGGTGCCGCGGCGAGGACAAAAAAATACTGCACCTGGGACCCAACATCCTTCTCCCTCCTCACTCCTCCCTGTTCCCTTCTCACTGAATGTCGGGCATGATGTCATCACGCACAACAAATTCAGTGAGGAGCCGTGCAGAGAGGAGTTGGAAAAAAGAAAACAGAAGCAAAAGAAAAAAGAAGGCTAAGTAGGGTAAGTAAAGAAATGGAGGGGAAATAGTGATTGGAAACCATGATGGAGCGGAAAAGAAAGAAGAAGGCCACACTGTACTGGTAAAGGGGCACTGTTAAGGGGCACATTGTGAGCATAAAGGAGCACAGTGTGAGTGTGAAGGGGTACAGTGTAGTGATGAAGGGGCACAGTGTGAGCGTGAAGGGGCACAGTATAATGGTGAAGGGGCACAGTGTGAGCGTGAATGGGCACAGTATATTAGTGAATCGGCAGTGTGAGCATGAAGGGGCACAGTGAGCATGAAGAGACACAGTGTGAGCAGGTAATGGCACAGTGTAATGTGAAGGGCAGTGTGAGAGTAAAGGGGTACAGTGTGAGTGTGAAGGGGCACAGTGTGAGCATGAAGGGGTACAGTGTAATGGTAAAGGGGCAAAGTGTGATGATTTTTGTACATGTTGTTTTATTTTGTTTGATTTTATTCCGCTTAATGATAGCTGTAAATTGCTCTTCGACAGAAATATAATTGAAAAAATGTAAAAAATATTCTTTTCCCTTGGATTTATATGTATTATTTTTGCAAACAACTTTATAAGTATTTCTCTCCTGACCTAAGTATTTATTAGGTAATTTTGACCTATTTATAAAACTGCTCTGTAATTATTTTGGAGGGGTGCCTTGAAAAAATTATGGAGACCCTAAGGGTGCTACGAACTGAAAAGTTTGGGAACCACTGTGTTAGAGAATCATGTCCCCAGATGAGCGATGGCTGCCTGATATAACAACTTCTAATCAGCTGCTAATCAGTCAGTTGTCAGCTCCAGCTTTGTCTTCTTTTCCATTTCATGGTCCTCATCTTTCTAATCGTCTTGTTGGTAAATATGTGGCATTTTGGTTCTCTCCTGGGAATGTTACACATCTGTTCAACTTACAGGTAGTGAAGGGATAATGTAACTCAAAGTCAGATATCTCACTCCCTTGGCAGTGTTCAAAACGTTTCACCTTGTGAGCACAGCAGGACGGCAGTGTAAAACCAACCAACCATTTAGCCAATCAAACCATCCTTGAGAAAGTGTGGCTTAAGCTTGCAAGGTGCACAATTACTACTGTGAGGCATAATTAATCACAAGGACAGCACTATCAATAAATACAGGAATAAAAGATCACCATACACAAAGATGGAGCACATTTTTTAAATGAATGGTGACTCTTGAATTGTGGTGAGCGCACTAGATTGTGGCACAACAACTCTGCACCTTCCATTGTATTTTAATGGTATTGGGAATCTACTAGGCAGAACGACACCATCAATGTCCTGTGCAATTGATAATTGGTCAAGATGTTATAAAAGTAATAGTAGTAATAGTAATAGTAGTAATAATAGTGATCCATCTGTAGTCATCTACATACATGCACAAATGCTGCCTCACAGTATGTATGCAATTTTGTTGCATGATATATTTAAACAATGTTGAACAGCATTTAAAATGTTCATTTGTGGGTGTTTTCTAGTTAGCAGCTAGCCAGAGCACCTCTTTTTCAGATTTTTGTCAGGTACAAACATTCAATATATAAGTGACTTGGGGCATGTAGAGAGGTCTGAGGGACATTTGAGCGGTATGTGGGGAGGTCTGAGTGGCATTTGGGGATATCTTAGTTGGCACATGGAGGACATGTCGGGAGGTCTAAGTGTCATGTGTGGGGGACAAGAGTGAAATCTGAGGGCTTGTGAGGGTCTGAGAGCATATGAAGGCATTTTGTATGTCTGAAGGGGAATTTTGGAGCACGTGAGTGTCTGGGGCCATTTTAGGATGAGTGACGTAGGGGTGCTGTGGTCAATAGAGGTTCTTTTTATTACTGAAATTAAGGTTTTTTTTGTTACAATTAATGATAAGCCCTTTTGAAGGTCAGAGAGCTGCATATCAGGTTGCTTGTCAGTGACATGCAGTATATGACATGTCCAGTAAACTACCGCATAGGAAATCTGTGCTTACTAAATGGAGTCTCCTGATGAGATTCTTTCAGTATTTTTAAATAGTTTAAAACTGTAAATATAAACGTCTCTTCTTTTAGAAAGTGACACCACATTGAGCAACATTTGGTAAATAGCCCACTGCCCCCACCTCCCAACTACTCCTAAAATTTAAAGGAGATGTTCACTATTCTTAAATCATATTTCTGAATTAATATCATGACCTGCAAAAGTGTTGATTATTCTGCTACTAAATACTTGAGAAACAGCATTTAAATATATCAGCTTCTCTGCAGCACTATGGGTGACTACTTTGCCTAGCTGGTACTAATGTAGTGAATATGGAATTTAGATTGAGTGAGAACTGTGACTACTATCTTTTCAAACTGAATTGCTACTTCTCAGCGTAAATCACCATCTTACAATTAAGTAGATTAGAAACAATTTTGTGTGTCCTTTCACAAATCTGTTGGCAGTATACCGAAAATACAGTCTCATTAATTGGATAACTAGTTCCACTATTAGTCACCAAGATGAGATATATTTTGGAAATGTAATGTATGCATGTCACTATCATTAAATACTTGTGTCTTGTGTTATCAGTTCCGGCAATTCTAGTATAATGATTGGCAACTGAGCTATGTGATGATAGTTCATTGAATTTGTAACAAAGATTTCTTTGGATAAATAATATGTGTATACCAAGGTAGTAGCCTTGAGTTTACTGTCTGGAATTTGCTATGATGCTGATGTGACAGAATGTCACTGGTATAACCCATTTGCTTCAATGGAAAATGTGCAATAAAATATTTCTATTTGGAATTAACCTATAAGCCAGGGGAAGAAATTGCTCTAATAAAGACTGCTTAATCTTTATCTAATATTAAACATCAGGGGCCTGATTCATTAAGGATCTTAACTTGAGAAACTTCTTATTTAAGACTCCTGGACAAAACCATGTTACAATGCAAGGAGTGAAAATTAGTTTTCTGTTTTGCACAAAGGTTAAATACTGACTGTTTTTTTATGTAGCACACAAATATCAACTTTAAATTTCAGCGTACAAATAAGCTATCAAGTATTTGTGTGCTACATGAAAAAACAGTTAGTATTTAACTTGTGTGCAAAACAGAATACTAATTTTCACCCCTTGTATTATAACATGGTTTTGTCCAGGAGACTGAACTAAGAAGTTTCTTAAGTTAAGATCCTTAATGAATCAGGCCCTAGATATTTACCTTCACTTGCACTATGAAGTGGGGGAAAACTGACAGCTTTCATTTGACAAAACATGTTTAATATCCCTTTTTAAACAAACTGGTGTTACAATTATAAAATGTAGTTAACTATAAAATAATTAATATTTAACAATACATTACAGTTTAGATCCAAAAATATCACTGGGCAGGGATAACAATATACTTATATATTATAAATAAATTAAAAAGTAAATGCATAGTGCAGTTTATTGTCACAATTTATAATCTACTGGGCATGTTATGAACACATTCTAAGTAATATCTACTGTCTTTCCACATGAAACCCCTCTCAGAGTATGAAACTTATTACACTCAACTTGATATATTGTTATCCTTATTTGTAGATTGTTTACTGTGAAGATCATTTTAATTATTTTTTTCTTCAGAGACTTTTCTCCACTTATGTGAACTTGACCAAACCTTGAAGTTACGATGACAAAGAAAGAAAACAACAGTGATAATAGGAGAGAGAAAAATACATGAAATCAAAGGAATCTTCAGGAAGAAACATTTTCCAGTAACTTCTAATTATTACATTTTTTACATCACTTAAAAATAGTGACTTATAATATCAAATAATTTCCCCCTTGCAATTCTAACACTAAACATAAGACAATCATCGACTCATTTTGGTGGTCATGTAGAGTTAGACATTAATTGCAGTTTTGATGTGTAATATGCAGTTACTTCTACACCAGCGCACAAAACACTAGTGCTGAATGATTTTATAAAAACAGATAACATTTTAAACTGCATTTGGTAACAGTAAAACAAGCCAAAGAAAGCGACCTTGACCCTGCATGATTTAAGTCCACATGCTGCCTGTGGAGAGTGACCCTACCCACTAAAAAACACACCCGGCATGCTGCCATCACCACAGACATACACTGCCTGTACTCCTCACTGAGTGAAGGAAAAATCCACCTGTGAGATCACTGTGGGGCTCATGTATATTTGAATGAAAACTGCATTTTAAGCATATAATACGCTTTGTTTTATTCTGCTCATGCCCACAATGCAATCTTGCATTTACTGCCATTTGCGGCCCCTTATGATTGAAGAGGCGGAATGGGGGAAGAAGGGTGCGTTAAGGCCGAGTTGGAGCAAATGCGACTTATGTAGACTTGCGCTCAGTCATTGGTGTAAGTTACAAACTGATAATGATGACTACCAGCTTAGATGCGTCCAGCTCAACATACCTGTGTAAGATATGTCTATTTTTGGGACACAATTTCCATCTGCATTTCAGACAGAAATTGCATCTGCATGAGGCCATAACATCATTTGTCTTCCCAGCTCCTCCTCTATCCTCGCTGTCATCACAGTCCTCACAAGTGAATAAAGAAGGGATCACACATACTTATCAGTGCGCACTTCCTTCTCACTTAATGTATGAGGAGCACAGTGACAGCAGGAGCAGAGGAGGAGCTGGAGGCTCCTCTTACAATAACTAAAGGAGGAAGAGCACATTATTTTGTACAGCTTAATCATTGTGCATGAGGAGAAACATGGTGATTGACTGGCTGCAGTGTGGGAAGAGGAAGAAGAAGTATACCAGAGAGCGTAGAAAGAGTATGATGTAAGGTTTATTATAAAATGGCCATTTTATATAGCTACTGGTTTTATTTATTCATTTAAGAACAGACAGTTTGCAGCAATATCAATACATTAATAAAACTACAATATTTGAATGTGCATATTATATTTATTGCTGGAAGTGGAGCAAGCAATCAGATGTTTGCTTTCATTAGTGTAATTCACACAAGCTAGAATGAATAAAGTTAATATCTGATGGCTTACAATGGGTTGCTTGTTAATATTCATTGAATAAAATAGGTTTATTTTACCAAATGTTCTGCTCGTTTGTAGATTTATATTACTGGGTGCTGTGAAGCAAAGATTCTGGTGGCTTCATAGCTTAAAAACTCCAGGGCAATAATGTATAGTATGTTGAGTTCATATGTCACCCTTGTTGCCTGATTTACAATAAACACAAAGTAGAATATTCAGTAACAGAAGAGAACACCCAGAACCTAGAGGAAAATGACTTTAATAAGCACAAAGTATGCTTTTCATTTGCTGCAGTAAATTTTAGTGTGCATTTATGGGAAGCAATTATATTTCTTGACAAAATTCAGCAAAATATATTATTTAACTCATAGTAGCATCTAGAATAGAATCCAAACCATAGTTGCTTGCTCTCCTGGAATTTCTCCTGGAGTCTGCTAGACTCCCGGAAGAAAAGACAACCTCCCGGTCGTGATAGAGGTGGGTCGTGAATTTACATAAATAAGGTCCGCCCTTGTTATGAAATGGCGTGAATTTTGGCATTTCCTAGCATGGGTGGAGCTGCGGTGATGCAGTGGCGTGTCATGTCACCTCCTACCCCCTGTCACATGACTTCTCTCCTGGGATCTCCCCGAGGAGAAGTTCAAAAAGTAGGCAAGTATGATCTAAACTAAATAAATTCTACTGAACTTTCTATAAACTAACTTTTTATTTTCACTATAATTTGTAGGTAATATAGCTCACCTTGTACAGGGTTCATGTATTTTTCAGTAGTAGGTGTGAACACTTTAAATATATTTTTCAACTCATGCCTAATTATAGGATAAAGCCACACTCTAGCAGATAGCACGGTGCCTCTTTCTCCCTGCAAATGGTCAGATTGTTGTCAGGTATTAGGAGGAATCATCTTATACTTTCAATGCGATGATTTTTGTACCATCCAGGTGCATTTGCAAAGGCAAGTATATTTATTTGTCCACAAGTACCAATGTAATAAAAATACATGCAATAAATACAGTCTAGCTCCATTTCTTGACTAATTTAAAACAAAATGAGATTAAAATAAGCAATATTTTTGAAGAAAAATCAAAGATTAATTTAAATAGGTGCTAGGTTGAACTTCTGGAGTGACATACATACTTTATCCCATACAAACATTTCCAGCAGAACCTACAATCCCACAAAAGTAGGTACATAGAAATTTTCTGGAAGCAGTTCCCAAAACTGGAATGTGGGTGTGCACTTACAGCACATACACAGGTGTAATGGTATAAACAATATGCATTGCTCATTCACAATGTTCCACTTTCCTAAATAATTTTTTTTCTTGTGTATAAATAATGTATGCTGTATAATATATGTTTAAAAGGGCAGCTGTATTGAAACATATGCTTTGATTAAAGATCCCCTTTAAACTTGTACTGCAGATTAAGTGAACTGTAAACACGAGGCCATGCCTGTTTAATGATTTTCATTTGATGTACTGTGTCTATCATAGTGGTAATTATTTGTACTTTTCTCTATAAATCAATGTTTCTAGTAAATAGTGTTTAGCTGGTGTTCATGTGTTATTTATGAGATGATCCTTCAGTGTGGCCATATGCCATAATTAGGCATGAGTTGAAATAGATGGAGCTATATATTTCAAGTGTTCCTATCTACTGCTGAAAAATACATGAACCCTGTACAAGGTGAGCTATGATTACCTGCAAATTATAGTGAAAATTAAAAGTTAGTGTGTGGAAAGTGCAGTATAATTTCTTTAGTCTAGATTCTAACCTTCATGCTATTATAAGTTAAATAATATATTTTCTGGGCATACATATTTTGTCAAGAAATATAATTGCTTCCCGTAAATGCACACTAAAACTTACTGCAGTAAATGAAAAGCATACTTTGTGCTTATTACAGTAATTTCCCTCTAGGTTCTGGGTGTTCTCTTCTGTTACTGAATATTCTGCTTTGTGTTTAATGTTAATCAAACAACAAAGGTAACATATTAACTCAACATATTATGCATTATTGCCCTGAAGTTTTTAGACAACGAAGCCACTAGTATCTTTGCTTCTCTGCACCCAGTAATATAAATCTACCATGTACAGTGCAAATTAGCTTGACTATAGTGCTGGTTTTGTTTTAATGCATAGTAGGGAGTGTAAGTTATTATTATTATTATTATTATTTAATACTGCTCTCTGTTGAAAGAATATGTATATATGAATATTGTTTCTAATATATCTACTTATGTATTAACCATTTCACCCATGTTTAAATGACTTTGAAAATATAATAAAGTAGGTTAATTCTTATTGTTAATTTTTTTATTATTAATTTTTATTTATAGGGCACCACTAGGTGTCCGTAGTGCCGTACAGGGACAAACGAAATTACAATACGAGGTGAGACAGCACAATACAGTAAACAATAATCACAGTAACTCAGTGAGCTCAAAGCACAGCTAGAGGAGCGGGGGAGGGGAGAGGGGAAGGTCCTGCATACAGCTGAGCCCAAGAGGGAGGGCCCGAATGACAGGGAAACCCCCAGAGGGGAGAGGAAGTAGCGAGAGGGGACGGGGGGAAGAGGGTCCTCGAGGAGGAGGGCTAGGTAGCTGGAGAGCCAAGTTAAGAGTGGTGAAAACAGGAGGAGAGATGACCCTGCTCAAAGGAGCGTACAATCTAAGGGGTGGGGTAGACAGACAGAGAGACGCTATCCACTATCCCTTTTCTATACAGTTCTATAGAACTTGACTGGCTGCCACAACTGCTATTTTCTTTTGTTTTTAACTTTATTGAAACAATGTTGCTGAACTGAATAATATCATTCACCTCTATTGCTCCAGAGAAGGTTATAAGTTTTAATGTAACAAAAAAGTAAATTACTGTGTTTGGAAATCATCTAAATAAATAAGTAATATTTTTTTTAAAGTGGAATCTATATAAAGAGCTGCAGACTAGACTGTTATAATTGACAGTCGAGTAAGTAATAGATAACCTTTTGACTATTGTAATTATTTGGCGAGTCTATCTTTAAATCACAAAGATTTTTTCTAACCACCATCAAGGTGTTCTGATATAGAAGAAATTACAGCTGCAAATTGCCTAGCTTCCAAAAATGAATGGTAATGTCCAATGCTGCAGAATCTGACCCATACTCAGTTTACATCTCTTATAACAAACCTTCCATTTTTTTATCACAAAGGCAGTATGAAAATGCAATCATTTTTTAACCAGAAGCAGTAATAAAGTAGGCAAATTATGATTAGTTGTAATGTAGTTAATGCTATCCGTTGAGACATTTAAATGTAATATGCAACATACAGAACCAAATGTTTCAATATGAATTTAAAAACTGCTGTATATTTAGATGCTTGTTACACAGCAGTGCACATTAAGTTCTGTTGGTTTTCTCATGTTTCCTAATTAGATCATTTTAATTATTTAATACACGCAACCAACTGCTCACTTTAGGAAAACAACTAGAGTAACTACAATCAATTTAACTGAGCCTTATGGTATGCTTGTCTTTAATTTTTATTTTATACATTTTCACCTTTAATTGGGAGATTTATTCGTTTTAACATCTATGCAATAATGTTTCATGTTAATAAAACTCTGTTTATTAAAGCAGAAGTGATTTTTTTTTATTTTACATGACATCAGCATTATGTACAGTATACAATACAAACATAAACAGACATGCAGCTTCAAAGCTAGCATACATAAGCCATGATTAGTATTAATTATGGTAATTAACAAAACAGATAAAAAAGGTCAACAAATGTTATAAGTCCAATAATGCCAATGACCATACTACCATACTCAGAAAAAAGCTTGGTAAAGCAAAACATATTTTTAATACACATCACATTAGTTTTAACCTGAAAAAAATGTTAATTTATGTAATTAATAATATCTTTGTTGTATGTTTATGAGGTTAAAGGAGATTTCCTTTTTTGGACTTTTCTTACTACTTATAGGAAGCCTCCTTTACATATCTGTTAGCTGGGTTTCCCAAACTTGGTTACTCATTATTTTTGTATTTGGAACCAGAATTCTTGAAGTACTTCTATTGGGAGGACCAAAATCAGAAGACGTCATTGAACCACATTACCAGATCTGAAAAATCCATGCTTGGTAATACATATGCTCTGGGAGTTTCTTGGTGAAGTCATGAAAATGACACAGTAGGTATACAGCATATGCAGTAGACCTCTGATTCTATGGTCTTCTACCTAGAAACGAAGACTCTTAGGGACTAGTATAAAAATCTAGTTGTCTTAGGAGTATTTGGGAAAAGGCTAAAAGTTGCAATCCCGTTTAGGGTGGTGTCACACAGAGACTTTTTCTACTGATTTTGCTGTACTATTGAAATGAATATGTTTTCCCTAGGGAGTGTCACACAAAGTAGATGGCGTACATGACTGTTGTCAAAAGCTACAATACCCATTTAAGGCCAGCAGCAAAAGTGTTCTTAAAAAAATACGCTTTGTAAAAGTCCATGTTATTTCTTCTGCACCTGTCACATGAGCGAATGAACAGCTGCTGAAAACAGCTTGAATTTTATATAGGACTTTTCAAGCAGTGTTTTTCCTGCCAGCAAATATTGAAGCATCTCATTAGCTGGTTATTCCCTGTATGGAGAGTTCTTATGTGATACCACCCTAATTGATAACACAGTCTAGTTCACTTGGATATTACTGATTTATTTAACGTATTCTATCTTTAACCAGAAATGGTACAATTTCAGATTGCATAGATTTTTTTATCTATACCAAATACTCAGTATGTGTGTTTAGGATTGAGTGGTGAATTGGTGAGCAATGTATTGAATTGTAACCATGGTTTATTTTGGATGCATAGCAAACGTACATTACAAGTCACTGAAAAACACACAGGTTCTTGTTGCTTTGTATGTTCTGGGGATTTTTAATTGAGTGTCAATTATATATTTTGCACAGTGATTGCATTCTCATCTAAACTCTATTGTTGCTGTATATTTGGTGTTTTAGATAGCAGCATTCAAATATACATAAACCCATTTTAAAATTCATTAATAGTCATTTTAAGATAAACGGTTCATCCGTTTGGGAAAAAATATTTTAAAAATAAAGTTAGTTTAATACATAAAAGCATTGTGAAGTGTGATTAATATTGTAGAGGTTGCATTATATCTTACTGTATCTTGATTCAGTCCTCAAAAATGTCCCATTTCTTCCTGTTCCATGCATTTAACTGAATACATGACTGGATTTCACTAGCTCTTTGTATTTCTGTATCAGGAATATTGATATATGAAAAGCGTTATATCCTTATTATTATATCCTGATACTGTATTGTTGGCGTGATCCCTGTGTGATATTGGTGTGTGCAGAACCTGAAAGTAAAATTTAATTTTAAAAATAAACTTTGTTATATAGCACACATAGCATACATATTTCTTACTCTGAAAATTCAGCTTAGGTTCTTAACCTTTGTCTGCTTCAACTCAAATTATAATAAAAAAGGTACCATCAGTCGCTAACAAAAACTGAAATAAAAGTCAAATGGCAACTCACATAGAAAAAGGACCTATGCCTCTAATAAAGGCACATATGTAAAATTATTCATTGTCACCAGGTATTCTCAGCATTTTACTCAAGCCGTTTAGAAATAATGATGTACCACAAGCTCATATCCATCCTGAAACGGCTTCTATCACCGGGATCATGGTGAAGCCCACACAAAGACAAGACTTACACATCATATTTGATGCGTTGCATGATTGTACCTCCCTCCATCATAAATAAAGTGTCCCAGTATTCACATTGCTATTATTGCCTGCTTATGTCATCAGCAGAATGCTCAGACCATTGCTTGAAGATATCTCAGTTCATCAGGGATGACTCTCAGAAAACTTTAGAAGCAGTGTGCCTGATAAAGTATATTCACGCAACATGTGAAACACCTCTAATGTGCTTTGTCTAATATATAAGCACAGGACCTGATGAATTGTGGTGCAACTGGTTTGGTGTTCTTAATTAACTTTGTCTACACTAGATTGTTTGCCATATTCTTAGCAATATGTGCAGTTTAAGGGAGGAGTGGCTTATGACTCTTCAATATATTATCCTAGTGACTTGCTGAGATGTTCTGATGAGAAGGTGCGATTTTAACCCCTTGCTGTAAATGTAGAGACATAAGAACTCTTTCTATGTGAATAACAATTTGGTTTTCAATTGACATTTTTATTAGCAAGAAATGACTGCATGAGATGTGCAACCTTTTTCTATTAGTTCTGCGGTTCTAATGCATTTAAGAAAATTATAAACATTGTGAAGAGAGAACAAAACTTATGGGGGTAAATGTATCAAGCTGAGAGTTTTCTGGCGGGTTTGAAAATCCAATCAGATTCTAGCTATCATTTATTTAGTACCTTCTGCAAAATGATAGCTAGAATCTGATTGGTTGCTATAGGCAACATCTCCACTTTTCAAACCCGCCGGAAAACTCTCAGCTTGATACATTTACCCCATGGTATCTCTTTGATTAGGAGATGGTTTGAAACATACAGATTTACAGTTTTATGGACCCAATTATGTATATAAATCACTTTAACAGTCAATTGTTCATTTTTTCCCATTAATAATGATTGTTAATAAAGTTACTTCATTTTTGTCTATAAATTCAGTACAATACTATAACAGATATAGTAAATATAAAATAGGGAACTAATAATAATTCAATATAATTAGCAAATCATATTAGTAAATTTGTTGATAAACAACAGGCGTATTTAAGAAGGATGTTATGGAGACATATACCAAATGTAATTGCAGTTCTTATTGTTAGTTAATAATATTGCCTGGCATACATTAATCTACAATATATAAACAAATAGTTTTGTGGCAAAGAGTGAATGACCATGTTTTTCATGTGTTAAACAGACAATAAAGGAACATGAAGTTTTGGGGCCCACAGGTAGAGAAATAAGAATAAAGAAATATGCCAACACAACTATAAGAAAAGATAATCTGAGCCGGTTGTATAATACAGAAAGTAATTACAAAACACTACATTTTTTAAAGCATGTGCATTATATTCACTTTTATTTATTTATGAATGCATGTTTTATATAGTTCTGCTGCAAGTTATATTAAACTTTATTCATCTCCACTGGTTGACGGTATCCTAAGTAGTTCACATAGAATGTGTACAATGTCTGTGATGTATCAATTGGAATATAAGCATTGGCATCTGTTTTTAATGAAATTACATTGATTTTCATTTCTGGTTTCTTTGATTAATCACTATAGCACCACAAATGATTGCTTGAAACCATCTTCACTAGACAATGAGATTAGAATTCTATTGTATGGAGATTCAAATATTACTTCTTGAAAACTATTTAACCTGAGCAACAATATTTGAAGTGCATTTTTTTTTGGGCTCGGATGGTAATGACAATTCACAACATAATTAACATAACCATTCTTTGTTTTATTGAAGAAGAATTTCTGTTGTTAAGAATAATTGGTTTGGAGAAACACTTAATAAGTAGCAATGTTTACTACATAGACAGGGCTTATGAAAATATGTTGTCATTAGGTTTGATAGTCTTGGATATATTACTGCTGCACTCATATTTATTTAACAATATGCAGCTAATAAAACTTTTATGTGTTGGAATTTTCTTGTAGCATAAAAATGGAAAGGCTTTATGATTATAAAAATAGCTTTGAGTATTATATGAGACAACCAGAAATGTCATAAAAAAGCATCAATATAAAGTATAATTAAAAATCATAAGCCGTATGCTGGAAAGGGATCTCTCAAAATGTTTCCATTTTGTAATGAATTTGTCTAATATCTCCTTCCTATTACCAAGTTTAATTCATATTTTAATCTGAAATGTAGATTTGCCTATTTCTCATTTTGCTGCAAAATTATGCATGCAGAAGTGTTCACAGTCCTACCCTAACCACACCTACACCACACAACAGAATAGTTATCTCAACTCTCTATCAAAATAGCAAAATACAAATGCACAAATTGGCAAATTCATTGTGAAATGGTTATTTTGCAGAATAGTAAATCAAGATTGTATTACAGGAACTTTGCATATTTGCAAAATGGCCTGTGATATCACACAATTTGATGTGTGCAAATGTTTGCCATAATTTGGCTCATACTAAAGAGAATTATATTCTTTATCATCATCATCATCATCATCATCAACATTTATTTATATAGCGCCAGCAAATTCCGTAGCGCTTTACAATTGGGAACAAACATTAATAAGACAATACTGGGTAATACATACAGACAGAGAGCTAAGAGAACCCTGCGTGCAAGCTTACAATCTATAGGACAATGGGAGTTTGAAACACAAGGGCATGTGCTACATCATATTGCACAATGGACCAACTAGAATGCAAAGGTAAAAGTATTGAGTGGGCTGTGTGTGTGGCAATGTTGGTCAAAGGGTCGTTGTCTTGTTTTAACTGTGTAGAGGGTTATAATAGGGTAATCTAGGGAGAATAAGATGGTGGTTGAGGAATATCATAAGCTTGTCTGAAGAGGTGGGTTTTCAGAGAATGCTTGAAGGTTTGAAGACTAGAGGAAAGTCTTACTGTGCGAGGGAGGGAATTCCACAAAGTGAGTGCAGCTCAGAAAAAGTCCTGGAACCAAGAATGGGAGGATGTGATGAGAGTGGAAGAGAGACGTAGATCTTGTGCAGAACGGAGGTGTCGAGTTGGGTGATATTTTGTCAAATATGTAGGTCATAATGAAATTTAGAATCCAGATAATAGACACGGATAATACTATTTCAGCTTTATTACTTGCAAGACATGTCTACCAGGTTAACATTAAGAACATATTTTTGTTTTAGGAATTCCAATATTATTTTTTTAAATAAAAGCAATAAAATACCCTAATGAAAATTCATTACAGACTTCTTTGACTTCCTGTGGCAGGAAAGGGGGGATTCAGAAATAGACTGTGGGCATATTAAGCATCTCGACTATTTTCCAGGAACTTGCAAAAAATAATAACTCTGGTCCGAATGCTGTAGGATGACCAACAAAGTTGAATCTTTTAATAAAATATTCTTCAGAGCAAAACAGTCTAATGTTGGCCACACATAGGTCAATTCTCCTGTTTGATCTAAGTCACACATGTAGATAGCCAATAGATTGATAAATGTTTGACACATTGCTGGAGCTGCTGGATCTGTTCTGGCATAACCGTGGCTGTTAGAGAAATCAGAATATGACCACACACACTGACCAATAGTGGTCATCTTGTGACTGCATTTACCAATGGGTCCAATAATAAGCTCATAGATTTAGATCAGATTACTATTGACCATCAGGATCATTTTGGATACCTTACAATATCATGGCAAGCTTAAGAACCCTTACACCACTACAAAACATTATAGATAACGTTAAATGCCTCAGTGCTGCAATATAAAGGAAAATATACATATTTATTCAGGTTTATGTGTTATATTTGCAGAAAACAACAAGGCATGGTTCACATTACTTAAAATTTCAGCTGTTTCGGGCACTCTTAATTCAAATCTCAGGAAGTTAATTCGGGTTATTCAATATGCAAAATTGCAAATGATGCAACAATACGTCCACACAAATTCTGTTATTGCCAAATCACAGCAGAGAATGCACAAAGATGAGCTCTCACTACCTTTTACAGTTGACCTGTTGTTCACTGTAATTGTACTTTTTCTATACTTATACAACAAACTGGTGACTATTGAGAAGAAATTGTTAAACATAGCATTTTATGCTAAAAAGAAAACTGAGCAATATACATGTTTGAATTGATACATAATAAAAAATAGAATATGGTTTAAATTAATTAGAAACATAACATGTACAGTGTATGGGGAAAGTAACAAGTAATGTCCAGTTTATTATCATTGGCTACATCTAAGTTTTTCCATATTACTATTTATATCTGCTGAGAATTCTGTTATGAATGCCATTATTTTATTATAGTGTATATGTGTTGTCATTTCATGGTAAAATAAATTCTAAGATGTCTATATATTGCAGCAAATATGGAGGAAAGAGTCTCTCTATAGCTTTATATAGCCAGCCAGAGGAGAATTGCAAAGAGATTGGAGATTGGACTAACTACAGTGTGCAAGCATGGCGATGAGACTAATCACTACCATATTCCGAGTGTGCTGCTCTATTCCTTCCACTATGTGCCAAAATCCATTTTTGAGCAGAGGTGCATTGTATGTTACAAAAATGGAGCACTGTGGTGACTCTACAATATAACATAAACTCTTAAGCATAGACTAGTGGTATCTTTATCACTGTGTAAAAATCAATGTAATTGAATTGTGTTATATGTGATTGCAGTACATGCTTTTAGTCTACAGAAATCATATAGCTGACAAATAGATCTCTAGTATGACATATATACACAATATTAAATAGATGAAATTCTGTACTTTGTTATTTGAGCTTTTTTTTTCTTGTAGTAACAGCTTTTTAAAGGGATGACTAATCCCTCTCCAATTACTTTTTAACAAAGCTACAGTGGAAAGCCAATGTGTGATTGAAAAATGCATTGTACCTTCATGTTTTTCATAGTAAATAAAATTGTGTATTTTGCATTTTGTAGTCCTTTAAGGATCTGCCCTATTTGAAAATTCTCAGCATGTATATTGCGACGCGTATACCATGAACTTGTACTGTAGACACAGACACTGAACCTGATAAACCTGCCATAATAACCAGTTACTTTCGCTCAAATCAAGAGTATTTCAAGACTTTGAATTAACTGAAGTGAGCCATATCCCGCAACTTTGATTACAGGCCAAGGACTTTATTCCAACAAGAACTATAATATTTTCTGGCAGCCCATAAGTCCTTTTGTTACAGTCTATGGATACAGAGATTTGAATCATTCTGAGTACTACTCTGAAAACAATTTGAGATGTTATTTTACAATATCCAGCTGTCAAAACTGTACAACTTCCAGATTCCTTACATAGAAAACCTTTTTAAGATCTGAAATGTGAAGACAGACTAAATTAATAGTCAAAATAATCTCTGAATAAAAGAAAACTTTCATGTCAAGTTATTAGGTTACAATTGTTGAATAGATCAGTGAAAAACCTTGAAATAAATATTGGGAAATTTATGAATGTCCCATGACGTGTAACAGATTATGTATAAGGTTGTAAATAACAGATTATGTATAAAGTGTAACAGATTATGTATAACTTTATGTATAATGTATAACAGATTAGAATGTAAAGTACAAGTGATGCTGATATTTATCAGAACATCATTTTAGATGGTATAGAAAGATGTAGTTTCTAATAATTGGACACAAAGAGACTCTAACCTTTTTTCTATTTTCCCTTTGTATTTGTTTAATGTAAATATTAATGGAAAATTATTGTAATAGATTTTTACCTAGTTTTTATAATGATATGGTATAAGGGTATAATATTATTTAGTAACAAGATAGGAGATAGTATTCCCATGGTGGCTTAGTGGTTAACACTTCTGCCTTACAGCGCTGGGGTCATGAGTTCAATTCCCGACCATGGCCTTATATGTGAGGAGTTTGTATGTACTCCCAGTGTTTGCGTGGGTTTCCTCCAGTGCTCTGGTTTCCTCCCATACTCCAAAAACATACTGGTAGGTTAATTGGCTGCTAACAAAATTGACCCTAGTCTGTGTATGTTAGGTAATTTAGACTGTAAGCTCCATTGGGGCAGGGACTGATGTGAGTGAGTTCTCTGTACAGCTAGTTAGTGGCGCTATATAAATAAATGGTGACGATGATGATGATGATATTCCCAGAATGGCTCACACCAGGGTCTGGTTACGTTATTCTTTGGCTCATTTCTGCTATTGGGGGAGCTGGTGTGGAGTGAGATAATGGCTAAGATCCATGCCTTGTGCCATTTTATTCATATACAGCATCTGGGTCAGTTTTCAGCCACTTCTATTAAGAATAACACTGGTCCCACTGCATTAGGAGCAGGAACAGTGCTGTGTCTTTTGGTAAGGAAAATAATGGGTTCCTCAATGGTACTTTGCAAGCAAGTAAGACAAGCAAAGCAAGTTTTAGAATGCCTGCATCTGATAAAAATGTTGTACAATGGTATTAAATTAAAATAGAACTAATTAATGTTACGGTCTGTTTAATGTGTGATGTAATTGGAAGTGCAACTTTATACTATTGGAGGCATAGCCAGGTGTGGAAAGCAGTGAAGATATAATATAAAGCAGAAAAAGAGGTGATGGGGCAGCGAGAGGGGTGGGAAGGGGGAGCAGGTTCCAGAGCCCAGTCCTGCCTGTGTAGTGGGTAACTACTAACCTTTAGCCTACACAAAAGGATAACATAAACCTGTATTTAAAATAGACATTCTCCTGTCTAGGACCATTTAAGGGATCGATTGTATAATAAAAACAAAATATATTATAGGTAGCTAAAATACATTACTTACCATATATATTTTCATTAAGTTGTTAAATTATCTGCAACATATTTTTGCCTAACATCCTTGATTCTAACTTCCACTGGCAACTTTACAGAATATTCGAAAACTGCAGAGGGAGTTTATAAGGCGATCCCAATGCTCACTGCAAAACACTTTATTTTTACAGTTTTTATACCAATGCGCTTCACATGTGTACACACTACTATCTGCACTCAGAAGCCATCTCCATAAAGTAACAGTGTTCATCAGTGCTGAGAGATGGAAATGTATTTTGAGACTTACTTGATATTGAAGTTTAGAACCACTTCCTTCATCAAATGAAGCTTTTTAGCTTTTTCTCCTAACATACTGTTTAGCTAAAGCCTAACTGATATCTTGCTTTTATATTAATTAAAGATAAACGCATAGATTCGGCCAACTTTGGAAAATTTACTCTCCCACTAACCCTATCTCCAATCCTTATTTCACAGGGTCAGTGTTGTTTAAAGTAAAAATAAAAAAAATTAAAATGGGTAAATGCCCATCCCCAATTTCTCAACTAGCCCCAGTGTTAGACAATGCGTTAAAGTGAAAACCCATCCCAGCTGGTCAGCACAGAGCTATTGCTCCTAATGAGAAGGATTGGCAAAAACTGTCTCTTTATCCTAGAGGCTACCAGCCGCGCACTCTATGTAGCCACTTGGAGAAGGCACGTGGTACTCCTGTTGTAGTGCAAGGCGCCCAGACTGTGTAATGCAGAGACTAGGGACCATACCGATTGTTCTTTATTTTATTTTCTTTGGTTTTTTTTACAGTTGTCAGTATTATTACTTTACCAGTATGCCTGATAATGAGCTTTTCTAGCGAAGTGCATCACGCAAGTGCAATATGGGTATCATTAAGACCATAGGCCAACTCCTGTTGTTCACTAACTCTGAGCTGGTGCAAGTTATTTTGTAAAAGAGAAATGGCTCTGTACTCCTCCAGACAGCAAGGGACTCCCGTGAATATGTGCCTTCGCCATCCCTCTATGTCACTTCAATATTTTGTTTTTTGAACTCTCATTACTGCACTGCTCTGTAAAGCGAGAACCACTTGTGCACCTATTCAATACGTCACAGTCTTCAAACTGCTTCTCCACCAAAAATATGTCCATCTTGTTCCTCAAATCCACATGCACAAGAATTCTAGGCGCACAGTAGCTGCATTTGTGCTTTAAAGCCTCTGTTTTATGTTTCACAAACAACCTTGTGCATTTTTACATTTCCCTCTATTCCCCCTTCATATTTGCAACATTTGTGTAAGCCAAAGACAGTCTAGTTTCTGCACTCATGTGTACAAAACTCTACCCTAACACTTTCCTGATAACAGTTTCAGTCATTGCGTGTGTGTACATTCTTCATCATATCTAACGGAAGTAGTTTAAAAGGGTTATTTTAACTGTCTGATAAATTTATATTTACAGTTTTTAAATATTGTTTTACTTTTATTATTGCTTCATAAGTGATAATTAAATATCTTCATGACCACTTTTATTTTATATCTTATTAAGAATATTTGCTATAAGTTCCTACTGTAATTTTGTATAATATATAATTGAGCCTGAAATTATAAATTGATTTTTTTTAATGACAAGTGTTTGCATTTGGTGTTATACTGGTCATAATATATCTGTTTTCACAAGTTACTGCTATACCTGAAAAAACAAGTCTTTGATATACAGTGGCCCTTTGAGGCTATCGTTGGAAACAGGTTCATATTCCACAAGGGCAACTAAGCATATGTTCTTTCATGGCTGTGTTTATTATAGCTCAGATGTCAAAACATCTGAACCATGTATCGTTTCTACAACTACCTATTATATTCCAATTCCAAAAATAGAAGAGAGAACACAAGAATGAAAGAGAGAGAATAGTAAAGAAATGTTTCTCAGGGTTTATTTTATTTTTGTTTTGAAATTGTTACTTTTCTAATAAATTGATATTAATTCAGATAGATAATTGAGTTCAACATTTTATTTGTTGTCACTTGGTATCGGTGTCGTAATCCTAGGGGGTTTCCATATCTTCATATTGTACCTCTTGTAAGGTCTTATCTACAAGAGCAGTTACTTTCATTGCTTTCAATATAGAAAACGACATAAGAAAACCACCAGTGAAATAAGGGAGGCTTGAGATCTATTGATCTCTATGCTGTGCTGCATATGCTGTCCACACTGACAGCAATGATTTACACCACACTAATAGGAAAGCATGGCACAAAGATGAATCAATCTTTGGTTTACTGTCTTATTTCACTTATTCAATTTCAATCAAAAGAAACCACTTTAGTGAACAAGCTACAACCCCTTTTCTTCATGGTGTCAACATTATGTACATGATTCATTTTGAGAAAGTAGCAAATGGCATTAGTTACTTAAGACTTATGAAATTTTCACCAATATCTACATTTCTTTCCCTAACCACATCCACAAAAGTCATAATTCTAAAAAGTCCTCTACGCCGTTTTTATACATAACAAAAAAAATATATGGTTGACATTATATGCTGTGCTACTACACTAAACATATTAATGGAAGGTCCCTTTATTTGTCCTGATATACTATGTGTAAAGGCAAAGCATCTACAGAGAGATTGTTGTAGGCAAAATGGGCCAAAATGGTTTGATTGTGTAATATTCAGTAGGCCACTTATTTAAAAACAAATCAATTTATATGCAGCTATGTAAACTATTCCCTATACAAACTGCTTGATAAGGAATTCTGGGTAGTAAAGTGCAAATGACCATCTGCTATGACCTCCGTGTTTCTTGTAGATTACTTAAATTCAATAGACTGCACATGCAGTATATAGATGCAGAGGCTACTTTCCTTGTAATTACTGTGTATCTGAAACAACAACAACAATATACATATATATATATATATATATATATATATATATACACACACATATATATCTATCTATCTATATATATATATATATATATATATATATATATATATATATATATATATATTGTTTGCACTGCATTGTCTTAGAAAAAGGATTATGCTACTTTACAGCTATTCATGTCTACTGATAAACTCCAAATCAGAAAGCAGTAAGTGACTTTATGACATTGTGCTTAGCTATCCATTTCCAAATATATACCGCATAATATGTTTGTGTGAGCAACATGTACATGCAGTCATGAGAACTGGTACAAGGGCAGACAAGTAAGAAGGTTGGATTGTTTATCATACAGCTGTGCCAAAAGTAAAGCTGAATGAATGAGATGGAGATTAAAGCCAGTAGTCTGAGCCTGCATTCAATCATTGCAGTCACTCTGTTTGCCTGCTGCATGCTGATGAAGTGTCATGAATAGTCCCATGTACTTTCATTTCAATATATTTCAGGCGATAGTGATTATTGCTTGTACTCTACTAACACTTCAAATAAATGACTATGTCTGTTTGTAGAGCTGTGGAGGTCACTTCCTACCACATGTATGCAGTAAATTGTAATGGACACATATGTAAGTATGCCGTTTTTATAACTTTTATTTCATTCTCTCATGCATAGCTAATATGTTTGGAAAGCGTCACAAACAGCAATTACCATCTTTCTATGTACGAATCAAAATTATTCTGAAAAGTTGTCAAATGCATATTATTTCCTAGATAACCCCTAGACAACTTGTTAACTTGGCTTAAGATGACCAAGTATGACTGCCTCATCTGAACTTTGTCAGAATCAGAGCAAGTATATATGTTTCTGACCAGTTAATATCATCCATTATCCACATTATATCATTATGCATCTCCAGAATAATACACGTCCTTTTGCAGAAAGAAAAGTAACACCCATTTAAATAATCCCTTCCGGGCAAAATGAAATCTTGTTTCTGTATTTCAGTGCAAAAGTAGGTGCATGCTTAGAAGCCCATGTACAGTTGGACATACGTTGATTTTCTGTGTGCAAAATAATAATTTTATTTACTGTGCTTGCAGACCAAAAATGGGTACACATATGTCCATAAGCGGTATTCAGTCACTTCTTACACTTAAGACTTCTTTTGCTTAGGGAGGCTGCATGGGGGAGGGAAGGGGTGTGCAAGTATAGGCCAAGCACAGTAAAGTTGGATATACACTACAGAAAACGTCTCCCGATGAGATATTTGAAAGGATTTAACCAATGATTGAAAGTCCCGATGAGCATGCAGATTTGTGCACACCTACACGATTTACCTTCAGTTCTGTGCTCCTCATCTGCCATAACCATCTGCTGAAAAGATTGTGACTCTGTAAACTCTATGGAGATCTGCCTACACTGCTGGTTGTGAGTGAGTACATACTTCAGAATTTGCCCATCATTGTTCCATCGTTGATAGTGATTTTGAGCAAGTTTATAAAATCAAATGATGCGATGTGCTTTGGTACGATAAAACATGACCTTTGGAATGCACAAACTAATGCAATATGGGACCTAACAGTGATTTATCACGTGAAAGGCACAATAACTGGGTGAAAAACCTGTAGTGTGTACCCAGCTTAAGGGTGTGTTGTCATAAATACGACTGAGATAGATCTGGATGAAGAAGCTTAAACTGGAGGGCTGGTTTAAATATGTGCACTGAAGATGATGATAGGCAGCATTAGCTGCTAGCTTCTCTTTGACTGATTGAATCTTGACCCCTCCCTTTAAAATTACATAATTCAATAGTGTGGCTGCTATATTATATGAAATTGTGGCGGATCTATTTGCATTACTTAATTGATATTTTCATTTGAACTGTGGCAGGAAGGATGATTCCAGTTTGATTCTTAAAGGGGAAAACAGCAGATGTTTGTGTTTAATTGAATTTAATTTGTACTTTTATGTTGTATTTGTATTTAATTGTATTTTAAATGGTAAATGCAAATTTTCGCATTATTAATAACATTGTCCAGACACTACTCTATCTTATGTATATGACACCTCATTACAATATTATATCCCTATCCTTATACCTATCCTAATGTTATCATGGTGTGTAATTATACACACTTGTTACTCCTGACGTAAACTTGGCGCATGTGCTGGTGACTTAGAGCTGGGTACACCTTGAGATGTGTCTGATTGAACATATGCACGTAAGTATGCTCTTTCATGCATGCATCTTTTTCTGCTTGTGTTTGGTGCACAAATGCTTTCAACTCTACAAGAGCCCCTTAGCAAGGAATTCTCTCGATTAGTCCAGCTCAGCCAACCGCACCCCTCATAGATTCTAAAAATCCATATGCTTCTCTGTAAATCCAGAAAAATAGACATGCAACATCACACAACCAATTTGTTGCTGCAGCTTTCCAAATTCTGCAGTTCATAAATAACCATTGGTATTTTGCTAGACAAATATACATTTTTTTAAAAATCATCATGGGAAAATGTTACACTTATCGTAACCTTTACTGTTTATTAAATAATAACTTATAGATCACGCCAAAATTAAGCCTTTAATTTTCTTCTTTATAATTGGAATCAGTGGGTGGAGTGGAAATTTAGAAGTGACGGTATGACAAATGTAAGTGAAGAGCATTTAATAGCTTTACAATGAAGACATCACTACTTCAACCATTGGTTGGGATTTTTACTGACCAATTTTTATTGCGCCAGTGATGGTAGTCAACCGGTGAATCTGAGTTTGAGAATGGAAAACCGTACACTATCTAATACATCATCATCATCATCATCACCAGTTATTTATATAGCGTCACTAATTCCGCAGTGCTGTGCAGAGAACTCACTCACATCAGTCCCTGCCCCATTGGAGGTTACAGTCTAAATTTCCTAACACACACAGACAGAGAGAGAGAGACTAGGGTCAATTTAGATAGCAGCCAATTAACCTACTAGTATGTTTTTGGAGTGTGGGAGGAAACCAGAGCACCCGGAGGAAACCCACGCAAACACGGGGAGCACATACAAACTCCACATAGATAAGGTTGTTTATTCATATACTAATATGAATAAAATTGAGCTTATGTGGCTAATTTGCCATGAGCAGTTACTAGGAAAAGATTTTTAACTTGCGAAGACTAAAACGGTAAGATAAGTTGTATACCCAGCACTATTTCTTTCATTTCTATAAAAGCTATAGAATATAAAAATGAAACAATTTCATGTAACTAGAAGCAATTCACCTCCTTCCTAACAAGAAACGGAAGGTCTCTAACTAGTCAATTTCAGGCAGCACTGTGCACCACCAAGGCAGAAAATCTCTCTAATTGATCTTTTATAATTCTATCCAACTTTGTGGCCAGTGGTATTTTATTTTAATTTCCTGACATAATTTATGTTGATCAATCAAAAACAACATTCCAATTATTGATAGTTTCACCGTGGCGGGGAGGATCTTGAAATCTTCTACTTCACTTTAGACTGCAAAACAAATGAGCTCTATTCGCAACCCTTATTTTAAAGATAACTACTTAAAAATATACATATAAAAATAATATAAACTAGTTTTACACATTGTTTTCTATCCACTATAAAAGTAAGGGGGGCAGGAACTGCATTTAAAAATTGGTGTGTCTAAAAGTGAACACATCCTTTCAGCAAGTTTATATCTTTTCAGAGCATTCTACATGTGTTGCAATGTTGTTATGTGTTGTTATAGCTGAACATTGCTTATTTTGTTTGCCTTGTAGTTTACCTTGCTAAGAAGAACTAATTTATTCTCATGCAGGAAATATGTTTAGCTCAACGTTACTGCTTGGTAAATCCTTGGAAGTGTTTTACCTGTACATAGCAAGTTATATAGGGACATCAATATTAATGAACATTTTCCGCCACTGAACAACATTATATAAATCTTACTAAACATTTATAGTTATGTTAGTTTATATTCAGATGAAATAATCAAGATATCAATATGAATGAGAATCCAAATAAGCGCTAGCAAAGGGGATGCTTATTGAATATAAATGTTTGGGAAAGCTCTATACTAGATCCCTGTCACCTTTGAACTTAAATTCCTAATTATATATCATTTTTTTAGTTTTATATTAAATGTGCAAATACCTTTATAGATGAGCTTAAAAAAGTCACAGAATTGTTAATTTTCCTTACAGCTTCGTTTCAATCTTCTGTCAATAGTTTAGAGTTTGCTATGTGTCATGTGATTACTATGACAGCCACAGTTACATGACATATATTGTAGTAAGCAGAAAGACTTAAGAATATTCATAATATAAAACTCCTCCCCTTTTTCCTTTGCCATCCCTTGAGGAGCTTCCCCGCTGACTGGCTCGGTGCAGTGGCAGCCAAATAAATCTATCACAAAGATCATTTTTGCAAACGGAACTCTGAAATATAGACTAAAACTTTCTGGGAAAATTATAGCTTCAGCTTCATGTTAGGGAGGTTCAAAACTAGCTCCTAAATACTTCTGTATATGATTGCATCATTAAACTTTTTGGGGTGACTTTTGATTAGGGGAAAGTTTAAATTCATGTCTTTTCTTGGAGAGAGTTTTTAATACTAACTAAGGTATCCGCAACAAGTTATATTTGAAGGAGTTTCCTCTGTGAGACTATAGGCAGTAGTTATCGACAAAGCCAAATACATTATTTCACTTATGTCACTTATAACTCACCTAATGTTTTCGCTTCCTTTGCTTCCTGTTGTTTTGATCCATGGGAAATGCATAATTGGGCTTTCCTCCTAGATAAGGGCATGGTTTGGGTGGAGCAGCGGTACATCAGGAATGTTGTGAGTTATGTAGATCACTGACATCCATACTGTCACTTACAGACCAGGAGGAGTTCAGTGATGAAGATGTGTAATAGAGCAAGCAGCTGCTATGTATGCTGTATAGTAGAGGGTCTGCTTGTGGTTGCAATCTCTGAAAAATACCATAGCTAATCTACTGCTATTAGGAGTATCTGAAAACAAGTGTGGATAAACTGTGGTCTAGGTGGTTAGCAAAGCAATTAAGGTGCTATGGCTGCATCCAGCATGTCAACTAAGAAGGAAAAAAGTTCCAATAGTCTTGGTTACAGCAGCAGGATCAGGGGGACATTTCATTTTTTCCTCTCTCGCTTTTAAATTGCTTCATGATGTATTAGACAACTCCCCATGATGTTATTTTGTATCACTATTTCCTCATATGAAACTGATAAAATATAATACTCAACAAACACCTGTGCTGCTGAATGTCTTAAGTGCACTTAATTCAATGATTTGTTTTGCTTCCATGGCTTCTTTTGTAAGAAGATAGCGCAATTACAGTGGCCAGCATACATTTCACTACTTACAGTAACATTGAAACTCAGCAGGAGAGACAATCACTGCACGGTAACATTAGAATACACACATTTCCAAAGAGTGTTGGAGCTGTGCTAATTACATACAGTAGCTGAATTGAATGCACATTGTCCCAGGCATGTGTGCTATAATGTTTATACAGAGCAACTTTTACAACTGTTGGCCTTTATCATTATTTTGCTGTATTGCTAAAATGTCAGGAATGAGGAATTAAAGCACCCCCCTGAATAATTATACATTTCAGTCAATGATCTATCTGTGAAAATGATACTTAGAAAGTGTCATCTACAGCTGATTAAATGTAAAAGCCAATCTATGCAATGTTCTACTTATAGTGCGATCTGCAGCCATCAGTCAAGCATCCCAGGGGGCTCTTTGGATGTAAACATAATTAAATCATTTCCATGTTATAATGCATGACCCTGATGATTGCTTAAAAAAGGCTAGCACATCTTGGGGGACATTTACTGAACTTTCCCCTTTACCTCATGCTAATTAAATGTTGACACTACATCTGTTGTGATATTGTAAATTACCATGCGGTGTAATTTACCTTTAAACAAATTGTATTTATTCTCTATCTTACCACTTGACAATTTCGTTTGTTAATTCAGAAAAGATGAAATGTAATGTTGTAGACAAGATCGGACAGGATATATTTGTTAAATAATGCTGTCTGTACAGCAATTTGTTTATATAACTCCATCAATATATCCTGGGCTTTGTATTGAATATTTAAATAACATTGGATAAGGTAAGAAGGAAAGAATGTTCCAAATGCAATTTAGAATAGGGACATTTTCAGTATGTGTAGCCTCCCACTGATCTTTAGAATGCCATCTTTTGTCTCTACTCTACTACTTCTACTACTACTCTACTCTACTCTACTAAACGGTAGTTACTGAACAAACTTGAGTTGAAATTCCATGCAAATTGAGTTTTGTGGTGGAACAGGCCATTTCTCAGAGGTGCTAAGTTCCGGTGATAAAATCTTCAAGCTCTACTTTTGTTTCACTGTTCCGTGGAATGCCTTTATGTGCTGTATTTTTACATTTGCATTTCTTGAAATTTATAGTCTGTGAATAGAGCTGAATTGGTGACTGTCATTTTATAATGCAGGGTGGTTAAGGAAAGTCTGCAAACAGATTCCACCGCAAATGTGCACAATTTCACAATCAAATATCAAATATCAATATTTTGCAGAACAGTTTTGAACAGTTTTTTGTTCATCTCTGCTATCTTTGCTAAGCACATAAGTACACTTGACATGCTAATTTAAATTGAGCACATGGGCAACTATGGCAAAACACAATTTTTATCATGCTGTCGAGTTATCTTCTTTGTATATTTATCCTAAAAGTTTGAGAGATTATAGGGGTTTTGACTGCTGGGTAAATGTTTGTAAGCTATTCTAGTGTGAAACAAATACTATGTACAGTAGCTATGTGTGTTTGATATTTATATGTTTATGTATATAATATGTATTGCAATGTAATGCAATGGGCCAATTATCTCATAGTCATATTACATTTCTCTGCTTTAATGGTGCATTTTGTTAAAAAGATTCCCTTAACACAATATGTAACTGGCAGATTCATTTTAGACACACACTGCTAAAGTAAATAGAAAATAAAGTATCTTAAAATCGGTTTAAAGCTCGTATTTAGTGAACTGTATGTTATTATGTAATAAAATACTACTACTACTACTACTACTAATAATAATAATAATAATAATAATAATAATATTGGATGTTATAACAAACATACATGTTTATAATACAGGAACCTAAATGGTTTATATGAGTTGTCCACCTACATGAGACTTAAATTTATTAGTTTTGCAATTTTTTCTAAAAAACTTTCAGTGCTTTGAAGCCATATATCTATGTCTAATCAGGCATATATAGTTTTTATGTTCCTTGATCTGAATTACAATACACCTCTGCTACATTAAACACATTGTAACCATAGAGCACCTTTGTGTCATATCTTAGGAAATCTGTAGGTGTAAAACTTTTGTTAAAGTCGCAACTGACAATTACATTTATTTTCAACCGAAGTAAATATTTATATTTAAAATGTACATTTAGCCAGATAATATTTCTTGGTGCTTGTTAGTTAAAACAGTTCATCTTAAAAGTATGTCTACTAAAATAAAGCAGTGTAGTGATACATGTACATCAAAAAATGTATTAGCAGCTATAGAGACTGTCTGAATGTTTATTTTTTAAAAAACCAGAAGTGGATACAGTGTAGACCTTTTCAATGCAGTGCATTCCACATAAAGTTTTATCAATCTAATTAATTGAAGCTGAATGCCATTTAGGCAATGTAAACTGTAATCAATTTAGGACCGATAAATAGGTCAACATAATGTTTTGTTGAATTACTGAACCCGTGACCTTTGTTAAATTAATCATGGAATGATTTACAGTCTGCAAGTCGGCTAAATCTCCCAGGTTCTTGGGAACCACTGACTGCTTGCCTTTAGCAATTTGTGCACAAAGGCAGAAAACCCAAGGTGCAAGTGAGGAAACTACATATGTTTTTATTCCCTTGGCATTCATTAGGATTACTGGTTCAGGATACCTAGCATGGCCTTCTAAAGCAATACATCTCAACCAGTGAGTGAATGACTAAACAGAGAAGCAAATGGAATACTATACATCGAATAATAGAACAGCATGCACAAAAATGTGTCAATTATTTTGTTATGTACTGTATTTAGCTGAACCTAAATAAATGGCGGAAAAATTTTGCTAGTAAACTGGCAATCATTACTTTCTCTGTGTAATTAAGTAAAGCAAATAAAACTGGTAAATTTTATTCTCATGACACCATCAGCATGTTTGAGGCCTCACATTGGCTACTCATTTTATATATTTTGTATCTGTTTTAATTATTACTGTTTCCACACATAGAGCATAATAATAATTACTGTTGAGGATGATGGAGCAAGCTATAGAAGGAGGTAGCCAGATGCATTGTAGAGGGGGATAGCAAAGTTAGAGTCAAAGAAAGGACTATGAAGAAATGAAGTATTAAGGGCTGAGAGAAATGGACATACGTGGGTATACAAGAAGAGAAATACACAGACATGTGGCAGGTTGAATTATACAGGAAGTAAAATTTGAAAGTTGGTAGAAGGATAGTATGACTATGGTTGAAATATGTGCCTAATAAATCACTAACAAAACAGAAATAACAAAAAATAATAAATATATAAATGGAAAAATGCCAACTGAAAGAAGAATGAGAATATGTAGGTGTGTGGAAGGCAAAAAATATTTTTTATAAAGTTTAATTAAAAACAATTATAAAATACATTATATTGTCCCAATATGGCAATGAACATTTTTATTACCCACTATGGGTTTAGAAATACATGAAAGATGTTTGCCATAATGGTAAAATCTAAAATAAAATTATGATCCTGGAGAAATCACTTCTGTAGGTAGTAAATCAGCTTAGTAACTCTCCTGGAATTGTAAACATACGATGCATACTATTACAATACATCTATTGGGCCACAAAAATGCAGAGGCTAGAGCCTCAAACTAATGGTCGCCCAAAAAAATCCATGGAATATTTTGGAAGTGTTAGCTCTTAACCCTTCATTTGGTATGAATGAGCATGAATGGTAGTCATAGGGATCAATGATCCCTAAAATAACCACATATTACAAGTGGTATTAATGAGTACTGTCCTCAAATAGTACTCATTAATACATCAGATGCTGGCTACCAGAGTATTGGTAGCCAGCATTTGATGTAAATATACTCTTTTGACCAATTGGTCTAGTTTAAAAACATTTGTATTTATCAATAGAGGATAAAGCCTGTGAAGCTGTGTTTCAATGTTTGCTATATCTTTTTCATATCTTCCGCAATTTTAAATCAACAGTATATTAGCTCTATTATTCATACACATGAGTAAATATGGCCATTGGGATTACCACTTGGAATGAACCACAGCTGAATTTGTTTAATAACTTTGCTTTATTTACCACTCACAATAGGAAACTCCAATAATTTGATAAACACACGCTATTTGTAACTAATTCACAAAGCAACAATGAAATAGATGCAATTATCTATTTATGGCTGTTAAGGAACATTGTGAATGGCATTTAAACCATAATTTGTTTTTACATAAATTGACAGAAACAGCATGAGCGATGCTGTGTGAAGATATTACATTTCATTAAAGGCAAATCATATGTGCTGTATCGCAGTATAGCCCAGACCTTGGATGGAAAGAATATGTGTCCACACTATGGATCATATTACATATATAACACCTGTTGTGACTTGAATTCATTTGTAATTTAATTCTATGGTAATATGATGTACAGAATTCAACAGTGGTACTCCCAAATACCTTCTTCCTTTGTGTGATATGAATAATAGAGTAAAAGTGCTGCTAATTAAGATTGTAAATCAGACAAAAAGCAAAGAATATGCAAATGTCTGCGAGAAGATTTTTACATACTCACTTTTACAGTTAAAACATGTTTTATCAATCAGCTTTCAGCGATATTATGACTTTGCAAATGTACTGTGTGATAAGCATAGCAGTCACATCCCCAGATGAATGCATACTTGAGTGCTAAATTATAATTGCACCTATCACAATCAAAATGTATTTTCAGCGATCTCTTTATATAATTGTTCCCTGTTTTGCAGAGTCTCAGGCATTTTAAACAGTGTGGGATTGGGTGGGTGGTATTAACTCTTTTTTCCCCATATGTTTCTACAATTGATTTGTGCTCCATTCCTTTTCGTTTATTGGGCTTATACTCTATTTCATTACATAAAAATACAGCTCAGGGTTTCATAGCCCAGAAATTCTATTGTAGGGTATAACAAAAATTCTTACACACAACATATAGCAGAAAACAAATCACTTTCAAAATATTTTCAATTAGTTGATTAGACTATCGCTCCATAAGCTTCTAATTCATAGCGTCGGAGAATAGATCATCCAACATAGTGATGGCACAGTATTGTGTATTGAGAGGTATCACTCTTATTAAACCAGGATATCCTTCTCACTCTTCAATACAGAATATATGTGATGGATAGAGTAAAAAAACATTGCAAATGTCCATATCAAGGGTGTAACATTAGGCAGTGCAGGTGGTGCTGCAGCTATGGGGGCCCAGAGCAGAGCAGATGGCCTGGGAGTTTAGAATGGTTTTGTCTCCTACCTAAATTTTGCTATGGTGCTTGGCAATACACCTGATCCATATTATGCATGTATGGTCTGCTTTACAATTGCATGCAAGTCCATTTGCAGAGCATAAAAATACACCTTTCAAACTGCCGCATTTAAAGTTGGATGTAACTTGAACCTATGGCTCTTGAAGGCCTGGATCAGGCAAAAGTAAGTTGAGTACAGTAGGGGTGTGTACACAAGCAGGGCTGCCACCAGAAATTGCGGGGCCCAGTACAAATCTAAAAGATAGTGCCCCCTCCTTCCTTCTCCGACCCCACCCTCATTTTAAATTATTCTCTACCCAATATTTGCTCCCCCCCACTCTCTACAGTCACCCCCCATATCCAGTTCCATCTAACCCCTGCAGTGGTTTAGTTACCTCTCTACATCTTCTTGCTGTCTCCTTTTGTCTCCTCTCTATTGGCAGTGCTGGGACGTTATTAATTATATGATGTCAGCAATGCTGCAGAGAGCCTCTCTGCCGGGAGCCAGGAACCTGGGAGGCTGAGACTGGAGTAAATGGAGGCATCTGTAGGGCCCCAACATCTTGGTAGTGGTGGCAGACATTCTGCCTACAAGAGGGCCCACTGCCGCCTCCTTAATTACGTGCAGAGGTTTCTCCCCACACCACCTCTCACTTCTCAGGAGCAACTGATGCATAGAAATGGCGCTCGCTACATCCCTTAATTCACTGTGGAGGTCCTTGCCCCTAATACATTTGTTTGTGTCCAGGGCTGGTGGGGACCCACTCTGCTGTTGGGCCCAATACAACTGTACTCTCTGTACCCCCCTGATGGCGGCCCTGCACACAAGTCTAGTTAGACTTGGCCTTTGTGGCTCCTGAAGGCCTGGTATAAAGATATGTGCTCATGATCCTCATCATCATGTAGCATGTCCCATCAAAAAATAATTAACTAGCACCATTATGGACTAGGTGCCAATAAAGCAGGGCAACAATGAGTCACATTGAAAAGCAACAGTCACCTCCAGCAGTCTAGTGTGTGAAAACCAATCTGGCTGTTTGTGCTGTGACTCCTCCAGGTCATTTGAGATAGTGAATTTGCACTGCGACTCTATTACTAGTGAATTTCGTACATCTATTAGATTTTTTTATTGTTTTAAATTTCCCTACGGATTACTTCCAGATAATTCACATTGGATTTAAGAGTCTATTAAAGTGAAAAACAATGGGTGTGGGGGGTGTTTATATTTAAATAAAAATGTTTTTAAAATGAGTGTATGTCTTTAAGATTATTTCAACTATTAGGTAATATTGTGGAACTACATGTTTTAGCATGATCTGGCACTCTGATACTTGTAGTTTTAGAAGCACCATCATGCTCAAGCAGTCAATGGCTGCCAGGGCTTGATGGGACTTGTAATTCCACAATAGCACAAAGCCTAATTTTCAGTTATCACTATTATCACCCTTGCACCAACTGCTCTAGCTGTGACTTGTTGTAACATCTGCACTGCGGTGCACATTGACTGCATAGAAGCCTACCCCATGTATAGTTGCTTATATACATGTCCAAATTCTTTATTATTATTATTATTATTATTATTATTATTATTATTATTATTTTAATTGTTATCATATTATTTGGTACTATACATTGAGGGAATCATGATACATATATACATAATATACAATTTGTAGTACTACAAGCACCAGATTATCCACACATGTGGAACTACAAGTGCCAGCATGTCCTGGCACACAGGGCCTGCTGAGACCTGTAGTGCACCGAGGAAAAAAGTAAATAAAACACAAACACAAGTGTAAAAACAATTTTATTTGAAATAAAACCCCCTTACTTATTACTCACCTAGATCCAGGCTCTTCATCTGTAATAAATCCAGGCATCCTTGGCTTGGAAAAATAAAAAAGCTTCATACGTGCCCCACAACCAGCTCCTACGAGCTTCCGCAGCAAATGAGCTCTTAGCGTCAGTACAGTCATATGTATGACATGGGGATTTCCTGCGACCCTGAACTCAAATGGTGACCAGTCTATGTTCATATCCAATTAGTCAGCTTGCCAGTCATAGTTAATGATCTAAGTTTACGTGATTTTACAGAAAAGCGGAGCCTAAAAGTTCAAATTAAACATCTTCAGCTATTCATATGTGATGAAAATTACCTATAGAGAATTAACTTTCTATTATCATAATAATATCTGTATTAACCAATGTATTTTCTTAATTAGAAGGAACAGACTGCATCAATTAAAATACATGTTGAAGCCAAGTCAATATTTTGTAAATTTGTATCCAATACTGATAAACACATACCAGCTTGAAAATAAATAATTGTTTTCTAAGAACATGTGAGATATATTGTGGCCAATTATGGCCAATCTTTGAAGATGATATCTTTATTTATAATATCAGTGTTTGAAAGACATCATAGCCTGTTTAGGAAATGATAGTTAAAAAGCGGTGGTAGTCACATTCCCATGACTCAGATCACTGACATAGTAAATACCTACAAAATAATGGCGAATGTAATAAATCCGATAAAGAAAAAATTCAGACTTAACTTAAAAAAGACAGAGTACATCCCCGACATATGCACTGCACGATTGTTATATTTATAGATTGAAGGCAATGCCGGGACTTTGTATTTACGTCAGTAATGTGCGCGACACTGACATTCCCGGAATTAAAGCGCAAATACCATCATTCAACGCATTTAGCATCTAATTTAAAGGTTAGGGTTAGGGGATAGGGATAAGAATAGGAATAGGAATAAGTTTATTACATTGGACATTCTAATTGTCCATTCTAATTCCATCCAAAATACACAGAGTGATGGTATTGCTGCATTAATTCCGGAAATATCAGTGTCCTGCACATTACTGACGTAAATGCCAAGTCCCACCATTGCCTTCAATCGATAAATATAACAGTCGCGCAGCGCATATGTTGGGGATGTACTCTGTCTTTTTTTACGTTAAGTATGAATTTTTTCTTTATTGGATTTATTACATTCGCTATTATTTGGTAGGCATTTACTATGTCGGCGATGTCAGCATCACTTAAACCCGTTACAAAGATTGTAATAGCATAAAAGACAGAAGATATCAATAGCATTGACTACAATTACAATTACAATACAATAGTTGGATTTGGGTTGTGGTCATTTTTGACAATATATGCATAGGAAAGCTTGATAAATGCTTCTAACTTCACAATACATACATCATGCAACTATTAGATTTTGTCATAAACTCAAATTATTTGCAGAGTATGTTTAATTATTTTCTTTAATTATCTTGCACAAGGTCATCAAAGACACATGGACCCAGGGCATGTTCTGACCATATCTGATTCCTTTCTATGCAAATTTTGTTGTTACACAGATTTTGTAACCAATATTGAGTCAGCTATAAGCATGTTTTATTACTACAGTAGCTTATTTTTTTCATATATCTAGAGAATTATAATATATGAGATAACATGGAATTAGACAAATGTCAACTACTATATATGAAAGAGTGTAGGATGACTAAACCCAATTGTAGGATTTAGTATGACATAGGTAAATATCTGACTTCCAGATTTGGTGCATAACTATGCTAATGTTCTGATCACATGGCTTTGCTGTAAAAGTAATTATTTCATAAATTATTATAGAGCTGTACTCTATGGGGAAGTTATAACCAAATTCACTACAGGATTATATGAATTGCCAGAATATGTACTGTACAGTTTTAGCAGTTTTACTGCCCAAAATGAATATGTCATTCACTCAACATTTTTTGCTAGATATATATATATATATAAATTTGTGACGTTTCTACAAGAGCCACTTGAAAATAATGACAAAAATAGGAAATGGTACGTGAGAACATTGGAAAGGTGATTCAGAAAAGAATACTGCCTAAAACTGGTGGAAAATAGCACAGGAAAATTAATATAATTTTTAAAGGGGCAATGTGAAAGGAAACTTCTTGAAAGAATGATTCTTGGCCCAATTATAATTGGCTAAGGCATTTGTATGAAAGCTGGTTGTTCGACTATAGAATTCCAGAAAGTTTATTGCAGTGACTGCTCAAAGGAAAAGTTATAGCTAGTTCAGAAAAATGATGTTGCTACTTCAGTCATAGTGATATTTAATTACATTATTTTAAGTCACATGACTTTGTTAATTGCACTTTTGTTGTCACTGTAAGCATGTCATTGCTTTTTAAGTTGTATCCTATTCTTCATTATTCACAGTTTCATTAAAAATGATAAATATTATTAATTATAGAAAGGGAAACGTTTGATGATGACAACATTCTGTTAGGATGTTTGGTCAGTTTTACTAACATTCTTTAGCTTATTTGGCTTTACTTCAGTTTTTGATATTTACCCTTCACTTTCTAACGTTTTTCTTTTGTACCCTAGTAGTGCAAACAATTTTGACCACTGAGACACTGAAGTTATCTGTCTTAGTGATGCCAAGGGCTCAGCTGGCTAAACTTAACAGTATGAAATATTTCCATTGTAAATGCTAGATTTTAGCAATAATTAATGTGTCAGTTCTTAATTTAACCTAAATTTAACCTTGTTTCTTCACATTAATATAGCAAGAAATAAAAAGTCAAGAACAGCATTACCATTCTTTTCTATCCATGCTTTTATTGTTGAAAATACATTTGCTTTAAAGCTGTATTTTTTGTTTGTGTTTCTTTTTTCTTTTTCCTTTTTATTGTTGTAAAATGTTACATCTGAGACAAGAATGCAGATCTTGTTTTCCATTCTCAAGCCTGATAAGCAGTTATATGCCAAGAGTTCATATTGCAATTTCGTCCTTATGACTGAGGCCAAGTGAATGCCAACAGAATTGCCATTTCATAGCTCTGATAATGGTTAGTTTTTAATGCTTTGCTGCCATGAGCTGTCTCCTGAGAGAATGAACCAATAGTAGCATGTGTTTTATTATTTGAGCACAATTACATAATAAACAATTGTCTTGGCCTGCCATTTTTCAAAAGCTAAGTCACTTGCCATTAGCAATGAAAAGCAATTTAAGGTTCATTATTTTATACCAGAACCATTATTGTAATGTAGCTGTAATATTTTTTTTATAATATGTGGAGTAATGGGAGGGCACACTTTATAACTTAGAGGTAATAAAACATTCTCTATGACATCCAAACAAATCTATGAACTGTCCTTGCCAATCCAACAATAAAACAACAATATAGGAACGGCATAAAATATTCTTGTGTAGAAAATGTATGTATCATAACAGAAAGCATGTAGTGTACAATGAGTTTTCACATACTATTTGTGAGTCCAGATGAGTTTGTGTACCCCTGTTAAAGTAGATCCTTTCTATGCAGCACCTCCTTTAACTGAATTGTGCGCAGAGGATTTAAGTGTATAATTAAGAACTCTCTGAGATAAAAATGCAAAAATATTGATTTATTTGGGTAAATGGTCATAGGCAATAATAAGCAGGTTCGTTTCAAGTAACTTTATATAAGAGACACATAAGCATGAAGAAATAGAGATGCCTATTTTCCACTATACCTGCATGATATTAATGTCCAATAATGTGACTCATTGGGAATAGACCATCTATCTGTATGGAATATTTTGTAGATATGAATTGATCCATCCAAACTTGAAATTTGTACACGTTTCTTAAATGCAAAAAAACTGATTGTGGCTGATTACAGCAGTATTTGCTTAATAAAAATACCACAGTACAATCAGTCCAGTTGCAAAAAAGCTTACTGGAAGGAGCCATTAATAATACAACTGTCACCATCAAATGACCAATACAATATAAAAAATAACATATAACCAGCTTCCCACCCATTCCTTCTCCTTCTGTGAGAAAATAAATGTTTGTCAGTGCCTGTATAGTAAATAGCTCTTGTCCTTGTGTATTTTACTTGGAATTAACAATTATGTTTGCTATAAATTCGTTTTAGCTGAAATAGCGCTTTAGTCCTTATGCCGAATATTGAAATACTATACCTTATGGAAATTCTGAGAGCAAAGTGGGTATGTTAGAAATTGAAATGAGAAAACCAACAACTATGAAAAGCGCAAAACTCTCATACCAAGTGTTCATACCACCACAGATCCAAATAATATCATATGAATCACTTTATTAAAAACATAGTTAATATAAAAAATATGCCACTGCATTCAAAAAAATAAAAATAAAAATATATATTTATACATTGGCCCACAGCACCTGGTATTCCCAGATGGTCTCCCATCCATGTACTAACTAGGCCCAACTCTGCATAGCTTCCAAGATAAGATGCAATTGGATATGTTCAAGGTTGTATGACTGTACGCAATAAATAAGAATAAAAACTGATAAGATTAAGATTAAAAAAAGTCCAACAGAATTGCAATTAATAAGGACCCAATATGATTTACTGATAGTCTATTAACTCATCCTATAGTGCACTTGTAGGGAGAAGCTTCTATCTATGTAATTTACATTTGCTGCTGCCTCCAAACGATAGTGGAAACACAGTCAAATAAAGAGGATAATATAGTCACTCTTATGTCTCCACTTTGTATGGGAACTAATCCACTGCTGGTTCCCAGAAACAAGTATTTTGCTTCCCGGGAATAAATTGACAGTGGGACCTGGCAGGCTGTGACGGCTGCAGCATGCCTCCAGTCCCTCACCACACTAATGCTGGTTACCTTGTGGTTTTTGTACTCACACACAGTACTCTTTATTCCCAATTTCAGACCGGATTAGTCAAGTCCACAGACATTTGCAGACTTGCAGAGTATGTAAAGCTCACTCTGACATTGCAACTATGTCAGAGCAACAGGTATTCATACCCAGATTGACTCCCTGTTATGCTGTATTTCTGCAGACCTTGTCTTCCCTTGTGATTCATTTTTGGATAGTGCTTCTTCCTGTTAGTCCCTTGAGTACCAGTCCTTGCTTGTTTTGACCACTCTTTCTCGGACCCTGATATTGTACTGCACTATTGCTTATGTATCAGATTCCAGCCTGTTATTGGTCTTCCCTTCTGCATACTTATTTTGTACTTCGCTACCACCAGTGTACCAGTTCTCATCTAGCTAACCTGCTTTTGGATTTATCTTTCTCTCCAGTGTTTTAAGCCTAGCGACTGATCAGAGGGTCGCAACCTGCGTGTTCCTGCTGCAAAAGTCCATCCCGCCTTGAAGTGTTTCTTGCTGAAACTTTCATATGAATATTATGTAACCAAGTGATAAGTCTGAATTGAACTCGCTGATAGTGATAATGAGGATGATGTGCAAGTTAATCATTTTAGTACTAATAAGAATTCTCAAGTTCAAACTGTAATTTTTCGGTCATTGTCACTGTATCATTGTGTTTGTAATAATTCCACATGAAAATTCCAAACTAAGCAATGGCTGTGGCCACCAGCCATCTCTGTTGGAAATATTGGAAAGTGGGAGAAAGCACAGCTGGACCAGTCTCCCTATAGCAACACATTTTCATAACTTTTGAAATAAAGCCTTGCAAGTTAATCTGCATAATTTTAGGACAATATATCTTCTGAAGAGCCAAGATTATAATAATAATTATAATTATAAATATGCAGCGATGTACAGAGAATTTGTAATAATTCATATCAGTCCCTTTCTCATTGGCGTTACAGTCTAAATTCACTATCATACACACTCGCGCATACACACACGCACGCACTCACAAACACACACACACACTCTCAGGGCCTCATGTAGAATTAGACACAATTTCAATCGAAAAAAACATGCAGAAATTGCATCCAAAACCCAACAAATTTCACAGAGGTATGTTGAGCCGGACACATCTACATTAATCTTCCTCACTATCAGTTCTTAAATAACAGTTCTGTCTTATTTTGTTCCCTGCTCTGTTTAGAGACTAAAGGGGAAGCAGCAAGCACAGAAACTATATATATTTTTGGCATGGCCAGGCTGGCAGGCTTATCTTGTTCCACCGGCCATGCATGGGAGGTGGGAGGCATGACTCCAAAAATCTGTCACCCTTTAATATGTGAAAGTTCAAGTATATTTACTATTTAGTTTTTCAGCACTAGTAGAATGCCTAGCAATTAAATCTTCAAAACCAAATCTAGTCTTAGAATCAAAAACAAATCCAGCATTTGTCTCTGTTATAAATAGCTTGCTGTGGAAAACAAAATATGATTTGCAAACGTACATGTTGATTTGATGAAACAATTATGTCCTTTCTTAGGAAAACTAGCATGTTGTCATTTTTCTCTATTGGAGCAGAAACAAGCCTGAATTTGAATCAGTCATTTCTTTCTCTCCTTTTTTATCTCTCACATACATCTTTTGCACAAAGAACCATTTCTTTTCCTACCTACATACCAATTATTATAACAAGCTCAGCTTTTGTCTTCTTTCCCTGTTCCTTCTAGAGAAGCATAATAGACAAAGTAACTCTCTGCGGCTTCTTGTACCACATTCAATCTTGTAAAGAGGCAGTTTTTGAATTTTTAATTTACAGTAGTGTATAGGTGTAAGACCACCATATATAGCAGTGATTTTGTGATCATATAGCATATGGAATCTATTTCACAGATTTTAAACATCATTTTTAAAGCATAATGTTAATGTATGGATTTCCCATTCTCTATATTGAAATGTATACATTGTTTTTCAAATTTGTGGCCCACAGACATTGGTCGCAGCTAAATATGCAAGAGCAAATTGAAGTGAAGGTAGCATTAGAAAAAGTAATTCCCATGCACAATGCTGTTAAAGAAAATAAAAGAAATCTACAAAGCATAAAGCATTTCTATTTACTCAAATGCACTAAATTGTCAACCATGTGTGCCTATATCTTGTTGTTTGGAACTGTTGCTGTAAACTTAATATGTGTCTGCTTCAGGGTTGCATGCCTGAATGTAAATGCAGAAATTGAAAACATTACATTAATGTCCAGCCTACAAATATTTTATAACCACTCCCACTAATTAGAGATGTGCACTGACCCCTGTGTTTTGGTTTTGGATGTGCTTTTGGTTCTAAAATGTTTACGTGTTTTAGTTTTCCTATTGGTTTTTCCCCAAAATCCTGAAGGGTTTTGCTTTAGGTTTTGAATCTGGATTTAATTAAACATTGGGGAAAATTAGGGATGTGCACCGGCGACTTTTGAGGTCTCGTGTTTTGTGTTTTGGATCCGGATTTTCGTTATTTTTGGGGTTCGGATTTGTCTCGCAAAACACTTGACGAAAGGTCTCGGTTCGGATTTAAGGTTTTGGATTCGGATTTTTTTTGAAAAAAACATAAAAAGTTTAAAAATCAAGTTTTTGGGCTTATTTTCACTCCTACGCTATTATTAACCTCAATAACATTCAATAACAAGCATTTCCACTAATTTACAGTGTATTCTGAACACCTCACAATATAGTTATTAGTCCAAAACTTTGCAACAAGGTATCTTTCTGGACTGCGTAGAGGAGTGGGTCACCACAATATATATTAAAAACCCTGAACTTTTATGATTCGCACCAATAAATGTACCTGGACTGCGTAGAGGAGTGGGTCACCACAATATATATTAAAAACCCTGAACTTTTATGAATCGCACCAATAAATGTACCTGGACTGCGTAGAGGAGTGGGTCACCACAATATATATTAAAAACCCTGAACTTTTATGATTCGCACCAATAAATGTACCTGGACTGCTTAGAGGAGTGGGTCACCACAATATATATAATAAGAAAACCATCAACTTGTATGATTCGCACCAATAAATGTACCTGGACTGCGTAGAGGAGTGGGTCACCACAATATATATTAAAAACCCTGAACTTTTATGAATCGCACCAATAAATGTACCTGGACTGCGTAGAGGAGTGGGTCACCACAATATATTAAAAACCCTGAACTTTTATGAATCGCACCAATAAATGTACCTGGACTGCGTAGAGGAGTGGGTCACCACAATATATTAAAAACCCTGAACTTTTATGAATCGCACCAATAAATGTACCTGGACTGCGTAGAGGAGTGGGTCACCACAATATATATAATAAGAAAACCATCAACTTGTATGATTCGCACCAATAAATGTACCTGGACTGCGTAGAGGAGTGGGTCACCACAATATATATTAAAAACCCTGAACTTTTATGAATCGCACCAATAAATGTACCTGGACTGCGTAGAGGAGTGGGTCACCACAATATATTAAAAACCCTGAACTTTTATGAATCGCACCAATAAATGTACCTGGACTGCGTAGAGGAGTGGGTCACCACAATATATTAAAAACCCTGAACTTTTATGAATCGCACCAATAAATGTACCTGGACTGCGTAGAGGAGTAGGTCACCACAATATATATTAAAAACCCTGAACTTTTATGATTCGCACCAATAAATGTACCTGGACTGCCTAGAGGAGTGGGTCACCACAATATATATAATAAGAAAACCATCAACTTGTATGATTCGCACCAATAAATGTACCTGGACTGCGTAGAGGAGTGGGTCACCACAATATATATTAAAAACCCTGAACTTTTATGAATCGCACCAATAAATGTACCTGGACTGCGTAGAGGAGTGGGTCACCACAATATATTAAAAACCCTGAACTTTTATGATTCGCACCAATAAATGTACCTGGACTGCGTAGAGGAGTGGGCACTGGGCACCACAATAAAATATATAAAAAACCTTCAACAGGTCTGCATTACACTACACATACGGCTGCTCCTCCATCCTCTCCATCATATACATGTTGGAGTTTTAGCGTGTGACAACCTCTTGTTTTTGATAATGTCAGTGCATTTTGAATATTTTTCAATTTGCCCCACACCACTGAATGTACTTTATCTATGATACGCATCTATCTATCTTGACTACGTAGTGTGGTGGCCCCGGTACACAATTTGGTACCGAGGCCACAATATAATTAAAAAACCCTCCACGTGTCAGAATTCCACCAAACAAGTATCTGGACTGCGTAGTGGGGTGGCCCCGGTACCCAATTTGATACCGGGGCCACAATAAAATAAATACACCCTCCACGTGTCAGAATTCCACCAAACAAGTATCTGGACTGCGTAGTGTGGTGGCCCCGGTACCCAATTTGATACCGGGGCCACAATAAAATAAATATACCCTCCACGTGTCAGAATTCCACCAAACAAGTATCTGGACTGCGTAGTGTGGTGGCCCTGGTACCCAATTTGATACCGGGGCCACAATAAAATAAATACACCCTCAACTGGTCTGAATTCCACCAAACAAGTATCTGGACTGCGTAGTGGGGTGGCCCCGGTACCCAATTTGATACCGGGGCCACATTACCTCCTCCAATTTCCAAGTGTAGTGTTTATAACATCTTAACACTACACTAATTCTAGCACGTCAAAACCTCTTGTTTTAAATAATGACAGGGCATTTAACTTTTGATTTAATTTATTGAATTTGTTGGCATTTTCTTTTACTTTTTGAACATGGCAAACGACTGTTGAATGGTCACATAATGCCAAAAAAAAAGTTGCAAGATGGAATTGTCCTTGGGCCCTCCCACCCACCCTTATGTTGTTGAAATAGGACATGCACACTTTAACAAACCAATCATTTCAGCGACAGGGCCTACCAAACAACTGTGGCTGAAATGATTGGTTTGTTTGGGCCCCCACACCAATAAAACAATTCATCTCTCCCTGTACAAACTAAACAGGCTCTACTGAGGAAAGATGTCGTCCTTATCCTCAACCTCTGATTCCTCTCCCCCTACAGTGTGTACTTCCTCCTCCTCACACATTATCAATTCGTCCCCGCTGGACTCCACAACCACAGTCCCTCTGTACTGTCTGGAGGGCAGTGCTGTACTTCATTGAGGAATTGATTATTCATTTTTATAAACATCATTTTTTCAACGTTGTGAGGAAGCAACCTCCTTCGCCGCTCACTGACCAGGTTCCCCGCTGCACTAAAAACTCTTTCCGAGTACACACTGGAGGGGGGACAACTCAGTTAAAAAATAGAGCCAGTTTGTACAGGGGCTTCCAAACTGCCTTTTGGAGTTCTACCACGTCACTACCTCTAGTTAATTTAGATTGCAAGGCTTGTAAATATAAATACTTTGAAGATAAAAAAAAGCAGGCTGCACAGACTGTGGAGCTAGAAAGTGAAATTAAATGGACCACGTTACTTTGGTGGCTATCTATGCCCCCCCCCCCCGCCCTACACTTGTAGTTGAATATAAATAAAGCAGCCTGCATAGACTGTAGAACTAGCAATTCAAATATACAAAGAAATGGACAAAGGCAGTTTGGTATCTGTCTGCATCAGATCCCCTCTCCACTAGGAGTAAAACAGAAAACTTTTCAGCCGTTATATAATCTAGAATATAAATAGAAATTGAGAAATGCAATTTGGTATCTGTCTGCATCATAATCATCAACATCCTCCTCAGCGCCAGCTACATCAATATCCTCCTCCCAGTGTACAACATTCACACCTTCATTAGCCAAATCTGTAACTGGACTGTGGGTGATCCTTCCAGCATATGCAGAGGGCGTGCTGCAAATGCTGGATGGAGTCACCTCTTCCCGTACAGTGATGGGAAGGTCAGGGTTCACAACCAACAACACCCTTGGACTCGCCTTGGGGATTTGTGATGTCATCTGTTTAGAAGGCAGAGTTCTTTGCTGTTTTGTTGTTGTTGCTGACAGCATAACTCTCTTAAATTTTTTGTAGGGGGGGGAGGAGGGCTTAGATCCTTGGGTGAAGCTGGACCACTAGTCATGAACACGGGACAGGGCCTAAGCCGTTCCTTGCCACTACTTGTCGTAAATGGCATATTGCCAACTTTACGTTTCTCCTCAGATGATTTTAAGTTTCTTTTTTTGCTGTTTTTTGAGAACTTGGGCTTTTTGGATTTTACATGCCCTGTACTAGGAGACTGGGCATCGTGCTTGCCAGACGACGTTGATGGCATTTCATCGTCTATGTCATGACTAGTGGCAGCAGCTTCAGCATTAGGAGGAAGTGGGTCTTGATCTTTCCCTACTTTATCCTCCAAATTTTTGGTCTCCATTATATGTAGCACAAGATACTGCAGAATGTGTGAACTTGGTAATATTGCAGTACCAATGGACTTATACTGCTGGATTGGTTTTGCAAATTTGGTTATAATTATATATATTTTTTTTAATTTTTAATTTTTTATTTTTTTTTACTTTTTTTTTATTTTTTAAAAACTTGGGAATAATGGGGAAATAACTATGCCCTTAGAAGCACAGAGCACAGGACACAGCACCACTGGACTGAACAGGACACGGCACAGGACCCAGCAGCACTACGGAACTCAGCAGGACAGAGCACAGGACACAGCACCACTGGACTGATACTGCAGAATGTGTGAACTTTGTAATATTGCAGTACCAATGGACTTATACTGCTGGATTGGTTTTGCAAATTTGGTTATAATTATATATATTTTTTTTAATTTTTAATTGTAATTTTTTTTTTACTTTTTTTTTATTTTTTAAAAACTTGGGAATAATGGGGAAATAACTATGCCCTTAGAAGCACAGAGCACAGGACACAGCACCACTGGACTGAACAGGACACGGCACAGGACCCAGCAGCACTACGGAACTCAGCAGGACAGAGCACAGGACACAGCACCACTGGACTGATACTGCAGAATGTGTGAACTTTGTAATATTGCAGTACCAATGGACTTATACTGCTGGATTGGTTTTGCAAATTTGGTTATAATTATATTTTTTTTTTTTAATTTTTAATTTTTAATTTTTTTTTACTTTTTTTTTATTTTTTAAAAACTTGGGAATAATGGGGAAATAACTATGCCCTTAGAAGCACAGAGCACAGGACACAGCACCACTGGACTGAACAGGACACGGCACAGGACCCAGCAGCACTACGGAACTCAGCAGGACAGAGCACAGGACACAGCACCACTGGACTGATACTGCAGCATGTGTGAACTTTGTAATATTGCAGTACCACTGGACTTTTACTGCTGAATGTGTGAACTTGGTAATATTGCAGTACCAATGGGCTTATACTGCAGGATTGGTTGTGCAAATTTTGTGGTAATTAAAAAAAATTAAATTAGTTTTTGGTATTTTTTTAAATAACTTTTTTTTATTTTTTTAAACACAGGGACCACCTAACACACCCTCCCTCTACCCTGATCAATGCCCGAGTGAAGATGGCGGCGACTAGCGGGGAATTTATAGGATCCGAGTATCGCGAGATCCGACAACGGGATTATGAGTCAGAGCCTCAGTTTCAGATTTGAATTTGGCGCCAATACCCGGATCTGTCTCGGATCCGACTCGGATCGGCAACGTTCGGGTGGGCTCGGATTTCATAAATCCGAGTGTGCTCATCCCTAGGGAAAATACATACAATTATGTGATTTAGAGCTCTTTTTGATCCTATATTACAATTTATGCACTAACATCCATTTACAGTCATTTCCAGTCTATTTTGTAATGATCTCTTCACAACTGTCCAAATTTTCACCATTTATGGCCAAAGTCTACAGCGAGCTGACTGGCTAAAATTAGTGACAGGGCAGCAGTAAACTGCCCTGTCACTGCTGCTCACATTTAACCACACCAACCTAATTTTTACCCACTTAATAAAAATGTCACTTACTGCCCCTGAAAAATTACTTTGAGTACAAACTAGAGACAAAGCTTTAGATTTTACCCTGTCCAATGCTTTAGTCACGTTCTAAATGCTATTTTAGGAGCACAGCATGTAAGCCACCTTCATTCCTACACGCTGCCTGTACTAAAATGGCAGATGAGAGCAGGGGGGAAGACTATATACAGTATATATACTATAGAGTTTTGGAAAAAAAAATTCCCTTGAAATGAACTATTCCCTCGTTTTCAATCTGATTTTTGCATGTAGAATTGAGTTGTGTTTTGTTCATACTCAGATCCACTATTCTCGAATCTGTTGGATTTCTCCGAATCCAAATCGCTCTCATTTCTACCATTAATTTAAATGCTTCAGTTTTTCTAATTAAACACTGCTCAGATTACCCTCATTGATGTCTTATTGTATATGGATCAGGACAGAAAGGGAACATCAGGACGGTCTATATTAAATGTGTCACTTTTGTGCATTGAATATTGTTACTGCATTGATAGAAATACATCTAGATATTTGTATTCTGGGAAAACTGCACTTTAAAGGTGCAAAATATGTCCCTTTGCAAGTACAGGACCGACTCTTGTTTTCCACCTCTTCTGTAGAACCCGTAAAACCACCTTTTGCTGGGAGGAAAAAGCTGTGCAGTCCAGACAAATCAGAGAATGCCCCTTAAATGACGTGTGCTAGACCTTGGATCATATTTATATACTCTTGTCCGCAAAAAAACAATGATTTTTGCCCGTGTGTATAATTTGCAACATTCATGCGCCTAGTCCGCACAGGCGCATAAATGTGCCAACCTCCTCCCATTAATCTGCCCGCCTCCTCCAATCACACAAGATGCAACATTTTGCATACTCTCAGGTGACACCATCTTGCCCCACATTCATATTACAATAGATGCAATTCATGCATAAAAGCAGTTCAACTGACATTTAATGACTTTAATAGAATGGTCTTTCATTTCTACAGGTAGATTTTTTCAGAATGACACATTCACTGATTAATATATATATATATATATATATATATATATATATATATATATATATTTATATATATATATATATTCGTAACAAAACATAGTAAATATAATTTCTTTGCATTGCAGCTGCAGAAAACTTGTTTAACCATATTATTATTATTATTATTATTATTATTATTATTATTATTATTGTTGTTGTTATTGTTATTATTAGGCATGAGCTCTAATCATGTTAGAATATAATAAAACTATAATCACAGTTCAATCTAAGTAAATACCAGACATTAATAAATAAATGCAGCACATAATCTGAGCGATTAAATAAACCAGCCATAAATTCTGCCTTTGGTAATATTCCCTCAATAAAATTCTCTTTGTTTCTCCAAGATCATGGTATAGATCATGTGCCAAAAATAATGGTAAATATGTACAACAATTGTATATCAATCAAATGTTTGGAAGCTCATTGGCACATGTAGTATCATTTGTTTCTTGCAGAGAATTTAGTGTAAAAGATATTCACGATATGTAGCAGAAAATGGTGAGTTGCAGGGCCTTAAACTCCCTTAGTCCCTTAGTAACAAAGTTATTCAGGTTGCAATAAGACACTACCCTTTTCTATTCCAACCTTCCTTTTTTTCTCATTTGCCTACCTCTGGAACATAGTCCTATTTGCATTAAGAAAGGGAAAAAATATTCTCTTAATATCTGCAATCAAGTATTCCCTTGATTAATTCAATTTTAACAATAATAACTAATAAAACAAAAGCTTTTTATTATTTATTTTTGTTAATAAGTAGTTAGTCTTTTTTTAATCTATCTACAGTTTAGTAGATAGGTCACTGCTCTCATTGTAAAGAAAACTTTTTTGTGTAATAACCAAAAAGGAAAAAAAGCAGCGCTGAATCAAGGGGAGGATCCTTTTTATTTAATTTTTTTTAACCTGGGCTTGCAGAAGCCTTTCTAGAAGTAGTGTCTCATCTAAGTAGATGTCATCTTTGATCTCTGGGTAAACAGGGTATTATATTACGTTTTATTATTTTAATTAATTTCATACTTGCCAACTCTCCCGCAATGTCCGTGAGACTCCTGCATTTTGCGTGAGTCTCACGGACTCCCGGGAGAGTGTGGCAATCTCCCGCATCTGCCCACTTCCTAGTAATACAAGAAAATATCCTGCTGGTTTTATTTGTTGCACAGGGGGATTACTTACATTTGTATGATCTAAAAATAAAACTAGATACTTCTCCATTATAAATTTCCCTAACACTATTCCATTTAGGGTATACTTTGCATACAAATTTATATGCCGCAAATACATGTTGCCAGTACAACTCATTTTATTTTTTGTTATAGACCAGTCACTATATACTGTAGCACACATTAATTATTTCAAGATGCATCAACAGATGTATTTTTCCTGTATGGAATTTTAAGTGTATTTACAGTTTGTCTTTATTCACTTATGGCAGTAGAACTGCATACTAATTTGAAAGTTTTTCTAACTTCCACACCTGTATATGAATATGTGAAAGTTTGCTAAAATTTATAGTGCAATTCATTTAAATATGTGCAAATACATTCCAAAGCTTACAGATATATTGAGGGGAAATCTGGAAACTGTCAAAATGCATGATTCACATATTTGTTAATGTCACGAAACGTGATTTATATGCATCTATAGATTTATGGAAATTTTAATGTAAAATAGAAGACAAATTTCACACTGTGGAGTGGAAAAATGTAGTTAATGCACCACAAACGGTCATCCTAGTGCATATAAAGTATAACAGCAGCATTAATTGGATAACAGTTGAAAGATTAACTGTGTAATGTGTCTTATGACACTGATACAACATGTTTGAGAGGAAAGAACGCGGTAGTGAGTCATTGCTGTACTAACCCTGAAAAGCATCTTTGATTCTCATGTACTCCAGCAGAGACAGCTGCCCTTTTCATTGCTGATCTTGTTTAATTCGGCAGACTTACCATGCTCTGTACAGCACAGATATATTTTCTGGAACAAGCCTTTTAGAGATATAACTTAAATTAATTTCTTTGTGTCTGTAGGAATAATTTGAAGTTCCAGAGTCTTTAAACCTTTGGACAAAAGAGAACCACTTTATAGAACGTAAACCAAAGCGCCAGTTAATATAAAATTTGTAAGTTTATTGAAGTTTAATTTACAAATCAATGTAAAGATTATTGCAAAACACATGCTGGGGCCTCTTTGGTTACCACTCTGTTACTTTCCTAGCCAGACCTAGTTCTCATACTGGGCAGCATACACTTTTGATGAATTTCACTATTTGATCTTCCGTGACCTGTGTATTCTTTTTATTGCATTATTTTTTATAGCGACAGCATTCTGATTATGAAACTTGTAAGTAATGGACTTAGTCCAGTCTTATACTTATTTGTAACATTTCCCTTGTCCATTAACCTTTTTGTGGTACTTCAATTATTTTTCAATTGTCCACTAATCTTTACATTGCTTTTATATTGCACTTTGATAAACATGAATTTTATACTAACTGCTACTGTATTTTAGTTGTGCTCTATAAAGTTTTTCTTCTTTTGTTGGAAGATTTGCTGTCTTTTTACTATCAGCATATTTATCTTTTTACTTCATACTGATTTCATACTATTGGTACTTGTTAGAAATTATGCTAGGTTTTTGGATCACGGATTTCTTAAGCTGTTTGAGAAAGTATCTAGAACAGCCTAAAAGTATAGTATGGAACTGATGCAGTGATAAAATTCCGTTCCTCTTCCATAAATTGGATTACTATAATGTATAGTCTAAGGGTTTGTGTAGAATTTTACATAAGTCCAGCTCCTAAGCGCAAAAAGTGCTTTTTACAAAACTTTTGTCTTAGTCTGCTGTCAGACTGAGACATGTATATCCCTTGCTCCTCTCTACACTTTGAGAGGCAGAACGGGGTGATAGTGGGTGGGCAGGTGTAAGCATAGTGCAGTAAGAGCACGTTAACCCTCTTACTTACCATGCACGAGGGACAAGTAGTCCAAATACTCCTCTATGAGGCATATCTGTTGCAGCTTATGTCCCTCTGGTGTAAGATCCACACTAATGATGATTATATGCATTTTGCATACTATTCCATGTCATAAGTATCATAGGATATATGCGGTTTGGAATACAAAGTAAAGTACAGAATGCAATTTATAGTTATGTTTAAGTATAAACGGCGTCCAAACTCTACATGACTCCCTAAGTTGTTTCCAGTATGAAACCCTGAAAATACAGCCATCTCCACCTAAAGCCATAACTGAAATTGTATAAACGGGATACATTAAATTGAACAGATTACTTCACCCCAGTGCATGCAGGTTACTTAAAGTGGGTGGTACCCAGTAGCATACCCTTTGTAGATATAGTTGTTAAAGTGAGGAAAAAAGCAACACCAATATATGAATAAAAGTCAGGCAAAAAAATTATGTATTATAGTAGAGAGGAAATAGATTTCCCCCACCTTTTCTTTTAGAAAACATGCAACCTTTGGCAGTCTGCTGTGGGAAAAGACATTTCAAACCATGTTCCGTGATACACAGTAAGAGAAGAGCAGTGGAATCAGAGATACCTTGCACTATAAGTGTGGATTTTGATAGTCACCGCTGGTTTCCATGTTTGTTTCCCTTGATATATGATGCTGGGATGCTGGATGGCCCTCTGAGCAAAGGAGTGAGCATCTAACTTCTGATATGTTTGGTGACAATTGACCTCTTTGTGTGAAGATCATTTATATATTTGCTGAAACACCTGATTACAAGAAACTATCTGGTACGCAGTATTATTATCTTATTATAGGATTATATACCTATATTACTACATTATGAGGCACCCTGCTTAGTCCTTTATATATATATATATATATATATATTTATTTATGTTTATTTTATTTTATATAAGGCAACCTAGAATTTGGCCATGGCCCAAATTACTCAAACCATTTTTTGCTGAAATTGCGCTCATGTTTTGCTGATTACAATATCCACTCTGATAGGCAGATATACTGGGCTTCGAATGGTATGGGGCTTTTTCCATTATTTGTATACTTACATACAATGATTAGTCGTAAGTTAGTTAGATACATGGTGGATGGTGGAAAGAGTAAAAACATCACACCAAAATCCACTTATGAAACAACATTTTATGATAATTTAGGACTAACCACATGTTTCTATGATTTCTTCTTAAATTATGCTCGGTTTATGCTCTTAACTGATCTAGAGAGTGAGGTGATACCTAGGACCGTATGTATCACATGTGTCATTTTTGTGTATTTTAATATTTTATTAGTTGAAATGTGCCTAAAAATGGTTCTTCTATATAATCTATATTTTCTCCCCTGACCTCTCTCCCACGTCCTAACGCAGGTATTTAGCTGTCTCTCTGCTGTAACTACCTGGATGTCGCAGCGCTTCCTGAAACGCAATCTCCAAATCTGAGCTCATCAAATTTCCTCCTGCCAATGTTGCTATCCCTCTCAATATCTCCCTCTTGGTTGACAACATCACTCTTTCTCCTGTTACCCTTGACTCAGCCCACAGTTGTACTCTTCATATTCAGTCCCACACCAAATCCTGCCTCTTCTGCCTCCGTAACATTTTGAAAATCTGTCCCTTCTCTCTCAGGAAGCAACCAAAATCCTGGTCCATTCACTCATCATTTCTCATCTCGACTATTGCAGCTCCCTTCTCACAGGCCTTCCTTGCTCTCACATTTCTGACCTTTAATCCATACAGAATGCTGCGGCTAGGCTCATCTTCCTCTCCCACCGAACTTCTTCTGCTTCTCCTCTGTATATCCATTCATTGACTCCCTGTTAATTTCAGAATTCAGTATAAGCTCTTTACCCTCACTTGCAAAACCCTTACCAACAATTCTCCACCTTATATCTCTGACCTTGTCTTGAGGTACATACCTACCCGGGCACTCCGCTCCAACTCTGACCTCTGCCTCAATTCACCTCTCATTACCTCCTCCCATGCTTGTATCCAAGACTTCTGCAGTGCAGCCCCTAATCTCTGGCACTCTGTACCCGGTCTCACTCAACTCTCCCCCAACCTTCAGTCCTTCAATTGCCTAATCAAAACTCACCTTTTCAAGCTTGCCTATCCTACCACCACCTAACCATTCTATCCATCACCTCCTCTTCCTTGCCAGCCATCTCCATTTTCTGCCAGTTGGTCCACTGTCTCTCACCGCCGTCCCGTAAGAATGTAAGCCCTCGTGGACAGGATCCACTATCCCTATAGTCCCACGTCTGTCTACTGTCCCTCGTACGTCCTGTAACGTCTTTTTCTGCACTCTGTGTGAGTCCTCATAGCATAACTCACACTCATCTGTGCTACTTACATCTATTACCTCATCTATTTGTTACTTGCTTCTGTATCCTGCGCAACAGAATCTGTGGCACCTTATAAATAATAATAATAATAATAATAAAGGGTGTCTGGCAGGTGCCAAACAGCTGTAAGTACAAGCAAAGGCCAGTTTCTTCAACCTCCAAGGAGTGTACTAAACAAATCTTTTTGCAGGGAGAAATATTATGCAAAGGTCTCTAGTAAACATGGAATTATTTATTTAAATGTGCCTATTCATCCTATTAATCTCATTTAAATAATCTTATCCCGCTTTCAGAGTTCTAGCCTGCACTTACCAAGAAGTATCCCAATTTTCCTAATTTATCCCATCTCATGATAAATTTTGTAACCCTAACCCTGGATACCACAATCTTGATCAGCAAATCCAGGAGTTCACTCAGAAAAAGAGGTGCATTTGTGCAAAAATAGGCGTGTAATATCACAAACGGGCATATGTTCTGCAATCTCACACTTCGGCACTTTCACAAATGTTTGTTAGCTTTTATATTTTTACCTGATTATTGCTCTATGTTTTTGTACATTAAATAAAAACTATTCCCTTTTACACATATGGTTTATATTGTAATTTATTGTGTTTTAATAATAATATGAACATTGCATAGGGTATTTAAAGTGCAAAAGCTATGAATTCACAGTTTTTTTTATGCATAGCTTTTTCCTTTAAGTTTTTGCACTCTTGCACAAGTATATAAATAGGGCTTTTTAAACATACATTTGTCAGTGCACAGAAGGCCACTATTAGCTTCATTTTGTATTCAAATACTGTTAAATATTTATAGGATCCTATTCCAATAGTGTGTAATATTTGTATATTTGAAAAATGTAAATTACAAGTTACTGATTTCCAGGGGTCAAATCATGAATTGATTTGAGAAAACCAGAATACATGGGAGTCTTAGTCATACAGCTAGAATATCAGTTTTGCTAATTTTGTTTAGAAATGTACAAGAAATTGAAATCTTTTTCACACTGGAAAAACCTTCCATTTAATACAAATATAACATCTGATATCCAAATGAAACACTTCATCTCACATCATTCACTTAATGAATTATTTAAGTGTAATTATAAGTTATTTAATTCAGTCTTAAGGTTAAATGAAAGATTTGGATACAGGTACATTGTGCTTAGATATTATTTTTCGCCTCATGCATGGGAACCATATACATTCAGCTCACAAAGGGGCATTCAGATAGGCTTCAAGAAATTGCACATGCGGAAAAATGATCATATTTGTGCACATAAAGAGAAGAATATTTAGGTGTATTGCATCACAACAAACATTATTATCTACCCCTCTTACTATTATATAATGTAAGTATGTTAAAAGTTGCTATTCAATTGAACTACTAACTGCTGTCCTTTCTGTTAATTTTTAACCTTGGACTACCCCCCATTTTTAATATGTGCATCTCTGTGTAGCATTTTTTGTTTTGGTGATTCATTTAGCATCCTGGCATGACGTGTTAACCAGTAGTGATCCATGATGTTTGCTAGCAGTCATAGAAGGCAATTTGAGGAGGCTTGTAATAAATACTTGTTCTGATTGGACGGTAGCATTACCATCCAATCAAAGCTTGCAACCAGTTAAAGGAAAATTTATTTGAATATACTCACTACTGTACTTTCTATAATGTGTTAAGGGGTTGTTTATTTAGGAACAATTCCCCCTCTTCAATAAGGTCTCTCCTGTGAAGCAGTTTGGTGTGGATCCCTCCATTAGTATCACCACCCTTTCATGTAATCAGAAGGTAATCCCTGTAGATTGTAAATTTGTCAGAAAGTGAGCTTCTTGGCATGGGTGTGACTAAAAATGATGGGAGCCTCTAAGCACCATAATAATGTCATACTCACCGCAATGTCTGTTCATTCCCAGTCAGTAACCAGTAGAGATGCTAATTGAGTAATGATAGAATTAGTAGCATTCTGGAACATTAGATTTATATATACAGTCATGTTATCCGTTCTAAAAAAAAAATCCAAATCATATAGCCTGGATACATTTGTTATGAATCTACACGGTACATTTTGTCCATTTGGACAGGCCCGTGTGTGCTGCTGGACCCAATAGAAGAACTGTTATGTCCTTCTACAGGAGTTCAAGAGTTATGTCCTTCTAGAGTTATTCCCCTGCTATTAGCACCAAGAGGCTTGTTGTAAATCTTTCACATTATTGAATAGGAGATTAAATATAAAATTATCCAACACATACACACACACACACACACACACACACACACACACACGCTACACATCCATAGCACAGTAAATTGCATTGATGGCTGTGGTCATACAATACTGAAAACTATTTTGTTTCACCTTGATCACGAAAAGCAATTACTGACACTTATTACAAAGTAACAGTTGGAATTCCAAGAGACAAACGTCTGCTTGGATTGCTACACAGGGAGGCCCCTAACAAAGTTGACAACCCCTTTATAATGCGCTTATGCTTTTATTATGCCCTTTTTTTGTGCATCAAAGGTTTATATTTGCTATTTGCTGTAAAAATAAAATGCACCAAAATGAATTGAATTTAATTAAAGAGACAACTTTATTAAATAGAATTTAATATTGGTTTTAGTTTGTTCCAGTTTTATTTCATATAAAAATGTGCAATTTTACAGTACTTTCAATATACATTTAGTAATTTAAATCTAAAAACACACAGTAAATATAACTCTCATCGTTATATACATTTAGACTACAGCTTTCTAGAAAGATGCAAATGTTTGATCAGTTGAGTATAGTGCATTGTTGCTTTTCCAAAAACTAGTGTGTTCTATGACCCTTACAGCTGTAGAGAACACTTATTTATATAGTACTGCATACCTCTTGGAAGAAACATTTAAGCTACATTTGAGAAAATATTGAATTTTTTTTTAATATAAATGATTTCATGGAGAAATATTTTTTTTTGCAAAGTACATTGGCATGAAATGACTTAAAAGCTTTCTGTGCGTCACAGAACTGCTATATTTTTATTGCAACAAGCATGACAAATTCTTTTATGTTTTATCTCCGTGTTACTGTAGTTATCTATTAGCCTTTGTTTGACAATCTACTATAGGGAAATTATTAGGCAGCAACTGCTTTTCACTGTGCAATTTGGCCTTCTGATTTCTCCATTTTTCAAAGATGTGCATTAGCCAGTGAGTGATTATCCCTTTCTTGTTGTGAAGATTATAATTTTCTGCATGTCTGGTGTAGCTAGTATGGATAAAAGGATGTTTTCAAATCCATTTAAATGGAAAAAAAAAATCACAGGAAACTGATTGTAGGGAAATAAACAATGAGAAGATACATCTTAGCTTTTTTCTCACAACTATGAATAGATGACTAAAAATCGTTTGTGCCAGTGTGAATTAGCAAGTGGGAATTTTTAAATGGTGATTCCTTCATCATTAAGCATCATTAAATCTGGAAAAGTAGACTATCTTTGTCAGTTACTTAAGTCAAGTCCATAAATGTGGATTCTTGTGAAGCTTGTAGACACTTTTAGCATTTAATTTTTATTTGCACTGTTAATGAGGTGTTTCCTTCTTAAAAGTCTTATTTAAAGAATTATGGGAACTGTGTTGTCATCTTGTAGGGTATTTAAGGAAAGCTTTCTAGACTAGGCACAAAGAAAACAATTATCAGTGGTATTAAGAGGTCCATCTGGTATTCCAAAGGCATTTCACAAACATCATGCTTTAAAATGCTTTTCCACAGCAATTCTTAGAGCTAGTAAGCTAAGACCTTGTTTAATTATCAATAAAATGACCTTCCAGTTGTACAAGGCGTTTAAAATAGAGTACGAGACGACAGGTTTAATGATTATTGGATTGGGGTGGTTAAATATCAGCCATGTAAATCAGTTTATATCCACTCTTCACTACATTTGTCTTTTTAGTACATCAAACTAAAGACTCCAACTTTTTGGACCATAAACATCTGTTAACATAATGTTTTAGTTAACATTAGCAAATTATTTTTTATTATTTAATTTCTGAACCTATTAAACATAATGGTTCTCTTTTAGAGTAATTTTTTAGTAAATCCAGCTAGAAGCAGCAGGGGGAGTTGATTTAAAATGTGCAGGCAGATTTAGAGACCTTGGGCCTGATTCATTAAGGATCTAAACTTGAGAAACTTTTTATTTCAGTCTCCTGGACAAAACCATGTTACAATGCAAGGGGTGCAAATTAGTATTCTGTTTTGCACATAAATTAAATACTGACTGTTTTTTTCTGTAGCACACAAATATCAAGTTTAAATTTCAATGTACAAATAAGCTATCAAGTATTTGTGTACTATACATGAAAAAACAGTCAGTATTTAACTGTGCAAAACAGAATACTAATTTGCACCCCTTGCATTGTAACATGGTTTTGTCCAGAAGTCTTAAATAAGAAGTTTCTCAAGTTAAGATGCTTAATGAATCAGGCCCTTTGAGAGATTTGCATTCTAGCTCAATTGTTGAATTTAGGTCAAGGCAAATGTATGTTTTAGAATGCCTTCTTCTTTAAATAGGACTCTCAAACTATATACTTAGGTTTCTGATGCTGAATTAGGAGCAAAGCAAAAAATAGTAGTAAATCTGTTCCTGGCTGAATCATGTTACAATGCAAGGTGTATAATATTGGCTGCTTTTTCATATAGCACACAAATACATGATAATTTTCATTTTTACATTGAAATAAAGGTTGATGTAGGAAATGCCCTATCCCAGCTATAAATCTGTCTCCCATTTTAAATTTATCTCCCCTCCTCCAATACAACATGGATTTGCCAAGGTACAAATTTGCTCCTTTTTTGGCTCCTAGCTCAGCATCAGGCCCTTAGGAGGTATTGAAGAACTTGAAGAAAGAAGTGTGATATTTCTTCTTCCCTGTCAAAATCTTATTGGTTTGCAGATTAGTTAAATCTAAAACATTTAAGTTTTTGTGCTTGTCTCTTTTGCTGCAGTTGTTACACTGTTTATTTTTTAGATGTTATTAAATTTGTTGTAAGATGTATTTTCACATTTTCATTTCTGGAAAAACATTCCCCCACATAGACATACCATATAATACACCCTAAAGATGGGCAAGTAATTAAAATCCAAAACAGTAAGTGTCCTTTCAAAAAATAGATGTATAAATATGAAGGACATATTCAGTAACTGTTTTAGTACTTGGATTTCATTTTGAGCACAATTTTGCCTATTAAAATTTGCATAAGAAATTCTTCACTGCGAGCGTGTAATAGAATGAGGTGACCTATATTAATATATATAAATATATGTCCTATATGCAGCATTGCTTTCAATGCTAAATGATTGCCTAAAATGAGAAAAGATTCCAGTTGCATCCCACTGTGAACTATTCATGCATATATTTAGATGAATATAGAACATTTTATGCATATATAGAGGATGCTTGAAAGAATTAGCTCAAAATAAAAAGATACAGTAAATATTTTTCAAAATGTTGTTTTACCTTTTCTATGTATTTTAATTTGAACAAGTTTTCCTTTTTTTCTTGTTCCTCGGAAACAAGCCATAGTTGTACTAATTATATTTTCATTCAATTTTGAAGATTAAATTCAATCAACACTTCTGAATCAAGTGTGCAGTTATGCATATCAAAACTGGTCATATAATGCAATTACTTTTCTATCTAAATGAAAGAATCTTGTTTCAATTTAGGGATTCATTCTATTTAATTTTTATCAAAACATTGCATTTGTATGATGGATACTTGTGAAACTGGATCGTTTTAGCTATTCAAGAGACATATGAAAATGGGTATCTACTAAATCCTGTGTCAATATAAGAGAAATGTATAATAAATATCCATAAATGCATGACTACTTTTATTTGATCCAGTGATAATTGATTATTTTTCATCCAATGATATTGTTTAGGAGGAGAAAACCACTTAAAGCAATCCTATAAAGAGCACATTTGTACTTGTGAATATTAACAGTGCTATAGCTTTGCCTGTTCCTCTGGCACTTGAAAAGTTTAAATACTTGATCATGTAACACATTAATGTTTAATTTGCAGTTTAACAGCTTCACAGATGCAGGTGCAAATCCTTAACTGAAAAGCACAACAATAAGGATAATGACATGTAAAATATATGCAGCTTTATTTTATGACCTACTTAAAACCTGGTTCCGAAGTTTCAGTGAAATTCACATACTCTTCACATTCACAATTGGGATGTTTACACCATCAGAGGAAGTGCTATGTAATTTGTATGAATCTCTTTAATAAGAATATTTCAATTTGAACAAATCACATGCTCACCCAATAGATACCCACTACTTATCCTTAAAGAGGTTTTCATTCTTTGGGGCTGATAGCACCTTTAGGGCATTGAAAAACAAAGCTTGTTGAACATATGCAATTTGCCCTTGCTTCAAAAGAACACTGAGACATGATATTATGTATCTGGAAGCTGCAGCACAGTGTTCTATGCACTTAATGTAGTACTTTGACAGGTGTTAACATGTTAACGTTTGTTTGTGAATGCTGCAGGCAACGTTGAAATTGATGCAAGACAGAGTGAAGCCAACACTTGTCAGAAAGTGCCTGTACCCAGGTCCAATTGCTTATATTAATTTTCACAGCTCTGCATCAGACAGCATTAACTAGGCTTTGTTGGCATGTTAACTACATGTACAAACTTTGTCACTTATCATTCATAAAATTAAATTGTATTCACAGTAATCTCCAACTTGCATACAAACTGTAAAAAAATATTATACATGGTTAGTGTGTGATTTGCTAACAATAAAGGAAGTGAACAAAATAATTTAAAAAAAAATACTTTACAAAGGAAAGAAGCTGGTCACGGGATAGTAAATGTGCAGCCAATTTTTGCAAAGTATATATTGCTTGGTTGGCTGATGTGGCCGTGACTTAATAAATTATGGTTCTTAGTAATTCATATTACCAGTGGCTGCATTATTAAAGTGGGTGGAACTCAAGTTCGAAATGCAGAACTTGTCATGTTTTGCCATCAGTAAGGTTTACCTAGGTGAAGAAGGCATCAAATGAGAGGATATGAGGATCATGTGACTGGCACACATTGTATTAGGTGATGCCCTCTTTAGCAAGGTATGACCCACTTCTGCTAAGCCATCTGGCTAATTGTGGTAAATAGTGAAATGCCCTTTTAAAAATCAAGAGTTCATGATCAACTTTTAGGTTGACTATTTAAGTTAATGACACCAACTGTTCATCTACAGTTTGTTTGTTCTGAAGTTAATGGGAAGCCATGAAGGAATTGACAGAAAGGGGCAGCAGTTGAGGAAGAACTGGAAGGATAGATGAGCCTTGCAGCAGCACTTATGATTGATTGCAGAGGAGATAAACTAGTCATTGGCAGGCCAGATAGAAGAAGGAAAAGCTATGACGTGATAAAGGTGTGGCTCAGTAGTTCTGTGGCATCTTTTAATGATATATTCTGTAAATGTTATGCAGGTGGTATGAGAACCATATTCTAAAGGAAAAAATGCTGACTCAATGCACAGGATGATCTTGATAATGTCTTTGTATAAATTATAACAATTATTTCTGCAGGAACGTAGGTCAGAAATGTAAGATATATTGCAGGCTGACCAGCTGATTGTTACCTTTGGTTGGCCAATATATCATTTAGTCACGAAGCAGAACAGTATAATTATTATTTTCTTGAACATTTTTATTGTGTACATTGTTGTAGGCTAATGTGGTATATCACATATAATATATATCAAAAGGTTCTAATTTCTGAAAACTGGGAAATCACATAACTTTGCCCAGTCAATCAAAGCTACTGATACTTTATTTTGAGTGTCAATTTAAATAATAGGAATGAAATTCCACAATTTTTTTAGCTGACTCATCAGAGGTATAGTATCTGTATGAATATAATACATGTATGATGTATTATATACTTTAGAAACAAAAACTAATCTCTTACTCTTACTAGTATTCATGATGAACTCTCTATATTGAACATTCCAACTTTGATTTTCATTCATTATATGTTAGAGAGTTCTGTGTAAGGTGATCTGGATTAATAGGAAATAGAGGAGAGACTACATTTTCACATGCATTTGTACCCTCATTTAGAGTTGGAAGTAAGTCCATTCGCAAGATGTAAAACTGTGTGTGGCACCAGTTTTGCTACACTGCACAAGAGCAAGACTTGCATTTGTTTTCAGATTTAAATGTATCTTGTTTTTGCGGCACCTTGTGGGTTTCTGGAGTTCACCTGAAAGTACAGTACAGTAAGGAGTTAAAAATACCTTAACATACATTAATTTTCAGACATAAGTGCTCAGTTTGGAGGTTGAAAATGTTGACTTCCATGTCTTCTACTGTAAAAATAGATACATAATAAAAAAACAGTGTACCCCACTAAACCAGCACTACAATCAGGGCTGGTTTCCACCAAACTATTTGAATAACAAGCATGGGTTATACCAGTTTGAACAGAAACTTATCCCAGCCTACATAGACTAGTTCAGATTTTACTATTAAAAGGACGACCCATACGATTTTGTCTCTTGTCAAAGTGAGAACCAGACCCAGCCTATTGAGTGTGCGACTGGAGCTTCTGAGGTTGGGGGGACCACACAAAATAAGCAGGACTCCCCTGCTAGAGACTACCAGCTTCACACTGAGCTTAACTTGGACTCTTCCTGGTGATCCCGGACTGTCAGTGCCAGAGTAATAATAAACATAACTTCTGGAGTAATAACTTTGCCACCCTTGGTGATCCCCGTATAATGGTAAGGCATCCATAAGCCCATTCCCCCATTATACCAAATATGTAGAAAATGTACACAAAAATAAGAATTCCCACTGGACTACGTTGACTACATTGGCTACTTACATTTAACTCACTTACATTTTTTACACATTTGTTATATTAGGAGAAGGGACTTGTATACCCCTTTTTATTATAATGGGATTTCCTGGGGTGAAAACTGCCACTTCATGGGTCCTGATCTTTATCATTACCCCAGCATGCACAGCCCACAGGTGTATATCCAGTGCTGATCAGCACAGCGCTGTTAGAGTTTCTTATTAGAGGCCCACTCACTTTGTTTTGGCAACCCTTACATTAAAGGCTCCAACTCTGTACAGAGTAGATTGATAGTTCCCACTATGAAAGGTAGATTCCACTCTGCAGACTCCTTTTTAATAGTGAGCAGCCTGTGTAGCCTGGGTCTAGTTTTCCAACCAGCAGGTGGACCCATTGGTCATTGTTCCCCTGTTTTAGTGTAAAGTTACCCATACTATAAAGCTCTGTTGATGGTTAAGGATTTTAGAGGGTTAAACTCATTTTTTTAAATTATTTATTTATTTTTTTAACAGTGAAAATTAGGGTAGGCATCACTATCATCTTCTTCCCTGGTAATGTCAAACAGCTGTATTTTAAGATAGATTATAATTGGATGTATCTTAAGACACATGCAACTCAGTTATTTTCATGTTTAACTAAAGCCTTACTATATGGGGATAACACAGCAAACAGTCATAATGAAAATAGTTTATGGTGTGAGGAGATATCTATGTGTTCTATATAACTTCATTCCATAGATACTCATGTACATGATTGTATTGTTTCCAGAATCCATGAAAATGGGACAATCCTTAGTGTAGAATTAGGTCAACACTGCTGCACATTTACCAGTTCTATGTTTCTGAAAAGAGTTTAAAACACAGTTGTTTTACATCTCCAGCGGATGTTATAAATAATAGCAGTTGCTCCATTAACAACAGTTTTTCACCTTCATTAGATTCTGCATAATTTATACATTTCACACCTGGAAAGTTAATGATTCACAATTACAATAGCATTTGAAAGGCAATGTATGGTAATGCAGGCAATACAGGCAGACAAAAGTAAGTATCTGCATAATGTTTTTAGACAATAGAATATATATATATATATATATATATATATATATATATATATATATATATATATATATATATATTATCAGATCATCCAAAATATGAATAAGCTGCAGTCTATACAAAAGTTTATTTTATTCAAAAGAGATTCAATATTACATCCTTGTGGTAAATGAAACAATATACACTTAGTTCAAAAGCCATATCTCGGTTTTACTTGCGTTCTAAACTACATCAAAGTAACTCTGACCTGATTGACCCAGCTCTCCTTCTGTAGGCCAATAACAATTTTCTTGACAGCATCACTTTGCTGAGTTTTGACATGTCCAGCTCTGAGAAAAATTATATGTCATCTCAGTTTGATTATATCCTCCAGCTTATTTCCCATTTGTAGAAAAGTGGCTTTTCCTGCATTGGGCCTCACTCTGTTTACCTATAATTGATTGCTTGTAGTGCATTCTCTGACATTGGTACCTGTTGCTGGCTCTTTTTCCAGGTCAACTGGCTGCAGGTACGTGCGAGGTTGTTACGTATGACAGAGATAGCAGTCAGCCCCGAAGGACTATAGCCCGACAAACCGCTCGCTGTGCATGTAAAAAAGGACAGATTGCCGGCACAACAAGAGCAAGGCCAGCTTGTGTAGATGGTAAGAGTGTTATATATTATTTGGAAAATCTATATATGTGCAAATGTTTATGGATTTTTGGAGCATGTTTTATTTGAAGTGAAACTTATTCAGCGCATTGTACACTTCCACAAGACTTTATAATACATGTATGCTCATGATCTTCAGTAGTGTGCATCAAAGCATTTTTTTTTATAGCTGTTCAGATGAAAATAAAGATGTAAACTAGTGAGCCAGACATTTAATGGAGCATTCTAATATTCTTAAAATCTGAATAATTGGATTCAAAACATTTTTGAATAATCCAAATGAAAAAATGTAGTTTATGAGATGTACCCAATGCTACCCGATTAGTTTCTTAAAAATGCATTTTGCTCCTATTCAGATTCAGAATTTTAATGCCACCCTCAGGCTAATGTGACTTTTCCTGCGTGAAAGTTAATGTTGTTGAAAAAAAAAAAGCACTTGCAGCATTGTTAGAATAATATTTCTTTTTTCTTTTTATTTCTAGTATTTTGTCTCTCATTAAAATTATCACTGCATATGACTCACTGCCAAATAACAGCAGCCTGAAGCCTCCTCACATGCTAATTCTAAGGGGAAAATGTTTGTCTTTGGGAAAATTACAGTTTTGTGTCATGCAAACAAGCACATATTTTCTTGCACGTATTGTCATGTTACCTGAAGTTTCATATTTATTACTTGTAAACAAAGCTGTCCCTAATTAAATTATCAGCCTTGTTATATATGTCGTAGTGGAAGTCTTTGGGTTTGGTCGCACTACTACTGTAATCTCCGTTTGTGTTTCTTCTTGGTCACACAGTAGTATAAGGATATTCATCTATTATAAACATGATTTTACATTGCAGATGACTGCAGAGAAGTAAGATGGGCCAGGTTGCCAGCCTCCACAGCACAGATTAGTAGGATTATTACAATATCTGCTTGGGGCAAACCTCTAAGGCCAGTGTTTTAGTAACCTGCATATTGTTCTTACATAAAGGTCATTTCAATTTGATTAAGTAGCTGAGACTATGAGAAACCATAGAGAGTCTATTTTTTCTAACCTTGTGAAGCTATTGGCCCATTGCCTCTGACATCACATGGCAGTTTGGTTGTACTTATAGGCATGTACCGCACGTTTCATTAGAGTGTGCCACAAAATTAACCCTTTTCTTTATAATCCTTATCAAAATTCCACCTGTGAATGTCAACAAAAAAGCAGAACATTTTCCACATACTTTATAAAAAAGAGAAGAGGTAAAAGGTAACATTATCAATGGCCACTTGATTGTATATCTGTACCAAAGAATTTGACATAGAATTCTGAACATAGAGATGAACCAAATTACAATATAATGTGGTGAAAGTCCAATTTTGCAATTGTAAGGGGCATTATTCACGGCTGCTAAGCTCTGATGTTGCCACCTTATGAGTTCTTCATTTGCTTTACCTTTACAGTGAAAGTCATTCTGCTCTGAATTTCTAAATCAGCATTGTGCGAAATTTATAGTCTACCTTATTACTGGGATAATCTAGGTCTGCCCTGGTCTAAAGAGGGCAGGTTCCACTGCTGCTCTGCTTCCCCATTACTGGATCCTCCCCTGGACCAGTCACCAATGCACTGGGACCTGGATCAATTCTTTCCCTCCCTCCCCTTCCTGCTCCTCTTCATTTAATCTCAACCAATTATCCGCACTCTGCACACTGGGTGGTGCAGATACCACATCAGTTTCTTCATGATAGGTAAGTGCATTGGGTGTGGAGGTTTGGTGTATAAATGTTACCTGAGGATTGTGTATTAATGATATGGTGTATTAATATTATGTGGCCTATCTATCTATCTATCTATCTATTTATCTATCTCATACTTGCCAACTTTTCTTTGTTGGCTTCAGGGAGACCCTGGGGGAGGTGGGCTTACGGGGGCAGGGCTTGACGAATTGCATCTTAGCGGGGCTAAGATGACGCAATATTTGTGTCACTAAGCCCCGCCCCTGCCACTTATCTATTGCGGGAGTGAGAACCGGGAGGTTGCCCTGCTCTCCCAGGAGCCCTGGAGGTTTCCCAAAAATGCGTGAGTCTCCCGGACATTCCGGGAGAGTAGGCAACTAAGCGTTAAAGAAAAGCAGTTAAAGAATCTCCAGAGACTGAAGTGTCTTTTACATTTCTGTCTCCATTACTGAGTCTTACCTGTCAATCTTTGATTTAATCTTGGTCTCCATGAAAATGGAAACCTCCATAGGCATCAATACATGGACATAGGACACAATTTCTGAACTGTGTCATAATGCCACAGATGGCGAAGCCAACCACGTCTTGTACTGGCTCAGCATCAGGGAGAATGCCAGACTCAGGGTGTGAAGGAGGTCACCCCTATTTCAGGGAGTCTCCCTGACTTGCAGGGGGAGTTGGCAAGTATGATCTATCTATCTATCTATCTATCATATATAGTGATCCATCAAGGTTTTTATGATAACTACTTTAATACAGATAGTGTAGGAAAATGCTTTGTTATTTGCTGGATATCACAGACGAAAATCTGTGAAACCATAAAAAGGGAAAATTGGCCAGTTACAACTTTATGCTATTGCTAATTTTAAATTGTTTCTTAAAATTTATCATCATGCATGACAGAGTTCATCCATTAACATTAGAAAGAGAAGGTGGAAACAGCCACATAACACCAATGAAGCTATTGGTGTACAGTGCTGTCTATTCCCAATTCATGCTCAGCATTGAACGTTCATAATAAGTCAATAGAGTGGTATACCAAAATATGAAATCTATGCATAATTAATAAAGTACTGGACATATTTAGATCTATGCTATATTGTTATGTTTTCATTACATTTGATTCATTTAATTATAACACTTCATTATCACTGTTGTTCATGCATTAAGTTTAACAATTTAAACAGTTTGAATTGATAAGGTATCTAGAATTATTCTTCAGTATCTTAAAGTTCTGGTATTATTATTTTATTTGTGTTGTAGTACATGATCCTGTTTATTTACTCACTAGTAGAAAATGTGATGCCCAAGAGTCACTTTGCTAATTTACTCCCTGCACCCTGGACTCAATTCTACCATTTTCTTCTTTGACCTATTGGGTACATAATATATGTTTCATTGATCTTTGCTGTCACATCTAAAGAAAGGCATCCAATAGTACATGCAGTGAATTAATATAAGCGTTTAGCTAGTTCAGCTAAATCATTGGGTAAACATTGCTCTATATATCCTCTCTTGTCTAATACAAATACATACTGTGGATATTTATTTTTAGCTTTTAACAGAAATCTAGGAGCCAATTTACAGCAACCACATTAGCATGTCCAATAAATGCCTGTCTCTTTCCCTCATTAACTGCAAGGGAATTGTTAGGGCCATTTATTGATTTATGTAATAAACAAACACTGTTCTAAGCCTTTTTTTATCTCTAAAAATGTTATTATGTGGAATGTATATTTTTGTAACTGGATCTGACTCTGAGCAGGAGGTGGTTTATACTGAGCAGAATTACAGTGATAGATTAAAATGCGCATTGATTGGTCACTAATGTGGCTTTCCTTACTAGATGTGTAGTGAGAACTGTACAGCTATCCCAGAAGTAGATAAACATACCTATCAATTGTAATTAATCATTTTTGGATGATGATATAATATTATTATTATTATTATTATTATTATTATTATTATTATTATTATTATTTACACCCATGTTTACATAAATTATACAGAGTTGTCCATCTTCACTGCTCTTGAATAAGACACATTGGTCCTGAGTCATTAAGGAGAGTAAGGCAAAAAAAGGAGTAAATGTTCTCGGGGACAAACCATGTTACAATGCAAGGGGTGCAAATTAGCTAATTATTTTGCACATAAGTAAAATACTGGCTGTTTTTTCATCTAGCACATAAATACTTGATAGCTTTATTTTTTACATTGAAATTTAAAGTTTATCCAGGACATGTCCTATCCCAACTATAAATTTGGCCCCACCTTTTAAATTGACCTCCCCCTGCAAAGCAGCATGGTTTTTCCCAGGCTTCAAGGTTACTCCTTTTTCATGCTTTGCTCTCCTTAATGACTCAGGCCCATTGTATTTGTAGTGTCAAATCCAAGTACAATAATAAAAATCACTCAATTAATCATCACAGTCACCTTTGGAGGAAGGAATGATGCCTCTGTTATAAATATGGGTACGCTGTTTAACTTATAGTGAGAGTTGGAAGTTACTTCCAATCTGCCACTGTTTATAACATGAATGATACACAGACATTTGCAGACAATAAATTGATTAGAAACATTCATATTGTTAAGGTTTCTTTGTTTATTTTTAATATATTTAACTTTATATATTTAAGTATTAAGAAGAGAGTTTTTAAACTACAAATGGTACCATTAAAAACACAAAGCTTACTTTGATTTAAGATGCATATATTTGACCATATTTTCCTATGGTTTTCGCAGCTATCATTTATTACCCATTAAGTATTTTCAAGGATTCATATTGTACATTATATACAGCAAAAGGTCATTGTATTCTCAAAAGCATATGCTCAAGAATAATTTATTGCATCTTGTAGCTGTTACAGTCACACATATACCCATAAGTCTTCTTCCGTTTATTAATAACAAGTCATAATTGCCAAGAGATAAAATGCATAAATTAAACATTCTGCAATAACATTATTTTAGTGGGAAATTCAACTCTTAATTGCAAATTATTTAATACCACCTGCAGAGGCATTCATCTTTCTCCATGTCAAATTGTTTTTCCATCTCCAGGATTAATTCACTAGCAAGCTAATGAATACATTTTATATAAGTGACATGTTTATATAAATTGTAGCCACATGATCACTTACAAGATAACTCTAATAAAGTGACCCCAATGCTAAACAAAGAGTGGTTTCAATGCATTAGATGTCATTTAATACCTGCACAATGTGATCTTAACTTTAGACCGGCAGCATGCCTCAATTTGCGAAAGTATGCATAGTTTTCTTTCAAAGTGTATGAGTTTTCAGAGCAAAAAGGCAATGTGTGAACACACATGATGACGAGTTGGGAGGAGTGAGCGCAGTGAGGGGAGTGAGGAGTTGAGAAGAGTGAGGGCATTACATGTGAAGTATGAAATATGTAAACCAGTGCCCCTAGTTTTGTGCAATTTTTCCTTTTGCAGAGTGAAATTGCTGAGTTTTAGGTGTATTTTATGTGGTAGGGCACACAGGCACATGCCCATTTCAGCTCTGCAAAAGGATTTCAAATTTACATCAACTCGAAGCTTTGGTCTTTGGGTCTTGTCCTATGTTTTTAATGGGACCTGATTTGCATTTCTATGTTGCATTTAGTCAGAAAACCACTTTTCTAGGCACACTCTGAGCAATGTAATAAAAGCATTGTATACACAAAATTGTTACATGCAGTAAAGATAATACAAATGCTCCCTCATTGTCATTAATTTAAGCTATATATATATGTGGCTTAGCCGAGCAGATTTTGTGTGGAAATGGATATGGAGATGTTTATTTTAATGAAGGGGGGTGTCCTAAAGTGCTAGGAGGATGGACTTTAATGTAACATTTCTACTTTTGAGCAGTGCATGACTGGAGATACATAAGTGTGCTGAGCGATCAAAACCAAGGCATTTTGTGGTGCACATCAACTACACTATGTTAAAGAGGAGATGAAGAATGACTCTAGTCAAACACACCTTCACAACTTTTATATTTTTGCTGCAAAAGTCTAGTCCAGAAGTTTATATCTCGTTGTTAGAAAAAGCAATGATGCAGTTGATGATGTTTTCTGCTTATAGTGTACACTGCTTTAGGGCAAATTTTTACCTTGAATTGTTTAGTGGAAGAAAGAAGCACCAGTTGCTGCCTCAGGTGGCAGAATTGCTAGCACCACCCCTGTAGAGAGCTATCATTTATAAGCAAGATGTTATTTAGTGTAGATAGAGAAACTGTTTGTACTGCCTTAGTGCTGTGTTTGGTATGGTGTTGCTAAATGGGGAGGAATTGAGATATCCCAAATTTTTGTTAACAGTTGCTATTTAGTGACACTCGAGGTTAGTTGCTTATGTTATTTACTGTAATTAGTAATCCACCACAGATTTGTCAACTTCCACTTTTTGAATGGTATTTTGGCAAAAGTGCAAATGTGATTTTCCCGTGACGTATCAGTTATATGTTATATAAATAAAATCAAAACTTTGTGTGGTCAATTTCACTGTCGGGGAAAAAAAGCCAAACTTGTTAAAACAGCAGTTTAGCTTGGTAAGCTGACTTGGTTCTAGAAAGTCTCTTGCGGATGACAGGTGTTTTTGATGATAAAAGCATTGGGAGAAGTTTGATAGAGGGCAGGTTATTACAGGGCAGAGTGTATGATTGTTTATAAGCCTTGACGACCAATCATGGGCAGCATTTTTAGACTTACAGACAATCACATGTCACGCTCTGTTGCTTCTCTTCAAATTTTCCTGGAACCATCACTGTCATCATCATCTATCTATATAGCGACCCATTGGGGCTTACAGTCTAAATTCACTACCATACACACACACAGACAGAGAGAGAGACTAGGATCAATTTGATAGCAGCCAATTAACCTACCAGTATGGTTTTGGAGTGTGGGAGAAAACCTGAGCACCCTGAGGAAACCCACACAAACCTGTGCAGAACATACAAACTCCACATGGGGACTATCGACCACTTATAGTCATGGCCAAAAGTTTTGAGAATGACACAAATATTATTTTTCACAAAGTCTGCTGCCTCAGTTTTTATGATGGCAATTTGCATATACTCCAGAATGTCATGAAGAGTGATCAGATAAATTGCAATTAATTTCAAAGTCCCTCTTTACCATGACAAAGAACTTTATCCAAAAAACAACATTTCCACTGCATTTCAGCCCTGCCACAAAAGTGCCAGCTGATATCAGGTCAGTGATTCTCTCGTTAACACAGGTGATAGTGCTGGTGAGAACAAGGTTGGAGATCACTATGTCATGCTGATTAAGTTAGAATAACAGACTGGAAGCTTTAAAAGGAGGGTAGTGCTTAAAATCATTGTTCTTCCTCTGTCAACCATGGTTTTCTGCAAGGAAACACATTCAGTCATCATTTCTTTGCACAAAAAGGGCTTCACAGGCAAGGATATTGCTGCTAGTAAGATTGCACCTAAATCAACCATTTATCGGATCATCAAGAACTTCAAGGAGAGAGGTTCAATAGTTGTGAAGAAGGCTTCAGGGTGCCCAAGAACATCCAGCAAGTGCCAGGGCCGTCTCCTAAAATTTAATTTAGCTGCGGGATTGGGACACCAGCACTGCAGAGCTTGCTGAGGAATGGCAGCAAGCAGGTGTGAGAGCATCTGCACGCACAGTGAGGCGAGGACTTTAGAGGATGGCCTGGTGTCAAGAAGCCACTTCTCTCTAGGAAAAACATCACGGACAGACTGATATCCTGCAACAGGCACAGGGATTGGACTGCTGATGACTGGGGTTAATTTATTTTCTCTGATGAATCCCCTTTCAGATTGTTAGGGACATCTGGAAAAACGCTTGTCCGGAGAAGGAAAGGTGAGCGCTACCATCAGACATGTGTCATGCCAACAGCAAAGCATCCTGAGACCATTCATGTGTGGGGTTGCTTCTCAGCCAAGGGAGTGGGCTCACTCACAAATTTTCCTAAGAACACCGCCATGAATAAAGAATAATACGAACTACGAAAACATCCTCCAAGAGCAATTTCTCCCAACCATCCAAGATCAGTTTGGTGATGAACAATGCCTTTTCTTGCATGATGGAATACCTTGCCATAAGGAAAATGTGATAACTAAGTGGCTTGGGGATGAAAACATCAAAATTTTGGGTCTATGGCCTGGAAACTCCCCAGACCATAATACCATTGAGAACTTGGGGTCAATCATCAAGAGGCGGGTGGACAAACAAAAACCGTCAAATGTTGACAAACTCTAACCATTAATTAGGCAAGAATGGGCAGCCATCAGTCAGTTTGTGGCCCAGAAGTTGATTGACAGCATGTCAGGGTTAATGGCAGAGGTCTTCAAAAAGAAGGGTCAACTTTGCAAATATGGACTCTTTGCATAAATTTAATGTAATTGTCAATAAAAGCCTTTGACACTTATGAAATGCTTGTAATATCTGTTAATAGAATGTTCGTTTGTGCTACATTCACACAGCAGTGAACTTAGCATAGACTAAAATATACCATAGAAACATCTGACAAAAAGGTCTAAAAACACTGAAGTAGCAAACTTTGTGAAAACCAATACTTGTGTCATTCTCAAAACTTTTGGCCATGATTGTATATTAAAAAAGACAATTTAAATGTAAAATGTCTCTCTAAAATATTTTCTTTATTCCCAACATAACATTTTAAAAGAAACATCACAGACTGTTACCATGAGACCAAACATAAAGATTACTTTTATTATAGTGATGTTGGAGTGGCAATAATTATAGTCTTTACTATACTGGTAGAACTTGAAAGCTAAGGCTTTATTATATTTACATTTTTTCACTAAAAATGCCAGACACTATCCACTAACAACAATAAATCAACTTCTTATTGTATTTTAATGCCTGTAAATGTCCATCACAATAATCTATGCCACAATATACCCATCCTAACACTTTACTATGTCTATATAGTCCTAGTGAAATTGTTTAATACAGCAGACTTAGTTCATAACCAGTAACTTTGTAAATCTTTAACAAAAGCCATACTGATGTCAATAAAAAAGTGTTATCCCAAAGAGACTCCTTCTCACCGTTGAAAGATAAGGCAGCTCTTCTTGTTACTTGTTAATAATTCTTTTTTTGTTATTATTCTCAAAGTGGTTTCTTAGATGCAATTTCATGGGTTTGCCCATTTTACTGGCTGCTGTGCTGTGCAGAAATATTGATTTTTTTGTTTCTGGTAAAAATAAAAAAGTCACCTACACTGGGCCATTAATAGATTAACATTATATAAGAAACCGTTAAAGATACAGCTATTGACATTAGAGAATTGACAATGGTATGTAACAAATCTAATTATTCCATCTGCAAATTAAATTGTATGATGTACTCAATTTTCCTAATAGTCACTCCATGAATTTGAATCAGTAACTATGTGACCAAACAACGTATAACTAAGTTACTTACAAAAGAATACAACACATGAAAAAATGTCCTGTAATGTACACATGATTTTTTTTTACTTGCATTTGAAATACTATTAATACATAATATTATTTTTAATAATAAAACAAAGAAGTGTAGGTAGTTCAGTAAGCAGATCAGTACCTAATTTTTATTTTACAGTGTACATAGATGAAATGTTTGGGAAATGTATTGTCTTTGCCAGACATGAAATGCAATAGGTGGCATCAAAATTTATAAACACTACAGCATATCCATTAGAAAAATGGTACCAAATGACTCCAAAGTAGTCACACCCTCTTTCATGATGCTTGATAACATCAGACAGTAAATCAGAAAGACAGTTCATAGAAAGCAAGATAAGATTATTTTGACTCTTTGTTTGGGAGCAACTGATAATTGTTTTTTTAAATATTAGAAAATTACATTTTATTGTGTTTAAAGGCAAAATTAAAAGACTAAAGGCACACATGGGGAGAACATACAAACTCCACACATATAATTCCCTGGCCAGAAGAGAACCTATGGCCCCAGCACTTAGGCCACCATGCTGCCCATGTAACAATATCTGTTAATAGAATGTTCGTTTGTGCTACATTCACACAGCAGTGCACTTAGCATAGACTAAAATGTAGTATATAATGTAAGTGTGTATGTAGCCTTTATAATATCTCTACATAGCAAAAGCTAAAAAACTCCATATTTTTACATAGTCAGCTGATTATTTTGCAGTTAAGGGTTTTTACTATAAAATAATAATTTGCCTGGGTGGTTTGTTGCATACACTCTGGATACAAGAGGTATGATTTAAGAATACTTGAGGTTATTGCACCGATGCAATGATCATCAGTCACTGTGGCTGATTAGTCAAGATCAGGATAGTGAAGATCAAGATGCGTTTAAGATACATTTTGATGAGAGGCTGAAATTAATGTCTGTGAATGATCTTTTAAGAGAACCAAAGTGGTGATATATATGCTGCCAATATCTCTAGTGGAATTTACATGGAAATTACTTTCATCATTGTATCATATTGTAATCGGTCTCCTTTTTGGTATCAGCAATATTTCCATTAATTGCATTTCAGGACCAATAAAGCTCTTACATGCAGAGGCGTAGCCTGAAGCTGAGAAGTATTTATAGCTGTTTGTCTTTCAGAACACTGTGTTATAAAAAGATAAGATCAGAAGATCAGAATGAACATCATCTAATAACATCAACTAAATTTTGTGGTAAAGGGCTTCATTATTAACAATTACATTGTTTATAACTAGTTTTTTTTTAAAAAAAGCAATACAAACACTTTTCAATTTTAAGTATGTTTTAAAGGCAATATTTTACTGAGATAAAGGTACATATAAAATAGCTCAATACACTGTAAGATGTATGTGTGTGAGTGTGTCTCTGTATGAGGGGGTTCTTAAAATCTCAGTAAATAATAAGTGACAAATTATAAGTGACTTGAAATAGGAAATCCTACTTTGTAATGTTATGGTATATATTTATTTATTAGTTTATTTATTATTATATTATTTATTTTATTTATTATTTATTAAGACTGAATCAAACACCTGTCACTAGTGGTCATTTTTCATGGTTTTGACTTGACATTGCACGTTAAAATCTGCTGGACCAGCATACCATGGGATATGGCCATGTGCATTTCCTGTGGCTAAAATTACTTTTACCAGACTATTTCATTATTTAACCTAAGCTTTTTAGGTTTTCAATAAAAAAAAATATTCTCGTACTACATCTTACTGATTTTAAAACATGAATTCTTATTGCTACAAACTTGCTGTAGAATCTTCTGAAGCTAAATAAAAATCATGTTGTGCAGAGAAGCAAACCTCACTTGAAATGCGTGTTTGTACATCCATGCTTATTCAAACATAAAATAATGCAAGCACTAATGTCAGCAGAAATAGATTCTTACTTTAGATAGCCAATCTAATGAAGGTTGGAAAAAGTGGTGTATTTTTTTTTTTACTATAAATTGGAGAAATGTTTAAAATAAATCTATGTCATGGATATTGCTTGGTAGACAGGCTCTTTTGTTATCCAAATGTCCAAGAACTTTTTTTAATGAGCTGATTTTGCACAGCAAATTCAGGAATAATGTTATATACATCTTCAGTGTGAAAATGGGTGTCACACAAGTGGTTATTGTATGACAAACACCTTCTGCCTTGTTTCTGAGCTTTGTTACCTCAAAAGACATGAAAGACCAAGGACCAGATGGCTTGATACAATGAACAAGGACTCAGGAGAGGAGAACCATAATGTTGTGAGGATGAAACATCTGGCATGCAGCCGGAAGATGATTAGACAGGTGAAGCATAGTGCAAACTGAGTTAAAAAAAGAGGATATTAAATGGTAGAAAGTTAACTGGCAAATGGAATCACACCGAAACAAAAAATAAGCATTTTATACATAGGAGACTAAAGTGATCTTGGATATTTTAAATGGTAGATTTAATTCGTACTGCATTAATATTGTAGAACTCTATGAATTTAATGAATATTTTCTCACCTTTAGTCGCTGACTTTTTCTTCTTAGCTTTATTTGTATATTAGTTCTCATACTTATCACTTACGCCACCACCACTTTTTGCAATTAGTACAGGGTAATGCTACATGTGCTAAACCAATGTGTCTGTCACACTACCAAAATGCGTTTTATGGGTTTTGTCATACATTTATGTCTATTTTGTGCCTCTCTGGCAATGGTTGAAGAAAGGCATTGTAATAGTCATGTTATTAATTGGGATCATTCATTGCGCAATATATTTATATATACTCTATGGAAAAAAGTATTTGGCCACACCTGTTAATTATTGAATTGGGTTGTGTCAATCAGACCTGTTGCCAGAGGTGTATAAATCCAAACACCTAGCCATGCAGTCTCTATTTGCAAACATTTGTGATACAAAATGGGTCGTTCTAAAGAGCTCAGTGACTTCAAGCGTGGTACTGTGATAGGATGCCACCTTTGCAATAAGACGATCTGTGAAATTCCATCCCTGCTGGATATTCTACGGTCAACTGTTAGTGATATTATTAGAAAGTAGAAACATGTAGGAACAATAGCAATTCAGCCACGAAGCAGAAGACCACAGAGTGGGGTCAACGACTGCTAAGGCACATGGTGCATGAAAGTCGCAAAAGCTCTGCAGTTTCCTTAGCTGAAGAATTCCGAACTTCCACTGGCATTAATGTGAGCAATAATGTAAACACAAAACTGTGTGGCGGGATTTTAATGGAATGGGTTTCCATAGCTGAGCAGCTGCATGCATACCTTCCATTACCAAGACCAATGGCAAGCGTCGGATGGAGTGGTGTAAAGCACACTGACACTGAATTGTGGAACAGTGGAAACACGTGCCTTGGAGTGACGAATCACGCTTCTCGGTTTGGCAGTCAGATGGGGAGTCTAGGTTTGGAGGTGCCGGCAGAACGTTGCCTCCCTAACTGTATTATGTCAACTGTGAAGTGTGGTATAGGAGGGATAATGTTATGGGGCCATTTTTCAGGGTTTGGGCTAGGTCCCTTATCTCCAGTGAAGAGCAATCTTATTGCTTCAGCATGCTAAGTCATTTTGGACAATGCTATGCTTCCAACTTTACTGCAAGAGTTTGGGGAAGGTCCTTTTCTATTCTAACATGACTGTGTCCCAGTACACAAAGCAAGGACTAGAAAGACATGGTTTAAATGAGTTCAGTTTGAAGTACTTGACTGGCCTGCGCAGAGTCCTGACCTCAACCCCATCGTGCACCTATGGGATGAACTGGAACAGAGAGTGCAAGCCAAGCCTTCTCGTCCAACAGCAATGCCTGATCTCATATATGCCCTACAAAATTAATGGGCACAAATTCCCATAGAAACACTCCAATACCTTGTAAAATGCCTTCCAAGAAGAGTGAGAGCTGTTATCGCTTCAAAAGGGGGACCAGCTCCATGATCAGGTGTGAGAATACTTTTGTCCTTTAAATGTATATATATAAAGAAATGTATATATATATATATATATATATATATATATATATATACAATATATTTACCACTGTGAGAAATATTCTGGAAACATTGTATTGTACAAAAGATGTGTAGATAATATAATCATGGTCTGGAAAGGGGATGATGTACCTTTGAAAGAGTTTTAAAGCTATATAGAGACCAATGAATACAATTTGAAATTTACGGCAAAATATGACCCTATCCAAGTGGAGTTTTTAGATCTTGTTTTAATAGAACGGAATCATAAGGTTATTACTAAGAATTTTATCAAACCTGTAGACACAAATAGCTATTTGCACTTTAAAAGCTGTCACGTAAAAAAATGGAAAACTAGCATTCCCTTCTCACAGTTTAGTAGCTTGAAAAGAAATTGTAGTGAAGATTGTGAAAAACAACTAGTAGTCTACAAAAATAGATTGCTTGAAAGGGGTTATCCAAAACACCTCCTAGTAGCAGTGATGAATAAAGTTGGCAATATTCATAGGCCAGAACTACTTCAATATACAAACAAAAGAACAAAATGGAATTAGAAACAAAGGGGCGTATTCAATTGTCAGCGTTGTCGAGCGCTCGAAAAATATTACCGTAATATTGCGCGCGAAAACCGTTAATACGGTTAATACGGTAGTTTACTCGCGGAATTGCAGCTCGCAGCGAGCTGAAATTCCGCGAGTAATTACCGTATTAACGGTAAGATTTTTCGAGCGCTCGTTTTGCAGCGTTAACGCTGACAATTGAATACGCCCCAAAGTGTCATTCATTACTCGATATAACAGTGGGGAGAATAAGATTAGGTCGGCTCTTTCTAAACATTGGAGCATTCTTAGAAGAGTCCCTGTTTTGAGCATTATTCTTCCTGAAAAACCGAGCATTATTTTTAAGAAAAGTCAGAACCTAAAGGATATATTAGCTCCAAACATGCTCAAAGTGAAAGAAAATAAAAGTACCACTTTTCTAGACTCCAAAGGCAGTATAAGGTGCAATCATTGCAATATTTGTAAATATACCAATGTGAGTAACAAAGGATTTTATAACTTCAATAACAGTAGAAGTTTCATTATTAAAGATCTAATGAATTTGTCTTACACCATCTGTGATCTATCTACTTGAATGTATCTGTGGTCTTAGATACGTGGGAAAAACCAAGAGATTACTAAAATTACGTATCCAAGAAGACATAAGAAATATAAAGAACATAGTAGCAAGTCATTCTGTGTCTAAACATTTTATTGATTTCCATCAATCTGACCCAAGAGATATTAAATTCATGGCTATAGAACATGTAACACTGGGTGCCAGAGGTGTAGATTTTCAGAAGAAGTTAGCCCAACGAGAAATGTTTTGGATTTATGAGCTAGGTATCTCAAACTCCACATGGGCTTAATGAGGGGTATGAAATAGCTCCTTTCCTTTAGTCTCTCCCTAATATAATTGCCCTTTTTAATTCCCCCACTTATTATAATATGTATATGATAGTTTGGGCTGTTTGAGTATCTGGGAACTAACTTGTATTTAGTTATGTATTTGGTTATTGTTACTAAACTATAATTGTTAGTTTTAATATAATCAATTTAATTGCTTGCTTATGTAATATTGTACTTTTAATTTTGTGTAATATTGTGTTTATTTATCTGCATATTTATATATTGTATATATGCGTTATGTATTTGCCCCTGGTGATGTGCTGGAATACCATTTTAATATCCAGGAATATAATATAGGTACTAGTACTTTACCAAGTAGTATGTAGTGAAGATCGGGTTCTATATGATAGTGTACGGCTTAGCCGATGCATGTGCGATAGAAGGGACAAGTAAAAGTTATACGCATGCGCAAGATGGCGGACAAAGTCTGCACTATGCTTGCACAATGTGGCGGAGATCGCCAGGAACACGCACGCGCAAGATGGCGCAGCACAGTATATCAGAAGCCACAATTCGAGGATAATGATTCTACTTATTTCTCATGATAAAGTCTGAAATAGTAACAGACGAAACGTGTTGAAACTTTTTGCGATGGGTGTGCTGTGATACCACTGGGTGCATTGGCGAGATCTGCTCCTACCTGGATTTGGTTCATTGCAAAAATAATGCTACCGATAAGCTGTTTTATTTATATTTAAATGTGAGTATCTATTGTGTGTTTGAATTAAAACTTGTTATGGTTAAAATACTAAACCATATGGATCTTTATTGATTATCCCTATGGGGTACCATGCTATCATGCAGATCTGAAAGAAAGCAGGACCTTTTGCAGTATATTGAATTCTACACAGAAAAGCTTTAAAGATTATTTATCTGGTACGCAGTTATATACTGAAGTGGGAATGGTGTGCACTGCTCAGGACCATCTTTCCGACTGGGCACTATGGGCAGGTGCCCAGGGGTCAAGACAGCAAGACAGGACTGCTGTGAAACAAAAAATCCTGTGTAAAAAAAATAAACGAAAAAAAATCTTACCTTTGCGGTCACCTGACCGTTCAGATCAGGTTGTCACGAGGCGATCGACTCCCTCCTTGGTCCCCACTTCCGTGCTGTGTTCACAGTGAATGTCGGGCGTGATGAACAGAGAGACTCAGCAAGGAAAAAAGAAGAGAAGGGGATCGGACTTAAGGTAAGTTAAGGGGGCCCCTATGTATATATATGTAAAAAAAAAGTGATTATATAATCCCTTTTTTTTACATATATGTATGTCACGAACACGCTCCCAGCTGCCGTGACTTTGGGGTGTTTGCTGTATGAGGTCACACACGATTTCAGCCCGCAGTCTCGCTCACCTATCACACAGGTTCTAGACCTACGGAATCACCCCCAAACACAGCGCTCTCACACCCCCATTCACTTCAGGTTCTGCCACCGTCTATTGAGTACGGGCAATAGGACCCCAATATACTGTCCCATACTGGCACACAGGCTTCTAGTTATCCACAAACTAACAAGACCCACACCAGCACACACAGGGTTAACTCTTCGCACCTCCAGACTGTTACACAAATGTAAATACAAGCACACCCAGCTTGTTAATCAAATGTATTAACAAATCACACACTGGCATTCCAAAGGTTAACCTGGTCGAGCAATCTCTCTTCTAATAGGCTAATGGATTCTTTAGAGTATCAAGGACGCAACTTATTAAATTATAGATTTAATATACAAAAATTACAGGGCATACAGATAACAAAAATAATGAATAAACAATGAATATATTGACATAACAAGCAAAAACAGTTTAAAATAAAAAGGATTACATTCAGATTTGCACTTACATGAATTGCATTCTGGTCAAGGTGAATTGGCTAGGAAGATGGAAACCTTATCAAAGTAACTTCATTTCCCCAAAAGTCTGACAATTTTTCCTTTCCACACACAGGTTTTTAAGCCAAATGAAATGGGATGGTCTTCACAGGGGCAGTGTTTAATGCTAATAGGGGGTAGGGATGTCCCCTGGGTGTCACTATACTTTGTTCACAAATAATCTCAGAGTCTTGACCTGTTGGTAATTCTTCACAGATATATCTCAGAGAAATAACACCCCCCTCAATAAACCGGTCATAATCTCCCGCACATTTAAATACCAAACATAATGGGATTATTACAATGTGAGATACCTCTTCCAAAGATATGTGAGTTTAACTGTTCCCTGATACCCTCCGAACCTGTCATTCACAACCCTGGTGGGCTTCTACTCCTTAGTTTGGAGTGGCAGAGGGATTTTCCAAAATATGATAAATGAAGGCATTTCCTTTCAAGTTCATATTTCTATATTCCTGCATAAAGACCATGCAGATTTTTATACAAGAGTCTCCAAGATTCGCACCAAGGCATATGGCTCTCCAATTTACACCCAGGAGTTAGTTTGTGTTTACAACGCTATTGAAAGGAAGTCAATTAGCTAGGGAAATAAATGATCAAATACAATGGATGTCTGTGATCTGCATATCTTAAGCTGGTCTCTTCACAAAGGGTTTGCCTAACTCAATTACCTCCCACTGGGCTCATTTGGTCACACATTTAACTGAGTTGAAGATCGGGTTAATTTATGTATCCATGCAAAGTTTTATTTTGGGCCCTGACATTCAATATTCTATTTCAGCATATCAGATTTATGCTCTCATCCTGACAATGTATATAAAATATTTTTTTTCTTTTTACACACACACACACACACACACACACACACACACACACACACACACACACACACACACACACACACACACACACACACACTATATATATATCCCTCTGTGTTTTTAGACTTTTTTCCGACTACACCGCCTGGCTATTTGGGGGATTGGCAGTTGCCCATACATCCCCCCTCCTTTCCCAATGTCATGGCTTGTGGAATAAGCATGGATGGCTTTCCGCTGTTCCTCCATCCGCAGAAGCATATACAGGGTGGAATTCCACCTTGTCACCACCTCTTGCTTCAGTTGGTGGCCGGGCAAATTAAATTGCTCTTGTAGCTGCTGCAATCTCCTACATGCTGTTGCCAAATCCCTGAAATGTCCAGATATTTTACGGGCCACAGACAGCATCTCCTGCACGTCCCTGTCATTTTTTAAAAAGCTCTGCACCACCAAGTTTATTGTGTGAGCAAAGCAGGGAATGTGATGGAATTCACCCAGCTGTAATGCTCTCACAATATTGGTGGCGTTATCAGAAATTACATATCCTGAGGAGAGTCCAAGCGGGATAAGCAATATTGTAATGACATCCCTTAGTTTTTGTAACAGATTGTCAGCTGTATGTCTCTTAGTGAAGGCGGTGATACACTGAGTAGCCTGCCTCTGACAAATGTGACGTACTTGGGTACATACTACTGCTGTTCCTGCTGGTGAAGGCAAATCACCAACACAGTGGGCTGTCACAGTATATATAATCTTTAGTTTGCCCAGTTCCGCTTGTCCACATATCTGTGGTTAAGTGTACAGTGGGTAGAATGGCATTTTGTAGCCCAAAGGTGTCTTTTTTTACATTTTGCTTCCCTGACTTAAATACACTATGCACTTTTACATAGTCTTTACCAGATGACGTAGAGGGATTACTATCACCATAACTGATGCCAGCAGCTGCTTGGTGCTCCTGTTTTTCTGTGTACTGTTGTGAATCCATTTTGATAACACTGTACACTTTGACTGTAAATTCAGAAGAAAAGCCTGCCAGGACTAGTATTTGTATTTCAGCAACGACACTTAGTAATGGAGCACTCTTCTTTGTGTGTTACCTATATAACACAGTAGAATGTGACTGCAGATTTACAGTTTTACACCAAGCTTGCCAGCCCAAGCATTTGTATTTCAGCAATGATAATTAGGAATGGAGCAATGGAGCTCTCCTCTTTGTGTGTTACCTTTTTAACACAGTAGAATGTGACTGCAGATTTACAGTTTTACACCAAGCCTGCCAGCCCAAGTATTTGTATTTCAGCAAGGATAATTAGCAATGGAGCAATGGAGCTCTCAAAAATGTCACTGTAGATTTTGTTGAACAATGCTACCCCATCCTCTTTCTATTCTATCTAGCGTGCTGCCCAACAGCTCTACAGACTGTGCTACCCCTTCTGTGTCTCTCCATGGAGTGCGGTACTTATAGAGTTCAAAGCTTGCAAGATCCGAGATCCGCAGACTAACAATGATGTTTTGCCTCGTTTTCGATTCCGATTACTTGATTTATTTTACTTGAAATTGTGGATTTTGAGCTAAAATTGTACATGCTGTCAAGTTTTAGGAAAGCACCTCTTTCTGAACAAAAATATGCAGTGGAGCACTGTATTTCTCAATCTGACCGACACCTGGCTCCTCCTAGTGTCATGGAGTTATGACGCTGTCAGTGGAGAGGAGCCAGAAAGGCAAAGCAGAAAGAAAAATCAAAGAAGCGAGCAAGAAGAAGAAAGAAGAAGAGAAGATAATTACATTACTACAGAGAAAATGGGTGGAGAAGAGGCTACTTAAAATAAGGGGAGAGGTAGTGGTAGAGAACTGAGGGAAAACTGAGGGAGATGTGGCTGAAGAAAACTATCAATATACATGAACTGTAAGGTTGAACAACCATTTATTTTTTAGCATTTGCCCACCATTTGGCTCTCCTCTGGTGCTGTCTATTCGTAGTTAATTTAAATCTGCAGAAAGCATTAATACATGCAAGTAAAAAGAGAATGGCCATCTAAGTGACATAGATAGAGCATTATTTGTTACTTATTTAAAGCTTGTGGACAAGAGGGCATATAAGACAGAAGCTGGTTGACAAGTGGGCATGTGAGAGGTAAGTGGTTTGACAACAGGGCATGTTGCAGGGCTGGTGGGCAGGGTGGCATGTGGGTCAAAAGCTAGTGGATATGGGGGGCATGTGTGAAAATCTGGTGGAATGGGAGTGGCATGTGTGAAAAAAGCTGTTGGCAGAATAGCATTTGTCAGAATAGCTGGGGGGTAGATGGGTATGCATAAGAATTCCTCACAGGCAAGAAACATGTGGTGACATAGCTGATGGGCAGAGAGGCATGTATGAGAATACCTTTTGGGTAGATGGTCATGTGTGACAATAGCTAGTGGCCAGCGGAAGATATGTCAGTGTGTAACAGGCGTGTGATGTCAATTCCTTTTTGCTTTGCTCTGAAATCTAACCTTTGGAGCCTTCACTCTAGGAATACTGTGCCAGGGGCGGACCTAGATTTTGTAATTTTGTTTTAGAGAGGGCGATTTCACAAAGCCATGTCCGTCAGTCATGCTGATTGGCTGGCCCAGCTGAACCCACCCAGTCATCCCGATGATCGGACATCTCAGCAGCAATTTTAAGGAATGAAGATTGCGTTCTGGGGGGGGAGGTCAATTGCCCCGACCGCCCCTTTAAGATCTGCCAGTGTACTGTGCTGATGTGAACAGCTATCTGCATCTGGACTGCAACCTTGGCAGCCAGTCAGGATGAACTAAGAGTTATTATTTTTATTTTACAAATGTCAAGTGTGTGAGGGACTAAGAAGTCAATGTTGGGGGGAGGAGGGACCGTGGGCTGAAACTTTGCCTAGGACACCAAACAACCTTGCACTGGCCCTGCTTAAGGTTCCCCTTAGTACAGATGAAGTACTATTATTTTAGATTAAATGTGTGATTAAGGGCTAGATTTACTAAGCTGCGGGTTTGGAAAAGTGGCGATGTTACCTATAGCAACCAATCAGATTATAGTTGTCTTTTTGTAGAAAGTACTAAATAAATGAAAGCTAGAATCTGATTGGTTGCTATAGGCAACATCCCCACTTTTTCAAACCCGCAGCTTAGTAAATCTAGCCCCAAGTGTCTAGCATGTGTGCCCCCACCCATAACTGCACCTTACTACCATAGAGCGGTGTAATCAGTGCTTTTTCCTGACTTCATGATGCACAATATTGCTTTACTATTCGAAAACAATAATTATAGATCAATACGATGTGGGTTAGAGAAAAAGGGCCACTGTCTGAATGCAACCCTTGCTAGGGAATATTATGTTTGCAATTAGTGATTTGAAAAGAATTGTTTCTCTATTAACAACTGCAGGTGTAGCCAGTGATGTTCACTGTTCTGTGAAGGTTTATAGTTTGCATCAGCAGCATTAGATCGTTTTTTTACTGAAGAGTTCACTATCTTCATTTTACTGCACACTTTATGGCAATGGTAAACTGCCAACCTAGCAAAAAAATTAAAACTGGCTCCAACCACATATAGCGCCAACTGTTTCCTCAACCCCTGTTTGACCTTCTGAACACCTTTGCTGACTTGGTTTGGATATTAAGATCAGTTACACAGCAATTGTACAAGTAATAACAATTGAGTGCCAGGATACTGCTGTATAGTGTTCCTCTATAATGTACATTCTTCTAAATTGCATTTGTCAACTTTTTCTTAAAGGCACATTTTTGGCCAAATCAAAATAGTTTATGGAATTCGATATTGGCTTAGCACCAAGAAATCTCATTGTTTGGCAAACGGTTTCATCACCTGGATTTGTCTGCTAACCAGAAGGTTCAGATTTTTTTCATCAGTATGGGATTTTTGGTAGCATAATTAAATAAATATTTTTTATTTTATGTGCATTATACAGGGAAACAGGCACTATTAGTAAAAACAATACACATATCAGTAAATATTTCCATATTTATTTTTATCCAATTAGAGAAACCCTAAAAATTGAACTGAAAATAATTCATTTACTTCTCCTGCATATTGGGATGCTAAAAAATTGTATATATAGCAAAGTATAACAGAGTTATGGGAAGCAGAAATAAAGGTAGATATTATTGTCTTTACAAATTTTAAAATTATTTTATTTTTATTTCTTTAAACTCGGGAGCCAGTCTCAGGACTTCCTTATTTTCAACATTGGCAGATTCAGTATTATGTGGATATAAAAGCAGATTATAAAACTGCGTCTGAGACTGATATCCCTTGCATCAGCTTGGGCTTTCATATTCTTGAAGAACTCTGTGATGATATCATCATTATGATGTCAAATGTTTGCTGGAGCTCAATGGAAAGTCTAGTCATCCCCAATGAGCTATATAAACCATTCACTTTGGATAATATGCACAGTGATCATGTAACTATTTCACTGGGACTCTGTGTATGGGTCTGTACTGAATTATCCCCAAATTGTATGTCTGATTTTATTCAGTGGTATTTGGCAATACGGTAGAAAATATATCTAACATGCTTTAGATATGCTTGCATTCTCTTCTTACTAGGTAGGACTTGGTAATACATATCCTAAGCTCAGGTTTTAAAGAATAATTTCCTTGCTGATATATTTAAGCAGAATTATTCTTCAATAGCATTAGTCACTGGTAAAACATTTTGTGCTATACACATCACTATATCTCAGTTACTATATATTTTATTTAAAATACACCCACCCTCTCTTTTAGCATTGATGTGGTTAGGTCTTCTTTGTCTATACTTTCAAGATACAGGTTTCGAACAAATTCCTAAACTTTGCCCTTTTTGTTTAGTGATGCTGCAGTACCCCAGTGATAAAAAAAAATTGCCATTGTTGGCTAATGTATCTCAAGTGGGTAACACCAAAACCTTTTACGTGCAATATCAGGCAGACCAGAAAGTAAATACATGTGACTGACACTATTGGATTTGTTAAAAAAGTTGTAGATGATAACACACATCCTCTAAAAGTTATTGCCCACCTTCAGATGACTTAACTTTATTGTCTTGTTTAAGGTCTCCTGCAACTTTTACTGCATATATTATTATATATTTCTGTTATTCAGCCTTTTATTTACATGATTAGGCAGAGTTGTTTATTTTCATAAATGGGTACAGTTCTGCTGTACCTTTTTATAAAAATAGGAAAGAGTACTTCCCTTCTGTTACATTTTTCTGTGGATTGCAATTGCAGATGAAGATTCCGTGGATCTTCAGTGGATTGCAATTATAGATAAAGATCTTGTGCATTGTAAATAAAATAGAATTATTAATATAGAGTTATTAATAAAGTGGTGAAAGAGGGCATTTGACATGTTTTATTTTCAATAAATGTTTTAACTCTCATATTTTATATAAGTACCAGTGCTTTGCAGCATCAGGATGTTAATCTGTGGGAGACGGGCATAATGCTTCACGCAACCCCCATAGAGACTGCAGCCCTGCGCTGACCAGTCTGGCACTAATTTCCACCATAACAGGAGAGTCCCAATGCTCTTGGTCTCCCTATTAATAGTATGAATGAGCACAGGCTGTCTAGACTGGAACTGGTTTCTACTGTAGTTGGGGGATTGTTCTCTTAGTTTAGTAGGATCCATCCAGGTTGTTTAGCAGACTACTGTTTCATTTTGTCGAAAACCACATTTAACATTGGTACAGAAAAGGTGCTGTAACCAGAACAATCATTTTAATTTAATTTTTTTTAGATTTTAATAAAATGTTTAAATGGTTGCTATGGTAATCACAATTTACATATATGCAAATTTCCATTAATGCTTCTCAATAAAAGGCTATCATGCTGCATTTGTTAATTGTCTTTTATAGTGTGAGAGGATAAAATAAACTCAGATCTGCCTCTAAATAAGAGCTATTTTGTTTATACCAATACAATTATTGTTCTGGAAACAAAATCATATGTACTATAGGAAGCAATGTTTTAATATAAAAAGTCAATCTTCTCCTGTTTTGATCATATATATATATATATATATATATATATATATATATATATATAGCAGTGGATAATGTTTCTTTAAAAACTGTTCCTAGGCGCCTTGCAGAGTTTGGGTTTAGAGCTTGTCGACCACTCAAGAAGCGGAAGCCAACACTAGAAATGAGGAAAAACTCCTAGCACGGGAAAATAAATAAAAAAATAAGTTTATAAAATGTGTTGCATATGTTTATTTGCCATTATTATATCAAAATTTTACAATAAAGTAAAACATTCCTAATTCATTGTCCAACCACTGTATATATACATAATATATGTGTCAATAATATCCCACATCATCTTACTCCCTGCTATCTTCATTTCAACACATGACAAACAGCAAAATAAAGAACACAGTCCATGGTCAACGTTTTGGTATTAAGAGATAAGGACTATATATTTAAAATATTATACCCTAAACCAACTAAAATTCTCTACGCCCTGTTAATGAGAGAGGTCAGAGGAGAATGGCCAGAATGGTTCAAGCTGACATGAAGGTGACAGTAACCTAGATAACCATGTGTTACCACAGTGGTATACAGATGATCATCTCTGAATGCCCAGCATTTCAACCCTTTAAGTGGATGTGCTACAGCAGCAGAAGACCAGCTGATGTCCACTCCTGTTAGCTAAGAACATGAAAATGTGGCTACAGTGGACACAGGCTCACCAAAACTGGACAGTTGAAGAGTGGAAAAGATGATTAATCTGATGAATTTCAATTTCTGCTGTAACATGCAGTTTGTAGGATAAGAATTGGTGTAAAGCCTCTATCATCTTTAGCTGGTTCCACGAACATAATGCTCAGTTCAGTGTATTCAAATGGCCTCAGCAGTCACTGAATCTCTATCCAATAGAGCACCTTTGAGCCTTTGAGATGTGGTGAAGTGGGAGATTTGCAGCATGAATGTGCAGCTGTAGCAACTGGGTGATGCTATCATGTTAACATGGACCACAATCTCTAAGAAATTATTCTAGCACCATGTTGAATCTGTACCACAAGGAATTCAAATTGTTCTGGGGGCAAGGGGGAGGGTTCCTAGCCAATACTGGAAAGGTGTACCTAATAGAGTGCCCACTGTGTGTCTATATAATATATTTTATATATACAATGTATTATATGTGTATAATGTTTAATATTATATATAATACAGGTTTAAGAAGAATATGAGTGGTAATCTAGATAACTGACTTTGGAGAAGTGGTTAGTGTTTGTGAATTCACTGCATGTTCATCTCAACTCTGCTTAACGCAACTCAATTCAGATTCCATAAACTGAAACACGGTTTCATTCCACATTTTAATATTCTTCAATATTTTGTACATCTAGAGATCTACAATGTTTTTTTTTCACTAAAATTTCATGTTGATGATGATCCCAGTGTTATACAGAATTGTAGCATGATAAAACACAGGAGTGTTATGTGCCAGATGTCTTTCCAGCCAGAAACGGCAGGATAAATTCTGAAACTGAGGGAATAAAACAGCTGAAGCTGTGAAATAAGTAATCATATGCAGACAGTTTCATACACCAACAAAACTTGTAAGCGAAAGTTCAGAAATGAATAAACTTATAAACGTAAGACCCACATTTTAAGGACATTTGTTTTTACGAATTTGACTTATTATCTGTTGGCGTACTACTTGCAAGCTCTACATAAACATAAACGGTGACTATATTGTTTTGCTGTAAACTTTGCCAGGACAACTTTTTCTTGAGAAGTAAGATACAAGGAATCTAGTACAGTACATTCAGTTTAAAGCATGAAGTTAATCATTAATTTCTCACACATCCAGAAATGTTCTATTGCTCAAGGCTATTTTAGGGAACAAAAATACACAGTAGCAATTTTAATATGGTAAGACTACCCTAAGTACAGCTGTGTAGTAAGTTAATTGCTTCCGTATATATTATTCATTGATTTATAATTGCGCAACTGAATCTTACTGTGATAAGCTTATACAACTGGGATCATACATTATCCCAAAGGTTTCATACATTAGGATGAAGTCCCAGTTACCACCATTTTGCATAATCTATGATTAATTTGAATAAAATGCAATTTTATAACCATTGTGACGTTTATATGAGAACAAACTTCACAGAATTCGAGAACGACAAGTATTTTATTTTGATTGACTTTTGTCCACAGAAGTAAAATATAATTTTGCCAAATCTTAAAGTAGCTTTGTAAGACATTACATATACAGTTTTGATTTTAGTTGTCCATTCAGATGTCAGCCATTTAAATTCCTGCTGACAAAGTAAAGGCAGCTGGAAAAGGAGGCAGTAGGTGTGCAGAACGGTTTAAAGAACTTCTGTGAATATGTGATTGTTCCTTTGAAAGTTTGTCAATAATTAATTTTTATTTCACATTAACCTTCTAATGAGAAACCTTGAAATGATTGCCGCTTACTAAGTCCCTGCAGTACAGTAATAGTCAATAATAGCAACATGCAGAAATAAAAGATAGGCAACCTCTGGTTGATTGGTAGAATTAAAAGTTGGTATAAAAAAAAAAGGAGAAACAAAAAGAATAATTAAGGAAATGCACAGCCCAGAGGCTGAATGACACATGAGCAAAGTTATGAGTTTATGTTCAGGTGAAGTCTAACTAAATATGTCATGATTTGTAGTTGGCACAGCGTGACTATCAATGTCTCCTCCATATCCTTTTCATGTCATCCTTTTATCTTGAGGAAACCTTGATGAGACAAAAGATACTTTATATTTTGCCAAGAATAAAGCAGTGTAATTCCAAAATACAGAAATTGTGGAGTAGTATTTAATTATTAATAAAGTTGTGGAGTGTTTAATCAGTTTCTAAGTGGAGCTGCAATAGCAGTGCCAACAAACTAGCTGATGGTCTGTGATTCCAATGGCGTTCTATGTTATATAGTACATTGTGCTTTTTGAATACTTATACCTTGACATATATAACTGCTTTGTTAAAACGGCAGCAGTACTGCCACCAACACCACCTCCAGCCAAGAGATTAAAAGCCAACAGTACTCTTTATGTACAATAGAATGGTTCTATCAAAATATGCTGACTGGTTATACCTATGAAAGTTACAGGGTTGTTTTCATATAATAGTCACATAGTAAGCTGAAAGAAAGTGTATCAAATTCAGTCATTTTGCTCCTCCCACAGCCCACATTGTTGCTATATAAAGTGACAAGGAATAAATAATGTCTTTATTAATTTTTGACAAAAATGAGGGAAACATTTTTTTGTGGCTCCAAAGATTCAAGCAGATAACACCTTATCTCAGCATAGTAAATAGAGAAAGACAGGAAATGTGTATGTTCTGGGCACGCAATGGTTTATTATTTTTACATCAATTAATATAAAATATACGTATTTGCTTTATTGATATACATTAAAATTGGAGAATTATCAACAATTTAATTATGTGAGTCAAAATATATTCACCTCCACTCAAACCAATTCAGAGACCTTAAATGTTGCTATAGTGAATATAATATTTGATTGTATATATTATCTGATATTCATAAATCTTCATTATGCACCGCTGTTAGTCACATAATGTTTGTGAACTACATATTTTCAATATGTTGCTGGATGTAAGAATGATTCTGTCTCAATATACAGGGATTTATATATATTGTCCCTTATATTAAAAGCTGTAGTTCTGTGAATAACTAGATGATCTATCTATAAAAATATATGTGCTTTATCAGATCCTCTGATGCTCAACAATTACAATCCAATGAAGTAATAGGATCTTGTCTATCCAGCTAAGGTTAAGGGCTGTAACTGCTCAGTAATTAACTATCCACTGTAAGTTTAATTACTAGGGATAGGTAATGGTTTCACACTATTTACATGGCTTGAAATGATTCACACACTATTTCCTTTAGGTCTCTACAAGCAATATCACTATGTGTAATCCCTTTTATTGGAAATTGTGCACTAATAATTAGCTAGATAATTAATATATAAGGGATTCATTAGTTCTATCAGTTATGAAATTGCCTCTATAATGGTCATAAATCTCTGTCTATTGAAACATAATCATACTAATATGTAGTTTACAAACAGTATGTGACTAACAGCGTTGTATAATGAAGATTTATGAAAATCAGATGATATATAAAATATTATATTCCATATAGCAAGTTTTAAGGCCTCTGAATTGCTTTGGAAATTGAGTGGAGGTGAATATATTTTGACTCACATATAGTCATTATAATAACTAATTGGCTGTAAAATCATAAATTAAGCACACACACGCTGAAAGCAACTTTATTGCTTTGTAATAGCAACAGTATTAAATATTACCAATATTTATGGTGTTGTAACTGAATTATAATCACTGTATCAAGAAATGAAGTTTTAATATCATTTATTATTTATTTATGTGAATAGCGAGGTGGTTGACTAGTGATCTGCTGCCATTTCAACAGTGGGTATATCTCAATACATTACAGTAATGTACATTCATTTCTATTTGCAAATGACAACTTTTATGAAGCTGTATGAATGCAGATCAGGAGAAAGACTAAAATATGGTATATAAAATATATGTGATATTAATACAAACTCCTGTAAATAATATATGAGATTTGATATCATCACTTCAGTGTCCATTAGGAAAATGTGTATATTACAAGGAATAATACACCGACTAATATAAATAATTCTATAATAATATAAATAATCTCTCCCTTTCTGTACTCTCTCGTGTAACCAACTGTTTTTCAGATATCTCCTCTTGGATGTTCGGCCGCTGCCTTAAACTCAACATATCCAAGAAACGAAATTATTATCTTCCCTCATGCCATAATCACCACCTCCCTTCAAATCTCCTTCTCTGTTAATAACACCACCATTTCCTCAGTCTCCCAAGCCCACTGTCTTGGTGCCACACTTGACTCCACCCTCTGCTTTATTCCTCACATCCAGACTATCTCCAAGTCCTGTCGATTCCACCTTAAAAACATTGCAAGAATACATCCCTTTCTTACTCAACATGCTACCAAAACTCTTATTCGTTCTCTCATCATCTCCCATCTTGACTACTGCAACCTCCTGCTATCTGGCATTCCTGAAACCTATATAGCCACACTTCAATCCATCCTAATTGCTGCTGCAAGACTGATCGTCCACTCCCGCTGCTTCACATCTGCAACACCACTTTGCAAATCCCTACACTGGCTTTCTGTGTTCACCAGAATCAAATTCAAATGACTCATCCTTGCCTACAAACCCCTCAGCAACACTACCCCTGCAAACATCTCAAATCTCATATCAAAATACTCTTCATCTCACCCTGTTAGAAATACTTCTGACCTGCACCTTATCTCATCTCTGGTAACCACCTCTCACTTGCACCTTCAAGACTTTTCTCATGCATCTCCCCACTTATGGAATTCCCTACCAGTCTTTAAATCTTTAGACGTTCTCTAAAATCCCATCTCTTTTTTAAAGCTTACCTTATCCCTGATGATACTGTTCACACTAATACACCCGCACAGCTGTCCTAATCTCCCCTCTAAGACACACCCACTCCTTGTGATTCAGCTGTGCCCTCTTCCACTTAGAATGTAAGCTCTCTAATAAGCAGTGTCCACTACACTTTGTTTTTCATGTCTTTATGTGCTTTTATTTTGTCTACCTTCTATGTCCTTGTTTTATGTATTTCCTTGTTTAATGTATGTCCTGTTTTCCCTACTTACAAATCTACAATAATACAATAATAATAATAATTATGATATTAGACATCATCTTGGATTTCTATAACTCTCCTGGTCCTCAGTGTCTTTTAATATCCATATAATTTACTGTAGGCAGTGCATTATGCTATATACATATCAATAGAGCCCTTAATGTTTATACTGAAGTAGTAAACTTTGCAAACTGTCATTTAATGCAGTTGAATACCATAAATACTGTTCTATTCTAGTCATTCAACTAAGTGAATGCTATACCCTGACACCTATAGCTCTACTAAAAAGGGGATTTGCTATATTCAGCGACCTTTAATATTAAGGTTTGGTTTAAAATAACAGCTAACAACTTTTTGTCTTAGACAGTCTAAATTTGCTTTTCCTAGGATCCTCTGATCTAGAGCAGCCAATCAGAGGAGCCTAGTCTTGATGTCATCAACTCTCTGACAATGAAAGCAATGTGACAAATACTGTAACTTAAAAATGTTCTGATTTTTTTAAAATTATTTAATTTAATGTTATTTTCTTATGCTTATTTTATGGTTGGCTTCCATATGGAAGCCAATCCAATCGCTCAAATACCTTTGTTATTAAAGATGGCTACATTTCTAAGCCCTTTAATGCAGGCTTTATGCATACAGAGTAGTTTAGTAAACACCAGTGATACAAAGGATATTAGTGGCTACTATTATCAGAGTTTGTTGGCATCAATGCAAAAACAAAATTCACTGCTGTGTAGTAAGGTTCTGATTGAGCAATTTCCTTTATTTACTAGTGATTTGCACTTTAATATGAGTGCATATAAAAAAAATTGAATTATGCTCATTAACATCATTGAGAGAAACAGTAAAGGAACATAGATGTTCAGAGCAATGTAAAGATTGAGTATAAAGGGTACACATAGTAAAGAATAATATGAAAAGCCTATATCTGATATCCTAAAAGATCTTCCTGACACAATTCATTTCAGCATGAAGAAACTGATGAGATATGTAGGAGAAAAAGACCATAACTCACAGCTAGTATTGAGTTTGTGCAATGTATGATTAGAATAATGGGTGTTGTGTAGAGATAAGAAAGAGCAGGATATAGAGCATCACTTTCAACAGCCATATATGAGTGATGGCAGGACAGTGTGAACTGAGCTAGATCTCATGTTACTAAGGACACAATGCAATTTGTATTGCTAACCAATTTAACAGATTGTTATGAATTTATTAGTACTACTGTACTACTGTACATGTATATATTCTGTACATGTTTATTTTTAAGGTGATATTTTAAATAATGCATTAAGACATCATGTTAATATATTAAAGTGTAAAAAAACTTCACAATCTTCTTTATAACTGAATCAATCTTTTACTTAAAGTGATGTATATAACCCAGGGTTTAAACTGCATACTCCCACCTTTCAGTCAATATACTTTCAACCAGACACAGACTCTGCTGATTGCCTTGTGCTCTCTTTTCTTAGACCTGAATGTTAGATCATTTGCAGCTCTCTCCTGACCAATCAAGAGTGTGGTCAGCATTTTAAACTTCTGTTTAGAACAGGTCCTGTACTCTGAATGCTCCTACCTGCTAATGAATGACTTTGTACTGACCTCACTTAGCAAGAAAAGCTAGGGGCCATTACCTGTGGGTTTCCCACAATGAAGTCCATTACTCTCTTATGGGTGTCCCTGGGGAAGATTGGGGTTCCCATGAGTTGTCATGCTCAGCTAGCTCCCATTTCTAGAAGTATTTATTTAATGTTAAGGAATGTCCTCTTCTGGGATCTTTCTTATCACAAAATTACAGTCGTAAGTTAATGAAACTGCCTGTTTGGTTATTTAAAGAAAAGCAAATAATGCCATCTCAGAATATTGTTCATCCTAGGGACACCATTGTCTTTGTTGAAATAACATCAGCACATGTACATCTCTAAGGGAAAGAAGTTGGCCAGAGTGTGATAAAATGTTTAACCATGTTTTACTTGAAAGCATATATGTGTTATTCGGGCCTTAGCAGCTCAAACAGGCTTTTACTGGTCACATAATTCACTATGGATATACTTGGGTAAGGGTGGGTGTTTTGAGATATTAATTAGTCCTTTGGGATGGCTAACAACATAGGAATGGAGAGTTTATCTTATCTCTAGATTTGAAACAAATGAGTTTGTAGAGCGTACAATATATATACTGCATAATTTTATATTAATTGTGATGCAGCACTCTTCATGGCCAAGCAATAAGTAATAGGCTGTTTAGCAATAACATATGCGCACCAATAAATGTTACTTGTCTAAGGTTAGTTACCCATTGACATTAAAAAACATGCTTTACCTAGAGATTTTCAACTCCAGTAAAAGCATGCAACAGGTATGATGATAGAACCTATTGGCATCTCCCTTTAAGAAATAAATAAGAGAACTCAAGCATGTTGAAAGGCAGACAAACTTATTAATAGAGGGAATAAAAGGGTTATTCTGTAAAAAAAGATTATTATTTGGATTGATTAATTAATATGTATAAATATAACAAAAGTCAATGCAATGATTTGTCCAATTGACTTTTCATTTCATGCACCAAACAGATGACAAGGGGTCATCAATTGCTCTTTAGTGTAAATGTGGTTAACCTATGGATTTTCTTACCACATGAGACGATGAAGGCAAATTCACTAACGGAATTTTAAAAGGGAATGGAAGCCTGTCTTACTATCTGTAGTTTTAATAAGTAGAGATGCTTGAAATGTGATCAAATTTGACTGGTTCAAGGGCCTCAAATGTGTTTGCAGAGCAATCTTAACGAATGGGCATGCTGGGCAGTTGCCCGGGGGCCCCACGGGCATAGGGGCCCCATACACTTGCCAGCTTATCAGTATATTATGCTGGAAGATTTATACAGAACCTTCAAATCCTGTTTATTAAACCATTTAGGTGAACTAATCACTTCAGTATCAGCTGTTATCTGTACATACGATCTTGCTGTTGCGAATACATATCTTGACCTTGGTGAAAACAACAACGTACACATACTAATTGAACATAAGTGGGTGAGTGGCTGTGCAGGTAGGGCCCCAATGCATTGCTTTGCCCGGGGGCCTATAATGCTGTTAAGATGGCCCTGAGTGTTTGTGATACAAATGGTGAGCCTAGAACGTCATATTTGTCCATGCTGTTTGTGTTTGTGGTCCATGTTCTCGGCTCTTAAAGACATTAAAATTAACTATAAATTGTTGCTTGCCTTAACTGAAAAGGCTATATTTTATGGTATTTTTGATATTTTTTTTAATCAATCAGCAAACATTGCTGTTTTTTACATTGAAGTTTGCTGTGTCCATGGAATGAATGTATGCAATATATCAATTAAGCGCAAGCAATTTTAAACATTGCTTGACCCAGCACAAACATGGTTGAAACCGTTCACCTGTATCAAATCTATAGTTTGAGAATGTGTTTTATATATATATATATATATATATATATATATATATATATATATATATATATATATAAACATCATGTAATCAGGCAGTGCTTACTTTTGATTGTGACAGGGGTGCTTCGAGGGACCAATTTTAGTTTTCTATTGAATATTTAACACAATTTAAATGATAATTTTCATGTATATACTGTGGATGTAAAGATCTAAAGCGATTACACTCTATGCATTTAGGAATTACATTTATTGCGAGTGACAAATTTTGTGCACTATAATGTAAAATTATCGAATGTGAAATTAAATTCTTTGCTAAAATAAATCTATATAATATTACTATTATTTTGGATACATTGTACTGCATATAACAATAACAAAATTCTCTTTATATTCATTAGGATTTAATCGACTGCTGAATCATTTATGTGGCATTTAGTACTGAAACACTGTTAATAAAAAAATATTTTAATTCTTTAAAAAATCACCTTTCCATATAAAGTCTCATTGTAGATATCTTCATGGGAATTGTGTATATACATACAAATAATAGTACAAAATGTATAGTTTTGGGTTATATTTTAGTAAATAACACTTGATGTTTTGTGCTTGCATGCAATGAGAATGTTTATTTGCTATTGATGACTTTGTCTAGTACTGAAATGTTTACTGGAGCATAATTTGCTTCAACTGCAGAGCATAATGTAAATATGCCATTTGAACCGTAATCCCTGTGCATACATCACCTTTTCTTAACACTTTCAACTTGATAATCAGGTTTTCAGACCCTGATTATTTGTGTGGATATGTGACATTATCTGCTGCCTATGATTAACTTACCTTTACAGGTTTTCAAGGAGATTCTGTAGAAGGCAACATCTGAAGCATTAACTTTAATAGATTAATCAAGATGTGAGAGAGAGAGAATTATCTGTTCAAATGTTCATTGATTAATCTCCAAAACACTTTAAAATGAGAATTCTATGTAAAGCCTAGGCAATGCAGATATATATCGGAAAGTTAAACCCAAATCCAATCCATTCGAAAAAAGTAGAAAAACAGTACAGCTCGATTAGTGTCTCAGACCCTATTTTCAAACCAATTTGATGTTCCTTCAAGCAAAAGAAAGTCACTGCACTAAGGGCAGATGTTATCAAATCCTCCACAATTGCTTCCCAGATTAGTACTTAAAACTAAGTAGATTCATGACATCATTAACATATCAATATCAAACGTATATACAATGCCGAGAATAATTGACATTCTGTGTCATTGTCTCCCTGACTTTTTTTGCAACTCCAGGAACTAGTGAAATGTAATCCTGCTCTTTGTTTAGTCATTACTGGATTTAAGAAGGTGAACTGCAAAAATGCTGTTGGAATTAAATGTTGCTATTTATTCCATACATGTAGTGTTATTTTTTAATGCTAAAGCAAAAGGTTATCGTAAGTGAAAAGCACTCTCTCCCTCTGCTATTGCCTTTGTTTCCGAATATTAATTTACACGTTTGTACATACAGGTTCTGCAGATCTTAAAGAGATACCAAAAGGCTGTCACAATGGGCTGCTATATCTATGTTACTTGAAAACAAAGCAGTATCTTATATAATGATATAAATGTCTATTTATAAGGGGGCGGTAGCCATCATTATTGCTACAAATGCAGGATTAAATGCTGCCGCTATTTACCATAATAGGGCTGATCTGCGTGCTGCCGGCAAATGGAGGCGATGCTATGAATACGTGCATCGCATTTTCACTCATAAGGGTCCAGAGAAGTCAGAGAGGCTTCAGCTGGATCCCATTGTAACAGGCATGTAAAGCCATCCTGAGATGGCGTTACTTTATTGCAAAAGCTTAGCGTTTCACAGCTTAATACATTGTATAATGCTGCTGTCCTCTAAGAGGTCTATGAGAAAGCAGCAGACTGTGGTAATTAGATTAAGGATAGATAAATATCTGTTTAAATAATAAAATAAGTAAGAAAAGTGGTGAAATAGCCTTTTGTCAGCAGTTACACCATCATGTTGCCTCTTCAACACTTGTAATATAGACCCTATAGTTTGCTACAATTCTGATGTTTGCAGCATCATCTCCAAAATGCTAGTAAAGGGCCTTGTTCACATTGGCTGAAAGTTTGTAGGATGTGGGCATTAAAACAGGATATACCTTTGAATGTACATAAAATATTTTACTGTCACAGTCATCCTATGTAATATAATTATTGTATTTTACTTGTAATTACTGCATGGTAGTCTACAAATTAAATATATTATTTTCCAATTATAACTGTAGCATATTCACCTTTTGTCTGCAAATATAGATACAATGGTTGGAAATTTTCTTCAATTTGTCCCACATTTTATATGTTTGTCATTGGAAGTTTTAAAACCTGAAAATGTCCCCATTATTCAAAGTTGACCAATGCCAATGCCACTTCAATTATTTTGCATAACACTTATTGAAGAGGAGTATTTAAAAATACAGCAACATTACAGTACAAAGATGTTCACTTATCTTTATATTGAAAGTTATTGTACCATAGTGCTTGCACCAAAATAGACTAGTGCAGGAGTGGCAAGCTACATGCAATGAAAGTGAAGCTCATTTTTTAAAAGTACTTGTCACTAATGCTAACAATTACAAAACTGGGTATTTGTACAAAGGAAGGTTAGCATAGTGTCATTGAAACAGCTTATTTTAGTCTTTCACTAAAGAGCTAAATCATGCTTGTGTAAGATGATATTTATTAAGAAAGAAATAGACAACTGATTTAGACCTTTCAAGGTCCCAGTCTCACATTAAATATTTGATGATAGAAGATAATGTCTCCCAAAAGAAATGACCTTAGATGTGATAAGTAGGCAATATAGTTATGTGACATAGATAACCTCTCACTTTCTATGTGATATCACTTGTATATTATAGTAGTATTACATCGGGGGTCACAATGTTACCTGGTGGTCTACATATTCACTTCTCTACAATCTCTCTGTACCCTCAAGAAACAAGGACCGCTGTGTGCAATGCAAACTGAAGCGGTATTCTCTGTATTACTGTCAAGCTCTCAGTTTGTTTTTAAGTCCTCCCAGGTATAAGAAATGAGTATAAAAGGGGGAGACAATTTTCCCATGCCAGTTTGAAAGAAGCCTCATGTCAAATATCTGCTGTTGGGGAGTCAAACTGTTTCTACTGTCGCTATCAGTCTATGTCTTCCTGCTTCTGCCCACACATACCCAGTCACACAAGTGAGCAGGTAAATGACTCTCACTAGACCAGCACACTAATCTCTGAAATAATCTGTGGTTCAATCAAAATGATGGACTATCTATTCTTTCCCACTTCAAAACTGGGGACTTACAGACAAGCAGGAGATGAACATTGAACATTGAAAACAAGAATATGATTTGACTAAAGTCAAAAACACCTTATTTTTATCCCTTTACTTAAATACCACTTGTGTTGTCTGACAATGATTACAGGTGTTTAAATGTTATTAATGTTTAGAACTGGTAGATATGGAGTTCTGTATGATTCAGCCAGTTGATATATATATTCTATAAGATTTATGCACTGTACTTAAATTAAGTCTCTTCTACTTGAGTTGTGTTGCTTATTTACAGAGATTATTTTCCAATTACTGCTGAACTGAAGTGATTCATCACTGATCTACAAGTCTTATGTTTTATAAAACCAGTAAAAAAGATATCTGCATTACAGTCCACTTTACCACGCCAGGAGAGTGCATGTTTATGTATTTGTTGATGGCAGAATTTTCAGTGGATTCATTTCAAGTTGTTCATAATCCATGTCTGACAAATTAGCTAAAAGATATTAAAGCAAAATTATATTAAATAAATTCACATTAATTGACTAAACATATACACATTACATTACAGCTGCATTTGCCAACATTACATATTACAAACACAGCCTGTACCCAAAGCTATCTATATCCTCCTATGCCCTTCAATCTTTACACCAGCTTATGCTCAACATTTTAAAACAAATTATGCCCACCAAATTGTGCAATATTTTGCTCAAAACATTATGCTAACTTGTGCATAATATCACATTATTCTGGCCTATGGCAGTCATATTAGAAACTTGTTTCTATTGTATTATACAAACCGATACATAACATATTGTACCACCTTGTGTTGCAACACATTTTAGAAATTTATTTCAAATATGTTATGCCAGGTGTTAAACAACACATTATATTAACCTGTGTCCAACACATGATATAAGCCTGTACTCAATATATTAAACTAGCATATTCACCAATAATGTATACCAACCTGTCACCATCACATTGCATCCGCCTGTGTTCTGGAATCTGCCTGTGTTATAATAGCCTGTACATTCATCATGTTATAACAGTATGTGACCAACACACACAATCCTGTTTTAAAATATTATATAAGCATGTTCACAACCTTTGATACCTGCCTGCTCGCAATCACATTGCACCAGTCTTGTGCTTCCATCACATTATACCATCTTGTGCTCCCTGACAATAAACTGTACTCTACTCATCTACTCCCATGTACTTGAATCATTGTACCCTTGAGTCCTTGTCCAATTATCTGAGTAAACAAGTCCATGGTAGTTCAGCCACTACATTAGGTAAGACGCTTCCGAATTCTATATGATGTCATCACAATCTATTCCTGTGCCACACATAAGATGACAATGTCCTCTCTAATGCGATGGCTGCATGAGGCTTGGTAATAAGCAGAAAAATGAAGGGCCTGATTCATTAAGGCACACAACATGTGTTTGTTTTGAAATGTGCGTAAATCAGCTCTGCGCACTCCAAAATTCAATAAGGAATAGATCTCAAGATACATGCACTGATGAATTCAGATGTAGGTCTGCTCTGCTCCACTACACAAGACACTGCTGGATATGTGCAATACATACATGGATTATAAATTCACAAAAGTACACACAGAAAAAAAATATATTTAATTAATGTCACCTGTTAATAATATAGGCATTAATGGTAAAGCAGTAAAAAAAAAGTAAAACATTTATTAGGGTGTTCTTAATGTCTGCTGAGCATAAAAAACATTTTGACGGTTGCTTCTGATTGTAAACACATGTTATAGCATACATAGGAGACTATCATCATTACTGATAAGGACATAGAGGACATAGACTAGCGCTACTAGGTGCACAATACATTGCCAGAGCATTCATCGATTACCAAGAGCATGTCTTTCATTATCTTGTCGCAACATAAATAAATGAGGATGCTGAGAGATGAATGTGGCCTGCACTCATACTACAAAAATTCAAAGATTAGGCACACAATGTATTGTCAGAGTATTCAACGGTTGCCAAGAGCATGGCTTTCATTACATGGTTTTACTTGTATGACCTGTGCCTTAATGCTGCCCTTCTGAATCAAACCAGGGGACCCATATATATTTATGGGGAGGGAGGGCTGAAAAATCATTTCCCTCAGTGGAAGCTTCATCCATCCCCGAGGTAAAGAGGACTTTATAAATATGGAATGTATATAAATAATAAATATATGCTCTATTAGTGAAGTGTAAGAAATATGTAAATATTTGTAAAAGAGACAGTTCAGATAGGCCAATAGTTGCCCTTCCCACACATGTAAGTATGTATAATACTTACATTGATGAAGATTTGGTTGCCCACAACATGTCTTAACAATGTAATTGAAAGTTCACTTTCGGAGAAATTAACAGGACAGATTTGAGACCTGGCAAAGAATACATATATAGATGGAGATGTGATGGAGTTAGAGAACTGTAAAGTATAGTTAATAATTTTTTGAATTGAATTGGAGAAAGCAAATGCACAGGTGACATATTTACAAAATCCTTCAGTAAGACAACAATGGACAACTATGGACAGCAGCATTAGTAGGAATTTAAAAAATGATGAGACAGCACAATGTTAAATGGTGTAAGTGAAGATGGCATTGTGCTTGGAGTGAGGTACTTTTGTGCCATAATGCTGCCATTCTGAATCAAATCAGGGGACTTGTAAATATTTAAGTCGGAGGGCGGAAGAATCATTGCCCCGAGGTAAGCTTCATCCAACACCAGGGTAATGGGACCTGCCCACGACTTGCAGCAGAGGCGGTCTCCAAGAAGGGGTGTACTCACTCTGACGCCAGGGCAAATGGGATGCCTCACACTGATGCTGCGTTCCAGCTAGTGACAGACAGCCAGGTGCGTGGCTGTAATTAAATGAACAGGCAAAGTTAATTGGATGAACAGTGGTGTAAACTAATAGAGTTAGACATTTTGGAAAGTAAATAGACGAAGGTGTCCTGCAACTATGCTACAAAAATTAGGCACACAATACTGTAGCCAATAGCAGAGCTTTTCTGTCTCGTTTTCCTTATATGTTCTGTGCCATAATGCTGCCCTTCTGAATCTAACCAGGGGACTCATAAATATTTATGTGGGAGGCAGGGAGGAAAATTCATTGCCCCGGGGTAAGCATTGTCCAACCCCAGGATAAAGGAGACTGCCTTAGACTTGCAGCAGAGGATGTCCCCAAGAAGTGTTGTACTCACTCTGATGCCAGGGCTGCGTGCCAGCTTGTAACAGGGAGCTGGAGCATGCAGCTTTTTAAATTAAATTATTGCTGCCTCCTGAGTGGACATGGGGGGAGTGATTTTGGCCTCATTTCTCCTATCTCCATGCTAGCGGTTCATGCTCATAAGCTTTTAATATGTTGAGTTAAGCCCTGGGGGCATCTGAGTACCTGTGTATGCGTCCAACTCTACAGGAAAGGCAGATGCTATATGTGAAGACCTCTCCTGCTAGTTCTAATAGCTTATGACATCTACTAGGAAGCTGTAACATCGTAAAGTATTATATCCTGGGAGCAGTGGTGTAATGGCAATTTGATCGTCCACTGTTTTGTTTTGATATTAGTTGTTAGCGTATTCACATTGCTCTCTCCGCCACCATTTTTGTTTAACTGAAAACTGTGACCTTTCGCCAAATTTACATTGGTGTCCATGTAGTTATTTATTTATTCAATTACAGTAATAGTAAGTCTGAATATGCAAAAGAGGTTTGGGTGTTATCAGCCCGCAACAATCAGTTTATTATTATTTTTTAATTGAATCAGAGAAAGCAAATGCAATGATGGCAAAGTTACAAAATCTTTCATTAAGGATGCAGACTGTGGCCAACATTGGTGAAAATTGGGACCGTTGTGAAAGGATCATTAGGAAATAGACTGGAAATGAATGTCAATGCTATAAATAGTAAATAGTAATAGTATAGACATAAAAAACTGCTCAAACATGACATTATTTTACCTACTTTTCACAATTTTTTTATTAAATCCAGATTCAAAACCAAAAGCTTAATATAAATGTGCGAGGTTTTACTTTAATAATGTGACTGATTTGCACATAAAACTAGTGCATGGCAAAGTGGTCCAAAAGGGCATTAAATTGAGTTCATATTAACTGAAGTCTAGAGTAAGTGAGTCAAGCTATTTAACAGAGCAGCACAGCAACATATTCTGATTACATGAGACCTTTACTTCATAATGATGGTTATTATCCTCCCGATGTAATAAATGATATTAACATTTATTAATATAAATAGCAGCATTTTCCTCTGCTTGTCTCCTCTTCTATTTTTTTCACCATTTACTTTGCAACTATACGAAGGAGAAATTAAATGTTCTGCTGACTACTGTAGCAACACTTTGTTAGTTTTACTATCATATTACCCTTGTTACAGTATATGAAATACAGTATATGATGTATCCTGCCTGCAGTATATGTTACAGTATTTGGTGTACAGTGTAAGATGTAATCTTACTATTGCAGTCTATGAGCAGAGGCTTCTGCTTACCAAGGTCAGCCGAGTTTTACCTTTTAACAAAATTTAAGAAACCGTTATCTACCTATTTATGCTGCTATAGACAGTTCAATACAGGTAACTCCAAGTTAAAATGTTGTACTAAAAACAAGGACACATTAGACTGTGAGGTTTCTAATCATTAGTTATGAATTTCAATTTTTTTTTTAATTTGTATATGATTTGTATCTGGTTCCTGGCTGAGAGTTTTGATCTAAAAGGTTCAAACTTGCACCTTAGTTCTTGCATGTTCTGACGCAAGCAAGGAAAAAGCTCCCTATTTTTTCATGTAACACACAAATACTGGCCAGATTTTTTTTATATATAATGTTGAGCTAGGACCAGCCCCCTCTCTGCTCTAAATGTGCCTGCACATGTTTCAACCCCCTCCCCCTTTGCAATAGTTTTGCCGAAGTGCAGAATTAAACCTTCTAGAACCCTTTAGTTGGATTTTCTCCAAACTCTGAATTAATTCCTCATTCATTATCTCTGGTCTGGGTGAAAAGGGTTATGAAAGCTATATTTAACACCATAGAACCTCATTTTGAAATAACCTCTGTATTTGTAATGTGAATAGACATCATAATATTCAGAAGATATTTGGTACTTTTTTCTAGATGGAGGACATGTGAGCTGCCATGGCTGTAAGTGTGGCTCTATTGAACAAACTGTCAGATACATAAGCATTTTACAGCTGATATATTCCATACTTGCGGCTGGTACCCATGGGTGTCCTCTTACTATCATTTATGATGTTTCTTGATTATTCATGCCATAATTACTTTAGTATCTTTTTTCTCTTGTCTAGTTTATTTTTATACTGATGTTTGATACATTGACTATGCATTTGCCATGTATTCTATTTTATGTATTTGTGAACCTATGCGCTGGTCTCTTATGTATTACCTAAAAATTCTAAGAAAAATGTGAGCAAAAACATGTTAATATTATTATTATCTTTATTTATTTATTAATAAGGCTCCATAAATGAATAAATGCTGTACATAGAAGAAACAGTAGAATAGTACAAGGCATAAACAAGACATTACAATAAAGGCAAAATCAGTGCACTGCAGATTAAGCAAAACAGTACTATAGAACACACAGCAAACGAATGGCCAAACCAACAGGAAACAAAGTGCTGAGCAGGGAATAGTCCCTTATAGCAACTAGAGTTGGGGAAGGTGGAGGTTAAAAAACACACAGATATTAAGATGGCTAACATACATTTTTGATTCAGTTGGTACTGTTGCAAATTTGCAGATGTAAGCTACAGCAACTTTAGAATAAACATTTTAATTGTAAGAAAATGCAATGCCTTGAGGAAATGTTGTGTTGCTATTGGAGGTAAAGATGCTGGTCTATTGGTAAAATGTCTTTCTTGCGGACCTAGATAACTTGTCTTCAATTAGAAGTTTATATGATAAATCCATCAATATAGATTTAATTTATTTAAATAAGCCTAGCTGCTTTTGCTTTTAGATATGGTGTGTGAATTATGTTTCATCTAGAATTGCATTGTACAGCAACCCTAATATCTAAGATAATAGTCCCAATGTCCAGCATCATTTTACCAGTAACAAACATAATAGTCCCAATGTCCAGCATGATATATAGCTCAAATGTCCCTATATTATGTAACTTCATTGTCCATCCATATAGTTTAGTTACTGTTACGAATGGTGAAATAGCTGGAATGGTGTGATAGTTATTTTATGTGCGTATTGTCGCTAACCAATAACGATTATCGAACCTCGATTTGTGTTTCCAACGCACAAAGATTTATTCGCAATAAGTGGAAACAAATATGCTCAAGCGAAGTAATAGTAAATACAGCCGTTACTTATCGCAGGCGCTCTGGATCCAGTACAGTCATTCAATCCTGAAGTCTGGGGACAAGATGTCTGCCCTCTGGATCACAAGCTGCTGCTTATATACACAATTAAATACAGTAATACAATGAAGATGGTATGGCTTGTATCTATTGGTCCGGGTCTCAGGAATGTCCAAGGGGTCGTCAATTATTGGCTGGTTCATCCTAAGGAATCCAAAGGAGGGGGTCCTCTCTGCAGGGGGTATGCTCTGCTCTTCCCGCCAGAATTCCTTAGTCTTAAGTAGTTCATAATTCTCTATCATTCATAACTTGCGTATGCACTCTGCGATTCCCTCGCAGAGTGAACCAAACAGTAGGATATGCAACAAGGTTCATTATGATACCACTCATGATGTTATTCCTTTAACCCGTTCTGTGTATTTCACTAATATGCATGTAACTCTGATATAACATATAAATACTACTATATTTCGACATAACTGACTATGTGTTGCAACTACCAATAATGGGTACTATTTTATAAGTATGCGTGTTAGTGCGAATGTATGGTAAAAGACCAATTACTGTTGCTGCCACGTGTAGTGGATGCGTACGCCCTTTCACGCCGTAGCGTGCCCTTGTACGTCGATGCGTACCGTATGCATCTTTTCAGACAAAGACAACCAAGTTTGCTAGACTTTAATTGAAATGACTTTATCCAATTTGCTGACTTCGACAGTTCCACCCTTTGATAGTGTAATAAACTATCACCCAATCACCGTTTCAAGTTCAGGATTATACAATACTTCTTCACAGACCATGATCTCGGTATCTGGTACCACCCTTTCCGTCTCTTTCTTAGTGTTACTCCCATGAGACCGTTTTCCACACTTCAACACAGTAGGAACACATTTGACAACTAAACCAATTGCTAAGATGACACCCAGTATAAGGAGAAGGAGCTTACCTACACTAGCAACCATTTCCTGTACCCACTCCCCCAGACCGGAGAACCATTTTGCTGGGTTCAACCATGAGAACCAACCCGCCACCTTTTCCCCGACCTCATATAACGAAGAATTATGGCTCTTTCGAAATTCCCATTTCAGCTGCAAAATTTCATCCATCTTCCGGTCTATAACCTCTTTAGGGTCTTCCGTATTATTAGTAATGTACGTGCAACATTTGACACCGAACTGGGTGGCCAGTGTCACACAGTACCCACCAGTAATAGAGGTGAGATAATTTAGTACCAGTCTATGTTGCACCAACTCCTTCTTGTACGCTTGTAGCTCCCTTCCAGTATACCTGAAAGTGTCATCATACATCTCGGTGATATTATCTATTAATTTAGCTAGGTCTTGGATATATCTAAAGTTTAATGTTCCCCGGGCGGTCCTGGTGAGATCTAGAGCAACCATAACTTGGAAACCAGCAGTTTCACTAATCAATTTTGTAGCTATGGGTTCCTCACCAGGAATCATATTTCTCTTGCCACGGTGTTCATACTGTGTGTGTATGTATGGTGGTGATGTAGTCTTGTGAATATCTACCATTTCTTCATGAGTAATAGTCATGATTTCAGGAACCAGTTTAGCTAAGAAACACAAGCCCTTGGAACTCGGAGTCACCCAGGAATAAGCTTTCCTCCCACAAACAAAATACACATCATCAGGGAGAACATAAGGAACAGTATGTCCATGAATTATATCACACAGAGTTTTGATAAAACTACCCATGCCTAGTGTCTCCATCTGCTCTAGACACGTGTCGGCATTAATGATATTTTCACATTTATCTGTAGAGACTTTTCCAATAGATACCTTCTTATGTTTGGTTATACGCCCTAACTTGTGACTTCCATCAGCATTCCTGCCTAGTAGTGACCTTGTGAGTCTCTCTCTAAAATGAGTGTGGCGAGCCATTGTCTGATCTGATAGGTCAGCCTCCCAATTCTCCAGGCGCTTTGCATGAGATATGTTTAGGCACAGCAACGATCTGCCTATGGAGTATTGTCGAAGCGTCAGACTAGGGGACCTAGTGTTATTGTACCTCCCTTCTATGGGCCTCCCACCCCTTAATTCGAGTACTTCGGATATGTTTAGCGGGAATGGCACTAGTCCTATGTTATGCTGCCCTTGAGGCACGTGAGAGCACACGCAACACTCAGTTTGGTTTAGCACCTTACCCACCAGGGAGTGATAATCCTCCAAAGGATGCCCGCCTATATTCAGAGTACTGGGGGACTGGCATCGTTGGATGCATCTCTCGTCAACTAGGGAGTTGCAGAACTTGCAGATACAATACTCATCAGACAATAGCCCCTCACACTGCCTCCGAGTTCCTGAGCTAGCAGACCTTTTCATAACCCCTGGACCAAGTTTGATAATGGGCTGCTCAGGATATCCTATTAACTTTTCTTCGGCCTCTATTTCATCCGTATCACTCCCAGAACTCCCCTCCGTCCTCCATCCTCCTTCACAAAAATAGAATGTCCTAGAAAAAGTAAAAACAAGGAAAATCCTGGAACAAAAGAAAAACAAAAACCGCCACTCCATCGCTGGAAAGATAGTTCTGAGGCAACGTCTCTGGTTCAGGTGTCTCAACTGCAGGCTTTAGGTCTCCCGGAACAGGCTCACAAGTGACAGCTCTATGTCGTCGGTCTGAGTCTTGTCTTGCACTTTCTCCGGATTATGGACTCTCCTGCAGTGGGTGGAATGGACCCAAGTGTCTCTCTCTGCAACCTTCAGTGATGTAGTACTGGTCAGCAGCACTTGGTACGGGCCTTCCCAACGGTCTGTTAAACAACCTGAACGTAAGAAATTGCGGATCATAACATAGTCTCCAGGTTCAACATCATGACAGTTCGTCTCTGGCATACCAGGTGACAGCATTTTTAGTTTTTGTTGTTGTTGTTTCAGCTGTCTACTCATTCTTATAAGATATTGTACAGTCACTTCATTATTACACTTTAAGTCGTCTTGTGGACTCACGATCAAATGAGGTTGTCGTCCGAACAGTATCTCAAAGGGGGACAGATTAAGAGGAGGTCTAGGAGTGGTTCGAATGCTGTGGAGGACCAACGGCAAAGCCTCAGGCCATGCCAACCCAGTTTCAGCCATTATCTTACCTAGTTTGTTCTTGATAGTACCGTTTACTCTCTCCACCTTACCACTGGCTTGTGGTCGGTAAGGGGTGTGAAGTCTGCTACTGATTCCCATGAGTTTACACATATTTTGGAAGACATCACCAGTAAAATGGGTACCCCTATCACTTTCAATGATTCTAGGGATACCGAACCTACACACAAAGTCTTGTACAATTTTCTTTGCAGTGAACACAGCAGTATTAGTGGCTGCCGGATATGCTTCTACCCAACCTGAAAACACATCAATACACACTAACACATATTTTAGATTCCTGCACGGTGGTAGTTGGATATAGTCGATTTGTATTACCTGAAAAGGTCCGTCTGTAGGAGGGATGTGGGATGGCTCAGTTGGAATAGTTTTCCCAACATTTTTCCTCAAACAAGTAAGACATGACATTGCCTTGTTACCAGCTTGAGAGGAAAATCCGGGAGCACACCAATATGCTCTTACCAGTTTGCACATACCTTCTTTACCCAGGTGAGTCAGGCCGTGTGCTGCTTCAGCCAGGCTTGGGTAGTATGTTCGGGGAGCTACAGGCTTACCTTGTCCATCCCTCCAGAGTCCTGAGGACTCTTGACCACATCCCTTCGCCTTCCAGACCGCCTTCTCCTGCAGGGAACACAAATCTTGCATTTCAATTAATTTCTGCGTGTCTAATGTCTGAAAAACCATCATAGTCTCGGTCGATACAGTCATAGGTTGCCCTGCTGCCCATTTAGCAGCTTCGTCTGCCCTGTTGTTGCCCAATGACACTGGGTCTTCTTCAAAGGTATGGGCTTTGCACTTTATGACGGCTACTGTTCTGGGTAACTGTATCGCTGTCAGAAGTCCTTTTATGTGTTGTGAGTGTGCCACTGGTGTACCTGCTGCTGTCGTAAAGTTTCTAAGACGCCAAAGGGCCCCAAAATCGTGCACTACCCCGAAGGCGTACCTAGAGTCAGTATATATATTGGCTGATTTACCCTCTGCCAGTTCACACGCTCTCTTTAGTGCTACTAGTTCCGCCACCTGGGCTGAGTGAGGTGGACCAAGGGGTTCAGCTTCTACCACATCCTGATCGTCTACAACAGCGTAACCAGTACATAGCTCTCCTGTCTCTGTCTGTCTATGGCAACTTCCGTCTGTATAAAACGTAAAATCTACATTTTCTAAGGGGGTGTCACGTATGTCGGGCCTTGCAGTAAAGGTCTGATTCAGGTGTTCCATACAGTCATGCGTGTCAGTATTCTTGCCTAACTCATCTTCAACCAGGGTCTCCTCACCTCCCACCCTTTGTGTCTCTTGAGACACATACGGAAGGTATGTAGCTGGATTTAGGGTGCTACATCGTTTGATGGTGATGTTTGAGGGTGCCATCAGGGCTAGTTCCCACTTTGTGAATCTAGCTGAAGAAACATGTCTGGTTTGGGCTGAATTTAACAGAGCTGATACAGCATGGGGTGTATAGATGGTTGAATTATGTCCTAATACTACATCCTCGCTCTTACTTACTAGAAGGGCCGTTGCTGCTACACTTCTGAGACATGTTGGGAGTGATCTTGCCACATTGTCTAATTGTGCACTGTAGTATGCTACCGGTCTGCTAGCGTCACCATGTTTCTGTGCGAGGACACCTGCTGCACAGCCATCAGCTTCTGTACAATATAGCTCAAAAGGCTTTTCATAATCAGGTATTCCCAATGCAGGTGCTCTTGTCAGACTATCTTTAAGATTGCTCTGACTCTTCTGTGTGTACGACACGTTCTGGTTTTGAGGAAGAGACTAGCTCCTGCAATGGTAATGCCAGAATAGAAAAACCTGGGATCCAGGACCTACAGTATCCACACATCCCCAAGAAAGTACGAATCTGCTTCTGGCTCTGCGGCAGGGTCATGTGTTGTATGGCCTCAATTCTGTCGGTTGTCAGGTGTCTTAGCCCCTTAGTGAGGCAGTGTCCTAAGTATTTGACCTTAGTCTGACATGGCTGTAATTTATCCTTTGCCACCTTGTGCCCTGTTTGTGAAAGATGAAGCAACAACAATTTAGTATCATGTAAACATGACATAAAAGAATCAGAGCACAACAACAAATCGTCCACGTATTGAATTAGAACAGACCCATTGTGGGGTTGAAAGGATTGCAAACAGTCATGTAAGGCTTGGGAGAAAATACTGGGGCTGTCAATGAACCCCTGGGGTAGTCTGGTCCATGTGTATTGCACTCCCCTGTAGGAGAATGCAAAAAGGTATTGGCAGTCAGGGTGAAGAGGGACTGAAAAGAAAGCAGAACATAGATCAATGACAGTAAAATGACTGGCAGACGGTGGAATCTGCATGAGGATGACAGCTGGATTCGGCACTACGGGGAATTGGCTCTCAACAACTTTGTTAATTCCCCTTAAGTCGTGGACTAATCTATAGCCCCTCCCCCCACTCTTCTTCACAGGGAAAATGGGACTATTTGCTGTACTGGCTGTACGAATTAAAATCCCTTGTTGTAACAGCCTCTCAATAACAGGATATACCCCTAGTTCCACCTCCGGTTTTAATGGATACTGTAGGATTTTTGGAGCTATCCTACCACTTTTTAGATTGACCATGACAGGGGCTACGTTTGCCATCAGTCCAGTGTCCTGTCCATCTCTGGTCCATAGGGAACCTGGTATTTCCAGCAACATCCCCTTTACTTGAGATGGACTTTGTTCTATAACAGGAGAGTGTAACATTAACCTTGGAGGGGTGTCCAATATGTCCTGTACCTCATGTGCAACCTTCTCGGGTATATCTAGGAACACACCATCTGAAGTACAGTATATGACACATCCCATTTTACATAACAAGTCTCTCCCTAGCAAGTTAGTAGGAGCCGCTGCAGCCAAGAGAAACGAATGCTTAGTATGCAGAGGCCCGATAGTAACTTCGGCGGGTTTAGTTAGAGGATAATGTAACACTTTTCCCGTCACCCCCATAGCTGGAATAGTTTTGCTGGTCACCTGTAGATTGAAAGGAGAGGTTATCACGGATCGGGCCGCCCCTGTATCTACAAGAAAAGTTTGTTTCCTGCCAGCTATGTCAACTATCATTGTTGGTTCTTCACTCTGACTCTCAGTTAACCTCACTGGCTGTAGACTACAGGTATGACCTGACCCCTAGCGCTGACTATTGATTTCCCGCGCAGCATTTGCTGCCGTAATATGCGCAGGTAGATGTGAGTCTTCTAGTCTATGTGAATCCTTTCTTGGAGGATATCTATGTGACCCACCCCTATGTGTATTGAGTCTTTCTTTATTACAATCTCTCCTGTAATGTCCTTCCTCGTTACAGTTGAAACACCTGATCACTTTAGGTTTCCTGTTATATGGGTTGTATGCTGGTGGTCGTGTATGCACCCCTTCTAGAGCCTGTATACTTACCGTCATTAACCTATCACTTTTCTCTTCCCTTTTTCTAAAAAGGTTCTTGTCATGCTCCACAGCAGACTCCCTAAGGAAGTCTACCGTGACGCCTCTCCAATTAGGTAATGTGGTTTGTACTCTCGTCTTTAAATTTTCCCTAAGGCCATCCATCAGTACCCCTACAGCTACCTCTCTGTGATGTGGGTCCTCACTTATGTTGGATATCCCAGTAAATCGTGCAATCGCTGTTATAGCTCTAGCAAAGTAATCTGAGGCAGTTTCACTATCCTTTTGTTTAATGGTGAAAATCTTACTCCAATTTACTACTACTGAAAAACAGATGGCTAAGTGTTTGACAATTTGTTCTATATTCCGTTGGTTAATCTCATCAGTCAGGGTGTCATCTTCTTCCAACAAACAATCTCCAATAAATTTTTGTATGTTAGTATTGGGAGGAAGACACGCCCTCAACACTACCCGCCAATCCTTACTGGTTGGTTCGTGAGCATTCCCTAAGTCTTTAACAAATTTTTGACATTTAGCTAACTCCTTTCTAGGGTCCGGGAATTCAGTCATAATGGAACGTAATTCTGATCTAGTCCAGGGACAATGCATTGTAACATTTCTTAAAGGAACTACACCATCCTTATCCGGCTTCCCATTGGGAACTGATATTGTGCGGACCGGGAACACACCCTCTGGTACACTAACTTCAGGGGACGCTACAGGATTTACAGGCCCTAGATTTAGAACACTTTCACTCCTAGTGATCACGCTACTCTCACCTATCTCAGCCATTTTCTCATACTTGCGCTGAGCCTCTAGTACATTAACAGCATGGGCAATGGCCGAAATCACAGTGGGTTCATCTTCGTTTTCAGATACACTTGATTGAAACTGATTTAAAACAGGGTACAACTTAGTAATTTTTCTATTTTCAGTTTTAACAACGGCTGTACTTACCCCTCCCGCCACATAAGGTGGCGGGGGCGCGCTTGCGCTGAGTTCGCCACGCTTCTCAATGGTTACATCCACCTTGCGCGCGCTTTTCGCCACGCCTATTTCCGGTTTGCATTCGCTGCTCTGCCACGTGTTACCTTCCATTTGCCACAATTTTAAACAATCATTATGTCTATTTCTCTTTTTCGTTGACTTGATCAACCATATTTTATCTTTTACAGTATTCAGTACCTCTGCATTAAAACTCCCTATTGTTGGGAAAGGCCTATCACAAGCTTTGGTCATCCCGACCCACGTGTCACAATACACAGTTGCATATGCACCATACTTCTTATACATGAGAAACCTCGCTGAACCAATAGGGCCTTCCTTAGGCAGTACACTGACCATCTCTAGCGTATGCTTAGCACCCATGTTGAACAATATACCTTCTACCCGGAACACAGACACACCGCAATGCTCTGTTCCTTCTGGCCAAATGTGAAATACAGACACACCGCAATGCTCTGTTCTTTCCACCTAATAATTTCAACTCTGTTGCTATACTCACCGCTAGAGATCTATAATCCTCGGTGAACGTATTTCCTTTAGCCGCGCTCACTCGCTTTTCCCTAATACAGAAATATCACTGTGGGCCCCAAGGGCTATCAGCTCCTCGATACCCTGGCTAAACCACAAAATCTGCTGAGTTTATTATCGCTGGGAGCGCAAAGTCGATACAATCAACCTGCCTTTCCAGTATAATTCCTCCTAGCTGCTTCACCAATTCGCACTAACGGTGCAACCGGATCGCACTGCCTACCAATACTAATTATTAGCAAACCTTGCGATCTATTGGTAGCGCTTTGCGAAAACCCAGTTTTCGCATTCGGTATACCTGCCCTGTATACCGTCCTTCAGTTGGGCAATCCGCCTCGTCAGACAGCAACTGAGCACCTCAACAATAAAACAGTGTATCTACGTTACAACATCACACACTATACACCTTTTCTGCGCAGAAAATCAAAAGTTCCCAACAATAGTAATAATGTCTCAGAGGCTTTCACAAGTAATTATACTATGCATGTATAATAACTATCAAAACGATTGTTTAACCACGTGGCAAGTTTACCGGAAGTTCGCGTACGCACAGCAGGAAGTACACATACGCTAAACAATGCAATACAGTTAAAACGCACAATGACAGAAAAAAGAAACAGTTTTCTCTTTTGTCCCTAGGTTCTAGTTAGCGTGCCCTAGATAATGCAAAACGGACATTCGGTTTCGCAACACAGAGTAACATTCAGGTTTTGAACACCATGCGTTCTTACCCGTTTATGACGCGTCTCCACCCTTTGTTGAGGAACCGAAATCCGTTGGTCTTGCGTATCATCGGCAACGAAACCTCCAAAGCTCACGAGCCCCCAATTGTTATGTGCGTATTGTCGCTAACCAATAACGATTGTCGAACCTCGATTTGTGTTTCCAACGCACAAAGATTTATTCGCAATAAGTGGAAACAAATATGCTCAAGCGAAGTAATAGTAAATACAGCCGTTACTTATCGCAGGCGCTCTGGATCCAGTACAGTCATTCAATCCTGAAGTCTGGGGACAAGATGTCTGCCCTCTGGATCACAAGCTGCTGCTTATATACACAATTAAATACAGTAATACAATGAAGATGGTATGGCTTGCATCTATTGGTCCGGGTCTCAGGAATGTCCAAGGGGTCGTCAATTATTGGCTGGTTCATCCTAAGGAATCCAAAGGAGGGGGTCCTCTCTGCAGGGGGTATGCTCTGCTCTTCCCGCCAGAATTCCTTAGTCTTAAGTAGTTCATAATTCTCTATCATTCATAACTTGCGTATGCACTCTGCGATTCCCTCGCAGAGTGAACCAAACAGTAGGATATGCAACAAGGTTCATTATGATACCACTCATGATGTTATTCCTTTAACCCGTTCTGTGTATTTCACTAATATGCATGTAACTCTGATATAACATATAAATACTACTATATTTCGACATAACTGACTATGTGTTGCAACTACCAATAATGGGTACTATTTTATAAGTATGCGTGTTAGTGCGAATGTATGGTAAAAGACCAATTACTGTTGCTGCCACGTGTAGTGGATGCGTACGCCCTTTCACGCCGTAGCGTGCCCTTGTACGTCGATGCGTACCGTATGCATCTTTTCAGACAAAGACAACCAAGTTTGCTAGACTTTAATTGAAATGACTTTATCCAATTTGCTGACTTCGACAGTTAATATAAAATTATAGCAACCACACGCCTATAATGGGATCCAGTAAAGGAAGGCTATAAAAAAAAGAACAGTTGTTGTTGTGCTAGGACTCTCAGGTCTCCCAGATATATAGGGGCATTTCCCACAAATACTTGTGAAGCTAGTCTCAGTAAAGTAGACACATTTTGTCTGCTCTTGTATTTAATAATGGGTGCAGCTATTTTACTTGAGTCGTAGTCTATATTACGGGGAATGACAATGGCACAGTGAATTATTCAAGGCATTATTTATTATACTATCTATTGTATATATTTTTAACTGAGGTGCAAGTCCAGAGTGTAACTTGCCCATTTTCCAGACCAGCTTAAAATTCGGTAAGATAGGGATGATTAAAAAGAGTGTGGAACCAGCACTATAAGTAATTACCATTAAAAAGGAACATATTAGTGCTTTATTTTCTCCATTCATTGTAAATGAAAGCCTATTTATCCACCTCTTACTACAATGGTTAAACATTATATTGTTTGTCAGGAATATCTGCTAACTAGGCATCACTGTTGATGAGATTGATTTGTTTTTACTAACAGAAATCCATGAAATGCATAAATCTCAATATAAATCATATGCTCATTAGGCATGGAAACAAAATTCTTTATTTATTTGCAAATTGCATTTATTAACTAATTTAAAGGTTCAACCAAGTAGACAAACAATAGGTGGTATATTTACTAAACTTCGGGTTTGAAAAATGGAGATGTTGCCTATAGCAACCAATCACAGTCTAGCTGTTATTTTGTATAATGTACTAAATAAATAATAACTAGAATCTGATTTGTTGCTATTTTCAAATCCGCAGTTTAGTAACTATAATACTTTTCAGAGTATTTTTTTTTTTATACTTTTTTTAACCAATTCTTTTCCTTACAGTAAAATGGCAGTATTTAGTAAAAGTCATTGTGTTTTTGTTTTCTTTTGTTGTACTATATTTTGCATTGTTAAGTAATCTGTGCATGAGGCATAGAAAAATAAAATAAATCTAAGTTTGGAAAATGTGTTTGTATGTCCACATTATAATATACTCTAAATGGCAATCCAGAAACAAAGGACTATATTTCCAAAGTACAAAATAGTGTTAGTATGTCTACATTTATGGAGAAGTGCATTGGTTTACTGAGAAAGAAGGCAGTGTTTGTGGAGGACAGAAGTTTGCATTAGCCAAAAGGAGGAGTTGAGTAGAGTAGGGGTGTTACTTGCCAGGGGAATAACTAGACATTATTGGGAACCGTAGCAAAATTTTGTAAGATCCCCATTTACTGACCAATAGTGAAAATCTCATATATATATTTGGGATCTTGAAAGGGAAGCTGGGTCACCTGGGGGTAAATGTATCAAGCTGAGAGTTTTCCGGCGGGTTTGAAAAGTGGAGATGTTGCCTATAGCAACCAATCAGATTCTAGCTGTCATTTTGTAGAATGTATTAAATAAATGATAGCTAGAACCTGATTGGTTTTTCAAACCCGCCAGAAAACTCTCAGCTTGATACATTTACCCCCTGGAATGCGAACCCCATAGCAGCTGCACCCACTGCACCTTTGGTAGTTACACTCTTTCTTCTCTCCTCAAGAGAGGACCAGATCTACAATTTATGGTGATGAACAAATATTTGGTGATTGTCCACAAAGAATACCATTACAGGGTTTAAACATACTAAGTGTATGTTAACCTTGTCTCTGTTTATGACTGTGTATGTTAACCCTACCCTTCTCTCCTTAAATACTGAGGTAGAGAATGTAAAATACAGTACAATTACACAGCAAATCTATGGAAGTGGAAATTAAATAACCCACCCCACCCTCCTCCCCAACAAAGCAGAAATATACAACAGCAGAACTCCAATGTAAAATCAGTCAAAACATCACATTGTAACATGGATACACTGTCACAAGGGATGAATACATATCCCACATGTCTAATGGTAGCCACAAGTGACTAACAAGAATAGCATTGGTACAAATTGCAGGCAACAGCATCACAGTAGAAACTCCTAAAATTGACACTACTGTGACATCACTAGACATTCAAACAGACCTACGCACAGGGCTGTGGCTGGATGCAGCATAAACGCAACATATCACATAGGATCCCCTTTCAAAAAGAGTTCTTCAAGTCATAACTTTTATGTGTTGTCAGTGCTACTAAAAATACCACATAGTCTGAATGGTAATTGTTTCCATAGATGTTGGTGATTTCAGTTTTCTTTCTAAGCACTCCACTCTAACTAATTTTTAGAGTGGCTGACTGGGTGGAGTCACACGTGGAAATGTGGGCTGACCTCTGTGACACAATAGATTCCAAGCTTATTGTTGAAGGGTGGGAGGAGTCACAGCAGAGCCATGAATGTTACAAGGGAAAGAGAAATAATTTATACTTTCTAGGTGAGTTGAAGTTATGAAGTTTTGTGGAGCAGTTAAAAAAAAGATTTCAGATTTAAATTAGATAGAGCTGGATATTTTTAGAGGTGTTTCATAGCCCTTTCATCTTTCCAAAGTCACTTTTTTTAACACCAGCTCTGAGATTGGATCTTATAGAGCATGTTTAATGGAATGCACTTTACACTTCAAGTTGGTCTTTTGTACAGTTCATCTCTTCAGCACACTTTAGAACACTTCTACTTTACATCTCTAAAGACTGGCAAGTAAGAGTGGACCTTGAGGTGGGCTGAGTGCACCATATGGCACATTGCTACAAAACCAAAGTCATTTTTGATGCACATTCAGTGCGCTTAGGTCCACAGTGGTTAAATGTTTACATTTTCTGAATACAAATGATCCATACATTTGTTGAAGACCTAAGATGATTCTTGACAGATATACTTAACTAATTAATTCAATTATGCTTTATATTTTGGAATGGGGGCCTTTTTGTATTATCTATTTCTGAGAATTGCACTGTCACTACTGCAGACAAATATTGCCGATTTGCCATAATGGTATTGCATAACCATTGCACCTTTTTATAACCACATTAATTTTGAGGTGACCATCTCTCATTGTAGCATTTGCGCATTTTTGCGCATGTATATTACAAAAAAGAAGCTCATCATGCTTGGGAGAGGGTTAGGGAGGGAAGTAGATGCTTTTTACATGTATTTTTTATAAACTATGTAAACATATTTTTTTTATCACTTCTTTTTTCCATCAATGGTTTTTATAAAACTTTTATCAGAATTAGGGGTTATAAAAAGAGGGGAGGTAAAGGTTTGCAATTTTGGGAGATAGTATAGGAAGGAATACATAGTGGGGGTAGACATATTACGAAATAACGTGTACATTTTCATTTTCTCTGAAACCTCTCATCTAACATTGGGTAAATTTCCAAAGCCGGAGATCGTGTTATGATTGTGATGATTGTTGTGTGCAGTTTACCTGACTGATTTGGTGAAGAGCCTTCTTCATATGTTCCACATTCATGCAATTTAAACTGTTTTATGATGGGAGAAGAAGCTGCATTAGAACAGGGCACCCCCACTCTCTCCATCTCTAAACAACATTGGATTTTGGCAACAATTTTACTCAGAGTTAGGGGTGAAAAGACTTTCCCTTGCTGTGCTATTGCTGACCTATTTCCTTTTTTTGTGCCATCCAAAACATTTTTATTAGCTTTGGGTAGGCCCCATACAGTGAGTGGAAAGCGGACTCCTCTGCAGAATAACATTACTATGTCTGATGCTATCTGAACCTAATAGCAGCTTGTATGTAAGTTACTATAGGATTCAGGTAACACTCAAACTAATAGTTTTAGTGGCAGGGATGTTTTGATCAGGAGCTCCTTTAAATTTGGGGTGCATACCTCATAGATAGTTCCTGGTGATGTCATAATGATCTCTCCAGGTTATACTGATTGCAGAAGTGCTTTGTACTTTGTCATTCAACACCTTGTGTTCAAGGGATTGTTTTCTAAACTTAGTTGCTTTTAATGTACATAGAGTACAGTGCTTCTCTCTTTACTTCCATTGCTAGACATCTATTCCTTAGGAAAAGGCCTGTTGGCAGGAACAAGGAGAGTGCAGCAAGCATCACACAACTCTCCTCACTCATGCCGATCTGGTCTTTTTGTAGTCAGCAGCAGCAGGAGCCAGCTGAGAAGTGTCAATGGACCCACCAACCCGAGTGAACTATGGAGTCCACGTAAGTAAACTTTTTGGTTGGGATATAAACATCAAAATCTTTAAAATGCATATTTCACAGCAGCATGGTGCTTCTTCTATGAGGTATTGACTTTTTTCAGTGGATATTTTTATATTTCTTGTATAAAATTAGAAAGATGCATCTAAGCATATCACAGTTACTAGGTAACAAACTCTCTGTTTGTTGCTTATTTATTTCACAATCAAAAAATGAACAGCAGGAGACAATTCATCTGCACCTGTTTTCATTGTGAGTTTTTAATATTTCAGTCTGTTGTGCTTCTGGGAACATGCTTGTGAGTTGTATATGTGTGAATCATCAAATTCACTACAATAAGCAAAGTAGTTATCTTGTCCATCAATAAAAAGCATCTTAAGTTAATACAATATTGTTGCAACCTGCAAAAGAAACTGGTAATACATTTTTTTTTCTGTCAAATAATTCACATTTTTTCTTCTCTGTAGAATATACCTTTGTGGATTTAAATATTACTATTTTTACAGCCATAATTTAAAAATAAATTTGTAATCTGCATAGCTAAGGTATTTCCGGAACATTGAATTAGGTTCACAGATTTCTAGGAGTATATTGCAGAATACTGTGTATAAACCACAGAATGACATTGCTGGAGAAACTCAAAATATAAGTTCTGAATAAGAATCTACAATGTGCCAAATGATATTTTTATTCAAACAAAGCCAATGTATATTTTGAGCTTGTAGAAGAAATGTTGAGTGACTTATCTAGGGATGTGGCATCCTTGTTCAATTAAGAGCTTTTAAATTTCTTGTGTGCATGCTCAAAATACATTATGATAAATGTACTTTTCCTCTAGAAACATATTAATGAGACATGAGGGAGATAAGAGCACAATGGTGATTGATCATCTCTGCACCTTTACCTCTTGCCCCAGCATTTAATTCTAGCAAAGATACATTAGTGTTTGATAAAGGAAATATTTCTCCTCGATTTTAAAATATACAAATCGCTTTTTTAATTCTGTGAATATTGAATAGTTCAGTTGTAAAATGCTACTACTACTACTACCACTACTATTATAAGCAATAATAATATAAATAATAAAAATAATATCAACTGCGCCCCCTACTGTGGAATATAATCATATTAGATGTCACTAAGATGGCTGTGACCATATATAGACACAAGGCAGCAGGTCAGCAAAGTTTGAGGTTATTTGTCCTATCCTTATAGTTCACTTTCAAAATGTGATATGCTTTATCATATATCTTTGGACTCTTGGACTATATATTTATATGCATGTACACAAACACATATGCACGCACCAACCCCAGCTGAATGGTTCCCCGCACCAGTTCCAAAAATTTCATTGCTGCATTTGTCTGAGCTATAATGGCTGAGGCCCTGTGAGAGCTCTGTGATGTGGTGTACTAGAAAATCAGAATGTAAACTGCAGCTTCTTCTCCCATTGTACACTATACACTGTATCACAAGGTTACCATTAAGTTTTGGGTAGAGCAGTAATTAGTTAGCAAATCTAGCCACAGACAAGAGAGGTGTGCAGGAATTGAAACACATTGCAATATCTGACATAACATTAAGTCAGAATGTGCCATAGATATTAGATTTTTTTTTTAATTTTCTTACAGAGAAAATTGTTCAAAAGGTGGATAATAATAATAATAATAATAATAATAATAATAATAATAATAATAATAATAATAATAAAAATAATAATAATGCAGTTAAACAACAATATTTAAATGTAACCTATATTGTATCTTTGTATACAAACTATGTAGCATATATTTTTGCTTTAAAACTAATGTTATATTTTGTAGTTACTTACAAATTGCAGATTAAAGGAGTCCGAGCTATATGTTAACTAATATGTTATGCAAAGTTCCCAAGCTTACAGGGAATTGTCACCGCATAGTAAATTTAGCTCAATGTCCTTCTACACAGTAATCATCTTCCTCCTCATTTTCCGATCACTCAAAGGTTTGTGACTTTTGTGTTAGCCTCGTTCAGGTGGTTACAATTAAGTATTTGAATCACTGTTGTCAATCCATTCATATGGAAGCTGAATAGATGTTAATTAAAATCATAATCAATACTTTGTTGTCTTCAAAAGTCAATTTTCTTGGGAGCCTCGCTGTTAAATCGTAATACATACATTATTAACATTTTCTGAAAAAAAAATGGCAAAACATTGCTTAAAAAATAGAACAAAATGAAATAAATAAAATAACACCAAATGTACTGAATAATTATCAATCTTCCATTTTTATTACTGTAAGTCTTCCTAAAAATTAGTTAGCTACTTCCAGTTCCAAAATTGTAAAGGTCCCTCCTGGGGACTGCTTCTTTCATAGGGGACTCCATCATGAAGCCAAGCTTGCACAATAGAGAAGACTATGTACAAGGCTGTAGGGAATAAGATATAATTTTGGGTCTTCCACTCACCACATCCTGCCCTCGCATCACACTGCTGATTTAATAGTATTTAGAACTCCCAGGGCTGCATCTTTAGTGCTATATGTTCATGCTTACATGGGGGCTTATTGTGGCAAGGGCAAGCCTGACATATCTGATTCTTCAAGGGGCAGAAAATGAGATATGTTGCTCATCATCTGTTAAATCACTCTCTGCATGCCCAAAACCGGGCCATACGCCATAGGACGCAGCCACGTTCAATTCCTCATCTAACGCTAAGGACACTTATGACAGCCTATGATTTCAGGAAGGCAATGGGACAGGGAGGGGAGTTTGCCCATAGTCAGTGTACAGTAAGGACGTGCCAATTGCGAGTGCACGCAGCAGCGTCCTTTTCAAGCCCTGGGTATCTCTCTCATCATCATCAGCATCATCATCAATATTTATTTATATAGTGCCAGCAGATTCTGTAGCGTTTTACAATTGGGAACAAACATTAATAAGACAATACTGGCTAATACAGACAGAGAGGTAAGAGAAGCCCGCTCGCAAGCTTACAATCTATAGGACAATGGGAGTTTGAAACATTGTCAAAGGACATATTGCACAATGGACCACCTAGAATGCAAAGGTAAAAGTATTGAGTGTGCTGTGTGTGTGGCAATGTTGGTCAGAGGGTTGTTGTCTTGGGTTCACTGTTTAGAGGATGGTAATAGGGTAATCTAGGGAAATTAAGATGGTGGTTGAGGAATTTCATAACCTTGTCTGAAGAGGTGGGTTTTCAGTGAACGCTTGAAGGTTTGAAGACTAGAGGAAAGTCTTACTGTACGAGGTAGGAAATTCCACAAAGTGGGTGCAGCCCGGAAAAAATCCTGTAACCGAGAATGGGAGAATGTGATGAGAGTGGAAGAGAGACGTAGATCTTGTGCAGAACGGAGGTGCCGAGGTATTTGTTTTTTGTTATATCTCTTGTTACAGCTATAGGGCTATTCTACATTCTAAATACTAGTGATGAGCATTACATTTTACTGTACAAACAGAAAAATGTACAGCCGCGATGTTCCTCGGAACATAGCGGCTAATTGAATCTGCCCCTAAGATCAAGTAAATGTATTTCATGGAAAAATACTATAAAATATAGCCTTTTTTTAACTGTTTTATCATTAATACCTATATTAGTAACAGGTGACATGAATTTTTTTTTTCTGCGCATTCCTTTGTGAGTTTAATTTCCAGATAGGCATTGGCCATATCCTGCAGTGTCTTGTGTAGCAGAGGTGAGCAGACCTAAACCCAAATTCATACGCGCATGAATTTTCACATCCTTTCTTTGTTGAATTTGGGTGTGCCCAGACCCGTATTAAATGCATTCTCAAACATTGCGCTCAGTATGCTGAATCGGGCCCATCATGTTCTATTTTAAAGAGGACCAAATTCATCAGGGGGTCTATTGGAAAAGAGGAAGGGGAACCCAGGGGTTGAAACTCCACCATTCATATATGGAAGTAGGCAAAACCTTTTTAACTCTTTTGCTGACAGGTATCTATGTCAGCATTGTAACTCTAGAGGACTTACCAATTTTTGCATTTTGGGCTGTGTTGGTTTCATTGTGTGTTTTTATTTTACACTTGTATTGTGTTTTTTAAGTGACATTAATCTAAAATATATAAGTAAAATGTGTTTTATGTTTGTGTTTTTAACCACTGTGTTTAACATTATTCAGTTATTGTTTATACCTTTTATACCACATCATTTTTTAGTTAACTATTAACTAGTAAAAGATGTGTTTGCATGCAATACCATAGGCTGAGATGTTATGTCTGGAATGCAGTTACAGAGATGAGCTCTTTTTTGCAAGAAATAGTGGTGTTCGCTTTCCCCATGAGTCTAATTTAAAAATGTATTTGCATATGAGCCTCTGAAGTTCTAAAGTAGGATGGCAAGGGAGCAAATGCCATGTAGTGTAGTTTTTATACTGATGGCCTATTACGTGTGAAGAAGGCCCAAATGTAAATCCTACATCAATGGCAGGGAATAGGTTAAAAATAATATGTAAAATTGTCCTTTAAAGGTAAACAAATAAATCTTTAATATTTCTTATAATGTGAAGTTAAAGTACAAATACCATTATTATTGACCCTTATATCAAACTAGAAGAGAATAGCACAATACAATAGAAACATAAAACTGCTTCCACCATAAGACAAATATTTATCAATTATTGTATGTTCTATAAAACATCTGCCAACAAACCTCCCATCCAAGATGGAGAACTATCTTCTATTCTCAAATGAGGAAGAATAGATTATAGGTGAATGAACAGGACTAGGAGTTTTAAACAACTGAAGAAGATATGAAAATGTTAAAGTGTTGAATGAGTTCTGAATAAAATAAAATGTATGACAGAAATTGGAGGAAAATGCCTTATATTGTCTACCTATTACCATAAGGTAATAGGTAGACAATTAGCTGAGGAAGCATACAATGTCGTATTATGATGTTTCAGAGAGACTTACTGGAAACAGCTCTAGTGACTGAGTTTCAAGAAATTAATATAAATGAAAGGAGCAGAAGGATGGTCACTTATTTTAATGGTTTTTATACATCATTTTGTATCATAAATCAGTTTTATTTTTGTTATGAGGCTAAACGAACAACAACTTAGGAGACTAATATGTGACAAGAAGGTAGGTTTTTAAACCACACCTAATTAACTCTTTGTAGTCTGCCCAGACAGCAGCCAGGGCAATATCAGGGAACCAGTTGTGTGTCAATATGAATGCACTCAATGAATACAAAATGAGCAGATGTTGTCTGCATTTGTCCTTATTAGTATGAATCTGAATGTATATAGCACAGTAGAAATATGAGGAATTTGTTCAAATTGTGTTGTACATTTAAGCTTGTAAACCAACACCAGTTTTTGCGAGTCCCTACACTCACATCCATGCTTCAGACATTAATGAAATGTAAGATATGGTGTTGTAGGAGAAAAATTGAAAAGTAGAAATTATTAAATGTTGGGATGCAAGTGGTGTAAACGGTAGGATAGAATTCCCAGTGCCATTTTTACTCTTTTCACTATACACATTTCCATTCAAACCTGCAATTCTCTTTAAGTAGATGAAGAACTATTTTCTGATGTCAGTCCCCTAAAGTGGGATGTAGGCATTCATTTAGGAATATTCTTGGCAGACAAGGAAATGTATTTGTGTCAGTTAAACTTTACTGAGCTAAAAACTAAAGACAATTTTATTGTCTAAAACAAGATGGTTACATATAGGTTTTATAATTGAAGGAAAATGATGGCAGTAAATAACAAGCAATATTATTAGGTCCATGTCAGCTAAACCATCAACAATATTAGTTGGATTAGCAGAGTTTTGTGTACAATTGCCCCACAGAAATCCTTTCAGTCTGTTTTGCTGGTGGATAAGAATAAATAAGATAAAAATAAGAATAAGATAAGAATAAACAAAACCAAAATGTTAGTATGTCAGAAAAAATAGTCCAACATTAATTGAGTTACTTATGTTCCAAATAATCAATGTTTTTTTTAAGCACATTTACAGAATCTTATTAAATTGATAAACAATTATTACCCCTTCTTGGAACTTAATTACCAGAAATTGTAATTAGTTTAGACTAAGTCTCATTTCAAAGTAATGGTAGTGGATGGTCAGCACAACAATTTATAATTAAGGCTAGTTACACACTATAGGGTTTTCAGTCAATCATTGGGCCAATCACCCGATAAAAAACTGTTCTGTCCGATATTGTATTAGTGTTTACTCTGAAATGATGAGCGATTGCATTGCAAAGCTAATTGTATAGTTTCATTTGATTTCAAACTGAGCTGAAAATCTCATTCACCAATTGAACATTGTTCTTCCAATTCTGCAGTGTGTATACACTTACGATCAGGATCTTCATAGAATTTACAGAGTTATTATCTGTTCAGCTGATGGTTATGACAGATGAAGAGCACAGATCTGATGGTAAATCTAGTAAAACGTGTATACTGTGTACACATGAATCGGCATGCTGATCGGGACTTTTATTTTTATCAGTCGTTGGAAAAATCATTATAAATAACACGTCCGGAGACAATTTTTGTAGTGTGTACCTAGCCTTACTGGAAGTTTTCTGTTTTGAAAGTTTGGTCCTTTGAGCAGCAATCCCACATGTCAGTTTTTATTACTTTAAATAGCAAGTTAAGTATGCATCTGAATTTTCTTAGCTATCCGCCTACAAATCATAATCTTCTTTTCAAAATCTCTCGGGAGAGAAAATAAGTATGACTGCTAGACACAGGTTCTCAGACTCTCAGCATGTAATGTGATGGCAGAGCAGGTAGAAGGAGGAGGAGCATGTCACAGTGAAAACTTAGGTATGTTCCAAAGCATCTTTGCTCACTACTTCATGTGGCATGTGACTGTGGTTGTCATGGTACTCACATTATACTGTGAAAATCTGCAGAACTATAAAAAAATTATATCAGTCTGAAGAAACAATGCAAGGAAAAAGAAAAACACCAAGCTGATTTGTTTAGCCTGCCACTTTGGAATATGTTAAAAACACACACCTCATATTTTCATGGGTTTGCTGTTCTAAGTTTAATCATAGTTTTATTCACATAACGTAATCTGTAGGGACATCTTAAAAGGTAAATGTCAATGTCACAGGTAAAATGACAACTTTAAGATGTTAGAAGCAATTTCCTTGTCCTTTCATATAACATAAAAGGTTTGTCACTGAATAGTTGAAGGTAGCAATTTTTCAATTGTTTGATAATTATGTCCTTTAATGTTTATTAATTATGCTCTTGAATTTATGACTCTTTTGATTAAATATAGTTACACAAGGAATTTTATTAAGATTATTCTATGTTTGTGAAAATATAAGCAATTGCGTACAATTTGTTGGCTGTTATGTCTATGTCATTGTAATAAGTCATATCTTGATCTTGAGGCTTTAAATTTCTCAGTCATCTCATTCAAACATTAGCCATATGCATCATTATCAATCACTATTAATTTAGCTCACATCGTGTGTTAAAGAGATAACGAAGAGATCATTTCCTTAGACTATTCCTATCAATAAGCTTGCCAAAATAATCATATTTCAATTTGTCAGCTTTTTGGAAGAGGAATGTCCAGGAAGGAAATATTATCAGAACTGCAAACTAAGGTGATTGATATATAAGGAATACATCGGGTTAGTTAATATTTATAGAGAACCATCTATAGAACCTGTTCTTAATACAAAATCATCATCAATAAACTTTAGTCATAGTATCACATGCCTTTCTATTAAGAAATTATTATACACAAACCATTCTTCAACATCATTTATTTTTATATTTTATTGTTTATTCGGAAACCACCCAACCTAAACTCAAGTCAGATCTACTTTTTACTTTGACCTAAATAAACAATGAAATATGAAGAAAATAATTAAATAATCAACAACAAAAAATGAAGAGTGAGAGACAGACTAGAGACAGTTTATATAGAAATGATATAGTGGACAAGAACAGAGTCAAAGAGAGTGAAGGAGGGAAATACTGATAGGTGGAACATAAAGTATTAAAGAATATGAGAGAAAAGATTGGAGAAACAATCAGGAGGATGAAAAAGAAACAAAAGAATAATTTAATACAAAAAAAATGTTGTTAGTAAAACAGAGTAATTACACTGATAATAAGGCTAATAACCAAATAAGTGGAGAAAAGAAAAATGAAAGATGGAGTAAAATGAATAAGAAGCAACAATTTAAACATATAAGAAACAAGAACTCATCTTATAAAAAAACAACATTTTGGCAGATTCCCAATCTCTTAAGGATGAATATAATGAAGGTCTTTTGGAAAGATCGTGTTACAACTATAATAACAAAGTGACAACATGCCAAATGTAATAGACTCCTGGATACAATAGAATTAACTTAAAACTCACTCTAGTTTAAAGTGATCGTTATAAAAACAAATTCACCAATAAGAAAATAATGTAATTGATTTCAGTGACTTTTAAGTAAATAAGTAAATAATTTATTAAAATAACCAAAAGATAAATATAAATGTGATATTGCCCAACCATATTTTAACATCCCTTTTTTATAACTGTTCTCTTTTTATATTTGTCAGTGTTATATTTACTAATCAACTGCAGCACCTCAGATGAATCAAATTAGTATAAAACAGACCTTTTTAGAGATCATAGAATGTTAAAGTAAATGGATATGGTAAAGGAATTCAGGTTTAAATGTTTGAATATTTGGCATTGGGAGAAGAATAAACCCTTTGACATAATTTGATATACTGATGCCGTAGGAAATGACACAATTCCTGTATGACATTTGAACTGAGGGATCCAAAGTGCTGCAGTCATAGAAGATAGCATCAACATCAGGGCCGAACTGGCCATCTGGCACTTCTGGCAAATGCCAGAAGGGCCGATGGGCAGATGGGCCGGTTCGGTCCCCGGCAGTCGGTGCACGGTGTAGTGACAGCGTACACCGTGCACTGACACAGCATGCAATGACAGCCTGGTGGCTGGCTTCTCCCCAGGAACCAGCCACCAGGTCACATGGGCAGCGCTGCGCGCTGCACTGTTGAGTCGGCCGGGTCAGAGGAGCGTGGAACAGAAGAAGAAAGAAGACAGAAACAGGAGGAGAAAAGAAGATGAAACGGTAAGTACAGTAAAACGGGGGGGGGGGGAGATAGCGAGTGACGGATGCCACACAGAAAGCAGGAAAAGGGGGAAGAGAATGGCACACAGAAAGCTGGAAAAGGGGGAAGAGAATGGCACGCAGAAAGCAGGGGGGGGAGAAAAGTGAGAATGCCACACAGGGAGGAGGGAGAGAAGAGAAAGGATGCCACACGAGGAGGGGGGGTGCTGTATATTCCTACTGGATATTTATATAACCTCACATTTTATGCAAATGTCATTTAGTGTTGTTAATATGTTTACTTTGTGGCATAATATGATTTGTGGCACTACTGTATGGCATAATATGATTTGGGGGCACTACTGTATGGCATAATATGATTTGGGGGAACTATTGAGGTATAATATTAACCGGGGGCAGTATTGTGGTATAATATAATTTGGGGGCACTATTGTACGAACTGGGGCACTATTGTGGCATAATATGATTTGGGGGCTATTAATTGAAAGTGGGGCTGTTTGGGAAAAAAATAACGTCTATTTATTAAATGTGAATAGGAATTATTTAATGGCATTGATGGTTGGGGAAAATAGGTATATTTCTTAAACGTAAATGCGATTTAATTTATTGCTGGGGTTGTTTGGAGGGGGGTATATAGGTTTATTTATTAAACGTGAATACTACAATTTTAATGTTTAGGCTGGAGGGAGGCCTAATTATAAAACATGGGTTGCATTGATTAAACACCAGGGCTGGTTGGAAGTTTCTAAATTACATGTACCTATTTTTTTTCCAAATAGGGCCTCCAGCATTCGAGGATCCAGACAAGCAGCAACTAAAGACACCAGCAGCCACAGGTGGTGTAAGTGACAAGAACACTGGTGGGGAAGTCCCGAATTTTGGTGACTGTCTCGTTTAGTGAGATTTGATCAGACTACAAGGACAGTTGGGAGGTAAGTCCCACTTCACAATGTACTGCTTGTGAAGGCAAAGCTGCGTGCACCTAACAGTAGTGCACACAGCATTGCCTGTGTATTTGTCTAACTTTGTGTCTAATATGATAACCATGTTACATAATAGGGGCCCCTTGTCTTAAATAACCCGAGCGTTACTCCAGCTCTGGTTAGCAGGAGGAATCTGATAGTTGCTCCCGGTCCTTGGACAGGACACAGCCTGCAGAGCAAGTCAAGGAGCTCTAGGTCTCACAAGATGTGGTAATCTCGTGAGACAAAGAACTTCCCTGCTCACTCTACAGGAAATTCCCACCCTTATGGATGTCTGTAGCACTAGAAGCATAGATAAGTACAGTGGGCTGGGGGTGTCATAATGTGCCTGGGGAGATGGCGTGATGTGGCTGGGAGGGCGTGATAAATGTAATGTTTTATTATAATGTATGTATCAATGCCCCATGTTGGCCACACCGACAACACAATGTGGCCACACCCTTTTCGGCAACGCCGTTTTGCGGCGGCACACAATTTTTTTTCTTCTGGACCTACGGTGGGCCTGTGTACTTTAAATGCCAGGGCTGATTTTTAGTCTCAGTACAGCCCTGATCAACATTGTGGTATCACTTAAAGGGAGAGATTTATATTCATAAAAAAATATATGCCAGAATCCTTACAACTTGTTTACAAACAATATCCTTGGAATCCTATAATGTGTCTATTGCATTTTTAATGATATATTCACATTATAATTAAGAGTGTTTCTGTTTGTCTCCATGGACCCATGAAGGTTAGCTAAATTGTTCTTGACCATTGAATATATGTCTTCACATATATAAAAATGTTAGTGGGTCCTGAGCTTGTGTTGTCTGAAATGTTGTTTCTTATTTCTGAACATTGCTGGTATCACAATAAAAGTTATTTTAAGTGAAAGTTGTACTGGTTCTATTTTCTGATTAATTATTTTCCTTCTGATATTTGTGGTATAATGTAGTTGTGCATTTTTCACAACCCCAAGTTCTGTAAAAATTTCAAACAGGCTCTTCCACAGTACCATGGTGTTTTGATTAACTTTGCATGACTGAGAAGAAAAAGTTGAAATATATGAAATAATAGAATGCAATTTAAAATCTTGGCCCACAATACACTGGTGGGAATTTTAATGAAAGCAGAAAACACTGTCAGAATTAGCACATCAATGCTACATAAATGTTAAAGAAATGCCAAGAGAAAGTCAAATTGGAATATCTTCTACTCCAGTTTTACATTTGCTACTTTTGGTGCTATATTTGTTCTGCTGTGCATGGATGGTATTAGACACAATAAAATTCTTTATCAAATTGGAACAATCTCTCAACATTATCCAGCTATTTTAGTATAGTTGTGCTAATTGCTATATAATACAAATAACATAAAATACAATTTGTTCCAATATGCTACCAAAAGAAAGCCCTATGTTTCAATTGAAACGATCTAACAGTATGTAGGTTAGTCTCATAAATAAAACACATCCCAGGAGCAGCTAACACATATCATAAATGTAGGAAAAACCAGACTGATCAAGAGGTTAAATAGACCATATTGTCTCTACAGCACCTGCAGCAAACAAATGATTGTATGTAGGCCATCATTTTTTAATTTCTTGAAGACCCAATTTAACAAGTTGAATGCATTGATATTTTGACTTATCCATATAAATGCAATTACATACTGCAAAATGTAATTAAATTAGATACTAAGTGGAAAAGGTGCATTGAAAATATACTTGCTACTACCCTGAAAGTTAGATTAATGCCTGTTAATGTACTTAACATTTTATTAGTAAAGATTGTGAAATATAAGATCTTGGAAGTATAGATAATCTGCGATCCACTAATGTGCTTCTCTTACATTTAAAATTAAATCTATAACTCTGCAATTAGGGGCTGGCTGGGCTGGGGGGCAGGGCTGCATATGCCAGTCACATAGTGGGCTACCTTGGGCTGGGTCACTAGGCTACCTCCATGTTTTTTCCTTTTAAATGCTCCTAATAAACTGTTGAGCCAAGTATTGCCCCCTTGGGCTAGATTTACTAAGCTGCGGGTTTGAAAAAGTGGGGATGTTGCCTATAGCAACCAATCAGATCCTAGCTATCATTTTGTAGAAGGTACTAAATAAATGAAAGCTAGAATCTGATTGGTTGCTATAGGCAACATCCCCACTTTTTCAAACCCGCAGCTTAGTAAATCTAGCCCCTTGTGTTAAAATGTGTGAACCAGCCCCTGTCTGCAATCCAATAAGACACAGATGTTCTTATTTAGCATTCAATTATATAGTGATCTTTTTAAAAGCAGCATATGCAGTTGAGTACACATGAATGTGTTTTGTTATAGTAATTAGAGAATAAGAACAATCATTGTGTTTTGGTGTTGGTTTTGACAAAACCAGGCTTTTAGGTGGTTTATTTCTGTTTTTGGATTTGACCAAAACATTTAAATTTTATGAAAAATGCTAAAAACACATACAATCATGTAATTTATGCTGTTGTTTTGTTTCTACATTAGTAGTTATATCATTTATATGCATTTACACTAACTAACTGTATACAGGGTGATTCAAAAGTCGCAGTACACCCTTTTATTTCAAAAACTCTACAGGAAATTGGAAAACCTGAATACTTCAGTAAGGTATGGGTGACGTGGTCTATCTTTTACGGTATGTACCAAACATGGGCGCCATCTTGAAATCGGCCAATCGGCCCAATTCCTGTAGAATTTTTTAAATAAAAGGGTGTACTGCGACTTTTGAATCAGCCTGTATAAATAGCTTTCTATTATTTAATTAATTAATTTCCTGTTTGTGCCAACACAATTTCTCACACTGCTCTGTTGATGGAAGCAGTTGTATAGTCCCATTTTATATACATTTGTGATTTTGTTTCTGTCTATGTATAATCTTTTCCTATCTTTTCCATTTTAAAATATCCTGCATTGCATAAGTACAAGAATTTCAAATCAAGTTACATTCCCAACACCACAAGACCCAATATTCAGCATTATATGTGTACAGTTATTTCAAAATAAATGACTTAATCGTTATGGTATGCAGTATAAGGGTAATGACATTATGCCCAAACACTAAATTAATGCAGAATGAAGTCCAATGTAAAGAAGCACTCTTGAAATCCTCAGGCAAGTATAACACAACAGACAACAGACCCATGACCAACAGTACCAGGACATGGCAAATTGTACAAACAAATGTACCATCTTACAATATTGTAATTATTAAAGACATAGGTAATAAAATACACTCCTGCCATGCTTAAACCTCTCTACAGCCTTGTATCACAGGGCTTGCTTTAGCTTGCGGTGCTATGTCACTGGGTAGCATTCTTCCATATCTCGAATTACCAGTGACAACAGCTATGTAATTAAGAAGTCCAGGATTTACTGCTCACTGTTTGGTCTAATATAACCATGTGACCTGTGCATGGATTTCTTACACTTGCAGTCGGGCTTCTGATATAGCATTATACAGAGAGATTACAGCAGCACAGCAAGTCAGAAATCTGGGCTGGCAGCAACTAAATATTTGTGAAAAATCAAAAATTCTCCACACTGGTATTTTATTGCTTTCCAAAAAAGTTTTCATTCCATGATATTCTTGATATCATTTGAAATGGAAATAAAATGTACATAATTTTTATATATATATATTTTTATATTGAGACCAGAATATAGCTTTTTATTTTACATGTGTATATTGGTATTTCTAGTAAAACTAGAAGGGGACTACTAATACTATATACCAAAATCAACTAAATTTTGCAACTAATTCTCCCAAGATCCGATCATGTAAAAATTATGTCCTGTTATCAGATTTGGGGAGTATGGGCAATTTCATGTCAATCCAAAGCCCAACTCGAATATGTTAAGCTCTGATTTCTCAGATTAACCTGAATCCAAATCTCTCATCTCTAATCGCAGTGCAAACATTTTAATGTTATTTGTTTGCTTCACAGAACAATATCAGAGCATTTACTATCTCTGATATTAAGGTAAGAAGAAAGTTCAATGAGTATTTTGTAGATTTCATGCATTTAGTATACTTGGCCAAGATCAGCATTAAACAGTTATAAAATATGAAGACAATTTGCTTTGTAAGCTAAATAACTAAATTGCCAAAGGAAAATTTGGGTATTAAAAAGCAGTACTTATCTATTCCAGTTTAGGAAACTTAGTCAACCTTGTGTGTGCAACCTTCAATATTTGAAGGATTGAGTAATCAAGAAATAGCCACTCAGCATCTCTATATTGGTAGCAATATATTGTAATTCTCACCATTAGCTATACTGCCTGTACTACCCTTTATATTTAAAGGTATAAAGAAGATATAGGAACTAATAAACAGAAATATTTCATGTGAAATATACAGCATATACTCTGAAAGACTAGTGAATATAGCCTCTTAGATCTACATTTTTGCTGCTTTTAGCCCTCAGTCATGAACCTCTGAACCGTGAGTGCTGCTTCTTTCCTGTTGCTAATATTCACCTTGACTGATTTTCTAACATATTGCTCCGTTTGTTGCCTTATCTATGGGATTTACCAGTTATACAAAATGGAGGAATCCATTATAACCAAAGTTATTAAAATCCCATCTACAAGAATCCATGTATACTCCATCTGATGTCACAGCTATTCTGTTAAAAGAAACTGCATCTGGTATTCAACCAATCATTTTATCAGAAGATATTTATGACACTTTGCACCAATTGAAGACATGAAAGACTTACCAGTGTTTAAGTAATGGACTACTTTTGTTACAAGCATATTTAACAAGGATTTCACATCAAAAATATTTCTATTATTGGTTGTCCCAATCCATGTTTTTGCTGTAAGTGGTGTTGCTGAGGTTCATGAGGTCTTTGACTTGCTATCACTGCCAATTGAGTTGTATTATTTGTATTAGATTATGGCTGCTGATTCTTTCCGGAATCCATAGTCCAATTATAGTTTCATGATCAGTCACTATCTGACATATACATCTACTTTTGTGACTTACATGACTTTATAATCTTGCAGCTTGTTTTAAGACTACAATATTTTTTGGGGATCATATTTTGAAATTTTCTATGTTGACATTATATTTTTTTGCTATGGTAGATAATGATTGATCATACCTTCCTTACAGGGGTGATCCTTACACTTTCCATTGCTATTTTTTCTGACTTGTTATTTCATAGTATGTTCAGTGTTGTTTACTTTCCATAACACACCTCTTTGTTACTGCATTAGCTACAAACACAATGTTTACTGGTAAAAATTTAGCAATGATGCACTGTGTAGCTTCATTTTAGCTACATTTTCTGGAGGACAATGCTGTTATTAAAAAAAAGTATATCCATGAAACGATACGTATATATAGGTATAATAAATTTCAAGCAGCAATCCCACATAGAGGATTACTTTTTGTCTTAAATAGCAAGTTACATAGCTTTCAATCATATATTTGACAAATCATTATCTCTTTTTTAAAAGTTCGGTGGTTGGAAAACAAAATTGTCTGCCATAGACAGTCAGTCTGCTACAGAGACACAGGCACAGATCGCTCCTTTAACTGGTTAATAAAAAAAATTATAAAATGGAAAGTATAATTGACTATTTTCCTGTCCCTTTTCAATACAGTCTCTGACTAAGGCTTCCCCAAAAGATTACTCTGCTTCTTATCCTGGCGCTTGGACCTGAAAGTCTTAATGTTTGCATGGAGGTGTCACTGTTTGAATTTACTACTCATTTCCAACATAGCACTGTCACCTCACTGCTGCAGAGACAGGTGGATACGTTCTGAGTTCACAGCTGTATACTATCTGTATTTTTTCATTTTAACGCAAGTTTTTTCTGCATACACACATTATTGCCTGGTGATCAACTTCCCCTCTAAAAAGGTGAGATGAGCACCAGCAAGCTGCCAGTTTATTGACCTAGCTTCTGTAAACCAGAATTCTGTATTCTGATTATTATTTGACTGTTTTCCTGCGTGTGACTACTACTTTTCTGACTCTGGATCCCTGGCTTTCCTATTGTCTGAGTTCCCAGATTCACTTTCTATACTTGAATGTACAATACTTCCTTTTCTCAAAGACTGCTCTTATCCTATTCTGAAATCCACCAATTCAAATATTTGCTAATGTAAATATTCATGACCTGACAGTTGTAATCTTAAAGCAGGATAAGGTTATTAACCTTGTCTTGTGGTCCATTAATAAAGTTCAGGGATGTATATATCTTTATATATTTATAAAATGTGAAAAAAATAAATTCCAGGGATGATAAAATGCTACAGAATTACACTACCAGTTGGACAGTAAACATTAAAATATGTCATTTGCATGTGCATTTATATGTTAACTCCAGATAAGCCAGCAATGCGAACATGAAAGAGATTTAAAGATTTCTCAAGTAGATTTCATCATCTTGAATGTGTAATGTATGCATTTAATAAACAGTCAGCTCACATATATGCTATGCCCCATTAACCAAATTGTAATGATGTGTTATAAAACCTATTTTTGCATATCCTTATTAGTCAACATTGAGTTACCCCAGGCAAAATAATGACCATCCCTGTGTCAGTTAATGGACTGTTCACTGATTTAATCCTGCTTGGGGAATGTCTCTGTGTGTTATTATAATCCTCCACTTTACAGATGAATTTGTGTTTTGCAGTCATCCACAGTGTAATCTATGTGTAAGAAGAAAGAAAAAAAGAAAGAAAGAAGAGAGGGAATGGAGGAAAGAAGGGAGGAAGGGAGGGAAGGAAGGAAGGAGGGAAGGAAGGAAAGAAGGAAGGAAAGGAAAGGAAAGGAGGGAGCAAAGGAAGGAGGAAGGAAGGAAGGAAGGAAGGAAGGAAGGAAGGAAAGAAGGAAGGGAGGAAGGAAGGAAGGGAGGAAAGTAGGTAGGGAGGAAGAAAGGATGGAAGGGAGGAAAGGAGGGAGGAAGGAAGAAAGGAAGGAAGGACATAGACATGTGAAACGTGAAGCTCGTTAGGCAATAAAGCAACACTTAATTTTACCAAAAACCTTTAATATGTTTAGTATATTCATGAACTTGATCTATGTCTACTTTAATTTCATAATTCTTGGCTTCATTTGAATTGATTCATTTTACATACATAATACATCTTGCATATCAGCTATGGCAAGTAACTACTTGAAAAATATCCTTATTCCTTATCCATCCATCTGTTCTATCCATTTAGAAGTGTTTAAAGAAGGTTACTGATGTTACAATGATGATTTTCTGAACTTGAAACTCATGCTTGCTAATAGATACCAAAACCAGTATTTAAATGGGTTGCTGCAGTTTGAAAATTGATGAATTCACAGACATCTGATATTTAATTTAAATTCTATTCTCATTTAAATTGAGTCAAATCTGCTTTGGGTTTCTTGAAGTACAATATGTATGCACATTTGAAAAGTTTAATATTAGGCCTGTTTGACAGTTGTGTAAGTGTATCATTACCACACTACAATGAAGCAAATTGTGAACATGTCCTAAAAGGAGTCCAATTTTGACATAATCTCTAATAGTGTTTTAAAGTGTGCCTCTATCTAATATTCACATACAGTCAAGTCAGTATGGTATTATACACTTAGAAAATGTTCTAGAACCATTTGAATACAATATAATATAACCACAAGTCATGCTTCCTGGGGTAGTGAGAAATGTAGACTATTTCAGATATCTAATTACACTTAAAACAAAAGGTTACATATTCCATTGTTGAAATTAGCTCAAATTAGTAGTGTCTGGCTAGCTAACAGCCTATGTGGCTATGCCCATTCTGGAGTGTACAGGTGATAACTTGCTGGGTATTACTGTGGAACATAATAGAACATAATAGAAAATACTTCATCAGAAATAAAGTTGTTAGTGGATTACCACTAGGCTCTGTATTGAGACCCATGCTCTGTCAATTTTTAAATTAATGGTTTAGTAATAATACTTGAATGTGCTGTTTCAGTATTTTCTATATATTTTTCACAAATATGGCACTATACTTAGTAAATTCTTAACAGAAATGGACAAGAATAAATAGTAGATTTTCCAAATGTAATAAATGTAAAAAAGCAGCCGTCAAGGTAATAATACACCTTGAAGATGTAATGCACTTCTGATTACAAAGAAGGTATTAAAAACTACAGAGACACAAAACTCAGTTATTGAGTAGAATGGAAGTTCTTTTATAAGACTATATCTTAAGAAACACATTAATAATGTTTGATTAAGAAATGTGGAGATTAGAAAAATGTTGGCCATATTTGGCCAATTGGGCTGATTTGGCGAACCACTGTACTTATTGTGGCCTCATTTAATACAATATGACCTGATTTGATCAGTCAGAATGGGAACCTAAAATAGCCAGTTGGCATAGTGTAAGGTCATTGACCAACACAAAAATATTAAGTGTACATGTCTTGCCACTTTTACATTGTGATCCATTAATTTAAGAAAGACCCTCGATGCTTGTTGACCACACATCTATGTGGCCACTTTGCTCAAAAACCCCTTCATTCAGCAAATGGACATTGTAGTAGTGGGCAAACCTAGACTTTTTTTACATGGGGGGAGTTTGCATAGCTCTCCTTCACACTGATTGGTTGGTCCTGGTTGGCCTCGACGCCTTTCCCCTGATTATTGGACCTCTCCACTGCAATGTTATGGGATGAAGATTGCTGCTAGGGAGGGCAATGACCCTAATCACCCCCTTCTGGATCCACCAGTGCCTGATAGCCAGATTACAGTAAGTGGGGCCAACATTAAAATACATAACCAGGGCAGCATGGTGGCTAAGTTGTTAGCACTTCTGCCTTACAGCACTGGGGTCAATCAGTTCAATTCCCGACCATGGCCTTATCTGTGAGGAGTTGTATGTGTTTGCGTGGGTTTCCTCCGGGTGCTCCGGATTCCTCCCACACTCCAAAAACATACTGCTAGGTTAAATGGCTGCTAACAAAATTGACCCTAGTCTGTGTGTGTGTGTGTGTGTGTGTGTGTGTGTGTGTTAGGGAATTTAGACTGTAAGCCACAATGGGGGAGGGACTGATGTGAATGAGTTCTCTGTACAGTGCTGCGGAATTAGTGGCGCTATTTAAATAAATGGTGATGGTTATGATAAGGTTGAGATGAGCACAATTCACAAGGCTGTTCCAAGTTTCCACTGCAGGGATTTGGCCTTAATTCACTCTATTATTTTTGATCTGCCTGAAATTTTTTTATAATTCTTTTTTTCACCTGGACTTCTTATTATACTGCAATTACATCACAGAACATCAGGAATTTACATTGTAATTCCAGCTTTATTTATTAAATCTTATAATACAGAATTTACAAATACAGTGAGGAATTGTGAAGCAAAAATGGAACTTGAAAATTGTTTCAACTACATTTTGCACCTTTACAAATCTGTCTGTTGTGTCATGAAGCAAGAATTTACATTGTCAGCATCTTAACTCTATCATCATTTATTTATAAGCTACCACAAAGAGTCTGCAGCACCGTACAAAGAACATATAGCAGTACCTGGGCCTTCCCTGTAAGACCTTACTTTTCATAAGGTCTACATTACCCACTGTAACCCACATCTTAACATACATATATATGCATGCATATAGCTACCATATTTGCACACATATTTATCACCTTGTCTTACTTAAAAGAAGACAGACAGATGTCTCAAGCAGACCCTTGTGTTATTATTGTCTTTCATTTATTAAGCACCAATACATTATTAAATCATAGCTGTACATTGAGAGGATTATGATAGAAAGTAACAAGATACAATGGTATAAAACAGAGGGTAAATTTGCCCTGCCCAAATGAGCTTCCAATCTTACACAATGTGTGTAGGTATCCTTTCTCCCGTCTTAGATTGTAAGCTCATCTGAGCAGGGTCATCTTTACCCTCTGTTTCATGTCATTGTTTGTAATTTGTTTGTTTGTTTGTATTATGATCTACTCAGTGTGCACCAATGCATAATTTATTACTACTTAATGAATCAAGCATCATAATAATAATAACAATACTTAAGTTTACAAAATAACAAATGTAGATGTTGCTGGGGATAGAGTGCGTAGCTACTGTTAGGCAGAAGCCTCCAATAATAAAGCAGCAACTGGTATTTTTGTGCAGCTTCCAATGATGCTCCTCACTCTTACATACAAGGCCCTCACCAACGCCACTGCACCCTACATCTCCACACTCCTATCTATTCACGCTCCATCCCGCCCTCTCCGATCTGCCAATGACCGTCGTCTATCGTCCCCCTGATCACCTCCTCCCACGCGCGTATCCAAGACTTCGCCCGCGCTGCCCCCCTCCACCGGAACAAGCTCCCTCCCTCCATCAGGACTTCCCCTAACCTGTCTAGTTTCAAACGGGCTTTAAAAACCCACCTTTTTCTTAAAGCCTTCCAGTCTCCACTTAACTACCTACCTTATCCTCTGCCTCTCCCCCTTCTTTCCCCTTCCCTGCCTCTGTCCCTCTACTCTCCCTCTCTCCCCTGCGTTTCTCCGTCAGTCCACCCCTCCCCTTAGATTGTACGCTCCTTTGAGCAGGGCCATCTCTCCTCCTGTTTCCACCACTTCTAACTCTGCTCTCCAGCTACTTTGCCCTCCTCCTCGAGGGCCCTCCTCCCCCCTCTGGGGGTCTCCCTGTCTTCCGCGTCCTCCTTTTGGGCCCTGTCATTTGCGGATACTCCCCCCGCCCTCACTAGCTGTGCATTGAGCTCACTGAGTTACTGTGCTTTATGTTTACTGTACTGCGCTGTCTTACCTTGTATTGTAATTCGTTTTTGTCCCTGTATGGCGCCACAGACACCTTGTGGCGCCCTATAAATAAAAATTAATAAAATAATAATAAAATGAGAGACAGTGGGAGGTAGAGAAGCTAAAGATGAGCTTCCCATTGTAGAAATCTTAGGACAGTCAGCTGCTGACAGTCCTGACTATCCTTCCCAATTTATATTGATAAATATCCTTCCTGTTCTGATTCTGAAGAAGTCTACCACTTTCCTGTTGTGTGGGCACTCAATGTAGATGTCAGGCTAATGGCATTAAAGACAAGAGCCTTACATATTTTTCTTGACAAGTGATTGGGCTCCATGGGCGTGCAGTGTGTCTCTGATTGGGCTGGTTGACATATTCTTCTGCACTTTCTCATGTGGTTGTCTTTTAGCTCCAAGTTTTTTCTTTGGATCAAGCTCGCTGCTAGACACAGATCCAGGACACTTGCAATTGACCTCCTTTCAACCAAAAGGTAATATAAATATATAAACATCTTGATGTCAAGCAAAACAGTTAATAAATATAACAGTAAATAAAATAAACAGGCTAATATATCTTTATAGAGTAATAAAGCTCACAGATCCAATCAATTATAATATATGTTAAATATTTTTATTTGTGTAACACTTAGGTTTTTTTCAAAATACACTGATTTTCAATTCATTAAATGTATTGTTCTTGTTATAGAAGGGATTACTCCTAACGTTATATAAATTCTGATGTTTTACTCAGTATATTGATTGTATGTTTACAGTTTGCCATAAATATCTGGAATCCATGTCTTTTGAATGATTAAGGTTCAGGTTAAGTGTTTTAGGTAAAGTATTGTTTCTTTGGAAAAACATAATTCACCTTATTTGACATTTTTTTATTACCACACTAGGGAATGTTTAGTGATGCACATGCAATCAGCAGCTGTGTTCTAATTTTTAGTATATGTAATTGCAAGGCCTTTCTTACTTTCTGTAAGTTATGCACTATATATTATTGGGGAGATATGTGAGTAAAATAAATATACATGATGAAATTGACTGTTTATAAGGGAAAATATTTAAAATATGCATTAGATACTTAATTAGTCCCCTTTAATGTATTCAGGTAAGGAATTTCTAATTTATTGAGCATGCTTGTTGAGTGTTGTTCCTATTATTGAATATAATTCTTGCTATCTCTGGTATATGGTTATTCACTGTGTCCCCAATCCCCATGTAATAATCCCCATTAGTTAACTTAGTGTAAAAAAATTGTACTTCATCATCATCATTTATTTATTTATATAGTGCCACTAATTCTGCAGCGCTGTACAGGGAACTCATTCACATCAGTCCCTGTCCCATTGGGGCTTAAAGTCTAAATTCCCTAATATAGACACACACTCACAGACTAGGGTCAATTTTAATAGCAGCCAATTAATCTACCAGTATGTTTTTGGAGTGTGGGAGGAAACCAGAGCACCTGGAGGAAACCCACGCAAACACAGGGAGAACATACAAACTCCACACAGATAAGGCCATGGCCGGGAATCAAACTCATGACCCCAGTGCTGCGAGGCAGAAGTACTAACCACTAGGCCACTGTGCTGCCCATACTTATTGACAAATTAAGGGGCTGTAGATTTAATTTGATTCTTGAATGGTAAAATTACCCTATGTCATCAGATGTGGGAAAGATAATCTGTTTCTGTACCTTCACATTTTGGGGTTGATGTCTTGCTGGTCGAGACCACATTAAATGTATGTATAGTTAACAGAGTGCTTTCTGAACTAAGGTCTTATCTTATCATGCTTAAGTATCTTTCTCCAGATCTAACAAATTCATCAGCACCAAGATCAAATCCTTACTTATATCAAATATTTATTGCATTGAATAAGAGCATTCTACAAATCCAAAAGCAAACTTTATAAAGAATAAATTAGTCTGTAAATGGTAAAAATAATTATGTTACCTCCTACCAATTTAATATTGTACCTTGAAAATTAGTTAAATAAAAAGATGTACACTAAGGGGCTCATTAAGAATTGGATGTACATCTGTTTGTTTGCCTAAGGTACGCATTTGTGAACTGCGCATGCGCACCAAAAATGTGTATATCTGTTTAAATGTTTTTCTGTATAAATGCCTTGTATTTCCTTTTGCCTGGAGAGGCAGAACTGGTGTTGGCAAGTGCAAATAGAGTACAATAAGGACATTTTCATGTATTTGTGACACAATTAGATGTGATTGCACCTGCAGATATGTCTTTTAGAAGGCGTATGTCTTGTGGGTGCTGGAGGACTGGTGCATCAATTGTGACTATCAACACCACTGCCGAGCTGTTTCTAATTGGCTACTTATGTATTGACCCCCTCCTGCTGTGTACGTAAATCTTTAAAGCCCTAGTTGTATTATATCAAGCTGTAGTGTAGTGTTTATGACTGTAACATGTGTAAATAATGTATGATGTATGTAAATGAGAAATACATACATCCTACATTATTTACACATGTATCAGTCATAAACACTACACACACACACACACACACACCCCACCCTTCACCTCCTCCCCCTCCTTTCCCCTCCTTCCCCCTCCCATAATTGCACCATATACCTGCTCTAAATCTCTTATTACTTAATTTGCAGACCCCAGACTGCCTTTACAAGGATATAAAGGGCAACACTCCAATATCCATCCCAAATACCCTCCATAGGATCGCTAATTGCCTAAATAATCCCCAACTCAGCACTTGTACTCATGATCTACACCTGAAGTCCAAATTGAGATGCATTCAACTAAACATATACACATAAAAAACACTTTTTGTGTGCCTTTTCTCTGCATACATTGAGTGCATATGTGTCCACCCATAGATGGAACCCTATTTTCACAAGTAATAACTATATACTATACTATAATATATACTTATTGCTTTAATATACTTTATATCCTACTAAGTAACACCACTTTCTCCTACTAACATGTAAACACAAAAAATAAAAGCAAGCCCTACAGTTTAAGAGCTGCTAGTAGATAATATCCCTTATTCACCTCTAGAAATACAGTTAGTACAAATTATTCTTTCTCTTTTTATAAAATAAACAATTGAAATTATATTTTTATTAAAATACTTACATTTTAATTTACTTCATATTGCTTAGTTCCAATAGACACTTGCATATGTGCCTGCCTACTATTCCTGATCAATGATACAATTAGTATTCCATACCCTTCTTCCTAACTGAGGAATGAAATCATTGTAAGCAAGTTACACTGCTTGTTTTTCCCTGATACTCCCAATAAAGCTTTTTGGTAATAAAATTGACATATTTTTTGCACAGTTTGGTATGTGTACATCAATCTACTACAATAGTCAATAACCAAGTTAAATAATTAATTGCGCTTATTGAGAGTCCAATACACATTAGAGTGGGCTGATATGACATAACCATTCACTACTTAGTGAATAACATTCATGTGTTTTATTGATTATAAACACTAGTATCATGTAATTAACATATAAAGAGGGCTATTATCAAATCCTGTTACAAACATTACAACATGTTAGTTTGATTCCAATAGGTCTGCACAGTAAAAGTAGAAAGAAAGTAATGAACTTAGGTGCTAAACTATGTATAATTTGTGTACACATCAGGACCATAACCTCGCTTCTATAAATGTTACACACTCATTATCAATTAAAATTGAAATGGAGTCTTTAAAGCATCAAATAAGCTCTCTTTTGTGTTAAAATAAAAAAAGGAAGCATTAAACAATGCCTCATTAATAAGGTAAAATTAGACTGATATTTTTTAATATATTTTATGCAGATAACTTCTTGTGGATTCAGTTATTAAAAAAATAAAGTAATTTTAATTACAGAGCAATTGCTTGATAAATATAACTATTCATGAGCTATTACTTGTGTGCTTTTACCTGTGCTACAATCTTCTGTTTATATCTTCTGATCTGGCCACAGTCTTCTGCTGGTCCATTGACACTGTTAATAATTAAAGGGCATCCAAGCTCCAAAATAAATTAGCCTAATTAAAATGATTATGCTGGATACTACAACTTATGGAATATATCTTGATGTTTGAAACAGGACTTTTACTTGACATTCGCTATTAAAACCTTAGATATATACTGTTGCTACAATCAAAACCCTCATTCAATGTAATACTTCCCGTAAGAAGCAGAGTTGTGGGCATTAGATGTCCATCATCTTCTCAATCCAGGAGACCATTTTATTTCATAACCTGTGTCACAACTATATGCGTACTTACTATTATTGGCGCAACTCAGAGGAAGGTGCAGAGTCTAACGTGCCCCTGGTATTTGCTAGGAACCCCTGCAAGGAAGTGTGGACTTCGCTGCAGGGACACACAGGTCGCGGTCAATCCACGAGTCAATAGCGAGATACAAGGAGGTGTCAGACAGGCCGGGTCAGTAACGTTCTGGTAGTACACGGTACACAAGGATATCCAGAAGAATGGTGAGACAAGCCGGGTCGAAAACGTTCAGGAAGCGCAGTACAGAGGGAAAATCCAAAAGGGGTGGTCAAACGGTCCGGGTCAAAAGGTCACAGGCAGCACAGGGATAGTCAGGAACAAAGTAGGATACTGGTACACACACAATACGCTGGAGGCAGGAAGACCTGATACTCTGGCACTGAGAAATCACAGAAAGTGCCTTTTAAAGTATCAGGGGCCAATAGGAAACTAGATGGTCGGCAGCGCTAATCCTGGCTACCGCCGGGACTTGAGAGTAGCGTCCCGTTGCCTGGACGCGCATGCTCAGAAGGCCGCGCCGAGCGGCCGGAACTTCCCCGTCTGGTTGCTAGGCAACCAGGCATGCCGGGCACAGACACAGGCGGCCGCCCCGGGGAGACAGCGGGGCGGCGCCTGACAGTATACCCTTCTCTTCTTGCTCTTCCTCCTGTTTGAAGGAATTTCTTGAGAATCCTAGGGGCGTGAAGATCTTGCTCGTCCACCCATGATCTCTATTCAGGGCCGTATCCCTTCCAATTTACTAGAAATTGTTTTTTACCATGAAGAGTGCGAGAGGCCAAGATGCGATTGATCTCAAATTCAGTTCCAACAGAAGTTTATAATGGTGAAGGTAGGCACGGAGCTCGAAAGAATTCGTTGAGTACCAGTGGACGTAATAATGATACATGGAAGGTATTATGACATTTTAGAGAAGGAGGTAGTTTCAGTTTAACGCACACAGGGTTCAGGACTTGCAGAATGGTGTAAGGACCGATAAATCGTGGGGCCATCTTCATTGAGGGTACTTTTAGTTTCAAGTCCCTGGTGGAAAGCCATACCTGGTCCCCTACTTTTAGGAGGGGAGTGACCCTACGACGACGGTCTGCAAGGATCTTGTGATGCTGTGTGGCCTTGAGTAGCGCCGTTCTAGTCTTGTCCCAGATAAGAGCGAACTCTCGATAGAGGGTATCCACGGCTGGAACTAATGAGGAGGATACTGGAAAGGGATCTGGAAAGACAGGATGGTTTCCATAGACAATGAAGAACGGAGAGAATCCTGTGGATTCGTGAACATGTTGATTGTGGGAGAATTCTGCCCAAGGAAGGAGTTGAGACCACTTATTTTGGTTGTCAGAAGTGAAACATCGAAGAAAAGTCTCCAGGTCCTGATTAATTCGTTCAGTTTGTCCATTGGTCTGGGGATGATACCCCGAGGAAAACTTTAGTTGTACACTTAGTTTCTGGCAAAAGGTTTTCCAGAACCAGGAGGTGAACTGGACTCCACGGTCCGAAATAATCTCCTTAGGACAGCCATGTAACCTAAAGATCTCTTTAATAAAGATGTCTGCAAGACGACCAGCAGAGGGTAATCCAAGGAGAGGAGTAAAGTGTGCCATTTTAGAAAAGCGGTCGATGACCACCCAGATGGTGATAAACCCTGCGCTGGGAGGTAGATCTGTGATGAAATCCATAGCCCCACTCTCCCAGGGAGCCTTGGGGATAGGAAGTGGTTGAAGTAGTCCTGCCGGAACTTTTCTAGAAGTCTTGTGTTGGGCACAGGTAGTACAAGAAGAAATGAATTTGTATATATCAGCCCATACAGTAGGCCACCAAAAGCGTCGGCAAAGCAATGCTGTAGTCTTCTTTATTCCAGCATGACCGGCAATACGGGATGAATGAGCCCACTGTAGGGTCTTAAGCCGTAGGTGAGGTTGCACAAATGAACGGCCTGGGGGAGGAGAAGAGGACTTGGTTCTGGTGAGAGCCACAATGTTCAAAGGATCAATAATGTGTTGAGGTACCAATGGTTTAAGGTGGTCAGAATCATCGAATGCTCGTCCATTCTTGGCACCAGGACAAAATATGAGTGTCAAATTGAATCGGGCGAAGAAGGATGCCCATTGGGCTTGCCGAGGGTTAAGGCAACAAGCTTCTTGAATAAATACTAGATTCCGATGATCACTAAACACGGTAACCGGGTATACAACCCCCTCCAACAGATGTCGCCATTCTTCCAGGGCAGCCTTGATGGCCAGTAGCTCCTTATCCCCAATTCCATAATTATATTCACTAGGAAGGAATCGTCTGGAGAAGAAACCACATGGGTTGTATGAACCAGAAAGAGATTTTTGAAATAGCACCGCTCCAATGCCTACAGAAGATGCATCCACTTCTAGGAAGAAGGGTCATTCCTGGTCCAGCTGGGAAAGGACTGAAGCTGAAGAGAATGCCTTTTTAGTGTTGGGAAGGCAGACATGGCCTCCGGGGACCAGACCCTAGGATTGGCAGTCTTCCTGGTTAAGGCTGTGATGTGAGCAATGAAGGAGGAGAATCCCCAAATAAATTGGCGATAGTAGTTCGCAAAGCCAATGAACCTTTGGATTGCTTTAAGGCCTTGTGGCTGAGGCCAATCCAGGATGGCTGACACCTTAGTGGGATCCATACATAGACCTTGTCCTGACACAATGAAACCGAGAAAAGGTACCTGAGTGACATCAAACACGCATTTCTCCAACTTGCAAAAGATGTGGTGTTTCCGGAGTCTACGTAGAACGTCCTATACTTGTTCCTGGTGGGATTTCAAATCTTTAGAAAATATTAAAATATCGTCTAAATACACCACCACAGAAGTGTATAACAGGTCATGAGAGATGTCATTGACGAATGTTCTTGTTATTTTAAATCACAAATGGAAAAATATATTTAATGGATTTTACTGTAAACTCTTATACTTGACACACAGTTACAAAAGTGGAAGCTGCTCAAATCAATTTATAGGCCATAACAGGTGCTTGAAAGGGTGGGGTTATCCTGCAAGGAACATACACACAACATTTTTTTCCCCAGCACACTGCTATAGCCAGCAACAGATCTGCCATTTCTACTGTAGATAAAAATGCAAAAGTCTTTGTTGCACACATTTGCAAATGTATGTTTAAGCCATCCTGCCACGCCAAGGCGCTTTTGCTAATAGGATGGTCCTACTCTAAACAATGAGAGTCCCATATATTTGGGCCATACATATGTGTTTTTAAATTGAGAGCCAACTTACCAAAGAGGTACCCCAGAAGCCTCCAAACAGCAATTCAGTGCCAGTACCCCCTCTCAGCTACTGACACCAACATGCCTCTCAGACAAATACAAAAGTGGAAGCTGCTCAAATCAATTTATAGGCCATAACAGGTGCTTGAAAGGGTGGGGTTATCCTGCAAGGAACATACACACAACATTTTTTTCCCCCAGCACACTGCTATAGCCAGCAACAGATCTGCCATTTCTACTGTAGATAAAAATGCAAAAGTCTTTGTTGCACACATTTGCAAATGTATGTTTAAGCCATCCTGCCACGCCAAGGCGCTTTTGCTAATAGGATGGTCCTACTCTAAACAATGAGAGTCCCATATATTTGGGCCATACATATATATTTTTTGGAAAAATATATTTAATGGATTTTACTGTAAACTCTTATACTTGACACACAGTAACAGCTGAATTGCTGGTGTCAGATTTTATAAAGGCAATGTAAATATTAGCTCACGTAAAAACATCGCTACTTTACTATATAATTACTCTGTTTTTATGTATGATTTGTATTTTGTCTAAAATGTTATGGCCAATGATTATGTCGCTGCGCTGTAGAGATTTGTGGCGCCTTAATAATAAATGATGGTGACCAGCAATTCTACTGAATTAAAGCAGTTAGTTATATGAAATGTCCATTTCATTTTAACACCACAGTTACTTGCTGTTCTTATCCACTAGCCATATGAGCTGACACTCTCCTGTTTGTCTCTTCATATTAGAGAATAACTGTAAACAGCATGTAATCAATATTGTTTGTTGGATGATGATATTTGTATTAATTGATATTAACTTTGGGTAATTCCTCTGGATTCTTCATTGTTATTTTATCAAATCAGACAGTGGTGGCAACTTGGTGAGACTGGTTAGAGAACATAAATAATATTCTATAAATGTATATGTCATATTTGTATTCATACTCACATCTGTCCCACTTACCACAATCCTCCAACCCTCCCATCTTGCTGTCTGGCTGAGCTGTGTTGTACGTGACTAAGGTGACAGAGACAGTGATTACAATTGTCACAACTATATGCATACCTGCTATTATTGGCGCAACTCGGAGGAAAGTGCGAAGTCTAACGTCCCCCTGGTATTCGCCAGGAACCCCCGCAAGGAAGTGTGGACTTCGCTGCAGTGACACGCAGGTCGCGGTCCTTCCACGAGTCAATAGAGAGATACAAGGAGGTGTCAGACAGGCCGGGTCAGTAACATTCTGGTAGTACACGGTACACAAGGATATCCAGAAGAATGGTGAGACAAGCCGGGTCGAAAACTTTCAGGAAGCGCAGTACAGAGGGAGAATCTAAAAGAGGTGGTCAAACGGTCCGGGTCAAAATGTCACAGGCAGCACAGGGATAGTCAGGAACAAAGTAGGATACTGGTACACACACAATACGCTGGAGACAGGAAGACCTGATACTCTGGCACTGAGAGATCACAGGAAGTGCCTTTTAAAGTATTAGGGGCCAATAGGAAACTAGATGGGCGGCAGCGCTAATCCTGGCTACCGCCGGGACTTGAGAGTAGCGTCCCGTTGCCTGGACGCGCATGCTCAGAAGGCCGCGCCGAGCGGCCGGAACTTCCCCGTCTGGTTGCTAGGCAACCAGGCATGCCGGGCACAGACACAGGCGGCCACCCCGGGGAGACAGCGGGGCGGCGCCTGACAACCTGCTGCTGGCTGTAGAATTGTGAATCTCAGCCCTTCTGACTGCTGCGCTAGCAACCAATCAGAACCTTTCAAAAGTGTCACTGAGATTCAAAATTCTTCTGCCAACAGCTGCACAGCTAATGAGATGCGGTGTACTAAAAATGTATTACTAATGTTTGTGTCGTGTTCTTAAAATTACATGACATAGGGAAAAGTCTGAATATTTCTGTATATGGTATCTATCTATCTATCTATCTATCTATCTATCTATCTATCTATCTATTCTGTACCCCATGGCAGCCAAGTATTCATCTAATTTTATGTGTTAAACTGTTAAAAGCCTGCATTGCATTGACTGTGATAGGGGTTTAGGTTAAAAGTTGACCCCATTTATTTTAGCGGGTTAAACGCAGACACGGAAAACTCAGCATATTGTAAATCAATGCAATGTGGATATTTCCTGCACAGATGACACAATAAGGTGGCATATCATAGGTCCGATGCCATCAACACAGATGGCTTATGCTTATTAAAATGAGGCATAAATGCATATATCTATTCAAATACATAAAGATAGATGCTCCAGCTTGCCCACTTGGATATGAAGGACTATGTAACATGGATGCGAGATGCTAGCCTCCTTGTAGAGATATTCTCCTTTAACTTATGGATGAAATCCCAGAAATATGGTATTCCAGAATCATGCTTTCAACCAGTGAATCAGAAATTCTCTTTGATTTGCTTATGTGTGACAATGAATTGCCTTGCTCACTATTCAAAATGCTTGTAGTGGAAATGGTTCTGTAAAGCAAGGAACAGGCATACTCTACACCAGTGATAGGCAACATGATACATTTCAAAGGCCACACATTACATTTTCAGGCACCCCCTATTTCTCACATCCCCAAATTCCCCCACATGCTCCTCAAACACGCCAGAATTCCCCCACCCGCCACAAAATGCCCCCACATAGAGTTATAGTTCCGATAATGTTTTAAATATTACAGGGAAATGTTTATCTATACAGCTTTTGTTGATGCCAGTTTATTTTGCACTGGTCATGCATTTGCAATTCATGAAATGAAGCTTTGCTATCATCCACCGCAGCTTAATGGCACATCTGTGTTATCTACATATTTAAGAACAGTACTATAAGTAAAGCATAACCTGTTTTAATCCAGTCCATTTTGCATGTATGCAGAATGCATTTATAACAGAGAAAGATGATAATAAACTGCTGTGTCTTAGCTGTAGCTTGATTATATAAATCTCTTGTGATTTACATTGTTCATTTGGAACTGTGCTCATGCATGCAGAGTACTTTTTCATCAATTAAGAATGTTTATGACGTCTGGCAGACATGCTATATATCAGTTTAATAATTCTAAAGAATGGTCATCCCAAAATAAACATATTCATAATAACAAATTAAGAATGAAGAAACTGCTATTTTATATATATATATATATATATATATATATATATATATATATATATATATTACATAATAATATGTTTGTTTGTATTTTTGCTCAATTCATTTGCTTTTATAATTATTTGTTTTAAACTTGCCATATAGTTTTTCTTGAACTCAGTTCTCAATTAATGTATATTTAATACAGAACAAACAACTTGCTTATATTCCTGTATGCTAAAAATACAAGCTACAGAACAATTTCCTAAGACGAGTGATAAGACTCATAATACACTATCAGCAATATCATATAATAAAAACCATAACTAGTATTATGGATTCTACATGCAAAGTGATGCTTGAATAGCAAAACACAATTGAATATAGCCATTTTGGGAGACAATTTATGGCAAAACAATACATCAAAGAGAGTTGGAAAACACAATAAAGGATAGGATATATATTCGGTGCCATGTTATTAGGTCCACCTTTCTTGTACTAGACAGGGCCCCTTTTGCCCCAGAACAGCCTGAATTCTTCATGCAATGATCCTGGAAGTAGAGTACACTGAACTCATTGTCATGTTCATGGAATTGGCTTCCGCGGTCAAAGTTACTTAGATCACATTGCTTCATTATTCTGCTGTTCGGTGTGAATAACAACTGAACCTCTTGACAATGTCTATATGCTTTTGTGTATTGAGTGTTACTGCCACACGATTGACTGAATATATATTTACATTAACAAATATATATATATATATATATATATATATATATATATATAACCAGTCAAATGCATGTACAGGGTGATATAAATCACATAAATCAATCCTCTGCATATGTAGTTAACTATATTGAGCTGCATTTCAATATTGGACTGCAACAGAGGAAGGCAACTATGTGATTATGTGCAGGGCTGGCCATACATGAACTGTTAATAACAGAACAGAGTTATATATTGCTGTATTTAGGAATCTACAAACAGTGTTCTTTTTCTCTCAAATTCTAATGAATTTACCACCTATTCACAAAACACATTTATAAATCTGCAGTCATGTAATACATTGCTATAGCCACCAAAATGTTTTTATATGCTTCAAGCACAATGCCTAAAACATTGTGACTATGTTAATGCCTTTTTTTGTCATAGTTTCATTTATTTTTCCAATCAAGTGCTAAAAATCAATAAACTTGTGTTAAGATACCTGTAATGGGAAACTATAACTATGCTGAGGCCATGGGTACATCAGAATTCACAAGGTGGTGATAAACTAAAATAAAATAAATGCCCCTTTTAATCATTCTGTTCATGAGCTAAAATAAGATATACAAGATAAAAGTTAGCACACCACTTAAAAAGGTCAGAGGAGTTACAATGTTTTTTGTATGTGTGAATCGATGAAACATGTTTTTGCATATTTATTTCACATAATTTTTGACTATTTAACCAGGAAGGAAAAAAACATAATGATCCCTGCAGTTGAAAATAGTATTATTTCATAGAGCCATTTTCTTTAGTTCTGATGTTTTGGACCTCTATGCTCATTGCTGAAGAAAGCATCCATCAGTTTGTTTTAATGTTAACAAAAGCAACTTTCCAGCAGTGATTTGATGATTGACAGTAATGATAACTACCACTGCAGTATATTCTCTGCTATGTCCATATAAGCATTCACTTGTAAAAATGATAAAATAATGGAAAATCTTAGATTAAGATGAACATATGTGTACACTTAAACAGGTAGTGTACCAAGTGACACAACGATGGAAGCACAATTGTATAGTGCGGCAGGATAATACAAGAAACTTTCTCATCTGTAATAAATATTCTATTTATAATATGGGCAAAAAAAGGCAGTAGAAATTCAATGTAGTGAACTGACAAAAAAATGCAGAATCAACTATTTACTAATGATGCTATACACTTCCTCTGAGCTTTAGTTTATAGCTTTGGGTCCTTTTGGTTATTATAAGATCCATTACGTTTTGGTTTGTCTTCTCTTCTGCCAGGGTCTTTCAGGATCCTCTGAACTGTTGCACTGTCTATTTACTTATTCCATTTTGCCATAGGCTGAATTTGTTCAATGCAACCATGTTTTAGATGATAGCTTTTACAATGAGATATTCATTTAGACAACATGTATAGCTATAGTGCTTATTATGACACTGTTGCTTTATGTATTTCTTTGGTCATGTTAGAAGTTTAATGACAGTGTTCTCTAGAAATGGTGATTTCTTATTTCTGAAACAAATATCATGGGATGGATATAGCCATTAACTCTTAATAAAGTAGAACAATAAATAGCTCAAACATCAGAAAGCTGATAGACCACAACAGTGTTTCTCAACCTGGGGAGCTTATATCCTGAAGAGTACGTGAGATTAAGTCTAAGGATATTTTGCTGTCAGTTTAGTTTTACCTTAAAAAAAACAACAATGGTGAAGAGTTGGTATAAATATTATTTGGTTTTCATTGTAGCACTTTTAATATGGATAACTTACAAGAAGAAGAGTGTAAATACTCAAGTACTTAGTTAAAAGGTAAAAATCAATCTTTGAATGTAATGCTTTGCTTAAAATGTAATATGAAGTAGTACAGAAGACACTCCCCATTGTTTTTTTCTCAGCAGATTTTTTTTTCTGAGTTTATTGGGTGCCATTTATGAAGAAGTGCTGACATTGCTTATTTGTGCTCTTGCATATGAATGCTTGTATCAGTTTCTGTGTAGAAACATTATCATAAAATTGAACTTGACAATAGGCAGAATGGGCTAATCCATGGTTATACTTGCTTAGTCTAGGTACACACTGGAGGATTTTCAGGCAATTATCGGGCCAATTATCGGGCCAATCATCCGATAAACGACCACACGGCCACATATCGCGTTAGTGTATATGATCACGTGATGAACGACAATCATTCCAAAGAGCCGATTGTCATTTCATTTGGTTGGTTGTACTGTTTACTAATCTCATTCCAAACACCTTCCGATCATCTAGTGTGATAGCACTCATGATCACGGTCTCCATAGAGTTTACATAGTCATGGTCTTTTCAGCCGATGCCAGCAATGAACATGTCCCAGTGACTTGAATGTAGAGAGTACAACAGATGGAATAGTTTTTTTGTTCGTTCTGAGACTGAAAATTTTGTTTTAGAGTCACAGAAGCTAGCAAAATTCATAAGGATATGTGGATAGCTGTAACAAGGCAGTTTTAATCAGTGTGACAGAAATGAATGAATGAGTGACTATTGTGCTGTCATTCTCTAAATGACTAGAGGACCAGATGAAGAACACAGGTAAATTGCATGCAGTGTGTACACATGAATCGCCTGAGTGATCGGACCTTCACTCGTTAGTAAAATCTTCACTCGTTGTAGATAACACAACGGTCGGAAAATTCTTCAATGTGTACCTAGATTGTGTTGTATCTGTGACAATGAGTAGGTACATACAATATCTTAATTTAAATAGTAAAAAGTGTTATTAAAAGAGTTTTTTAAAAGCACAAATAGGCTGAATTTGACACATTAATAAATCTGCCAATGACAGAATCACATTGATTCATTAACCACCTTCTGTCTGTTACTTTTCTGCAGTATTCAGAATCCACATGGCTGATATATAGCTAGATAGATAGATAGATAGATAGATAGATAGAAAGATGGATAGATAGATAAATATATCTATCTATCTATCTATCTATCTATCTATCTATTGTACTTTTATTCAGATACTCTCATTACCATTTTTAGGTAATAGTTACACATGGTAATTTAATCAACTGGGAACCAAATGACATCAAGGCAATATGTTAGTATACAAGATTGACATAAAATTAATTGTTTATATTCCACCAATGGCAATAACATAACAAAAAAAAATATTGATATATTCTCATAATGCAGACTCTTAATCAGAGTAGAAATTCCATGATATTCTTCTACTACTATCTAAAAATAAAATGAAAAATTAGGTACTGAGTACAAATACAAAATTAGTTAAATAACCACCAGTCAATTTCAAATACAACATTACTTGAACAGCCACCAACCCAATTCAAGCAGATGAAAAAATATATAGCATTTTTTTTTTACTAAAACAAAACCTCATTGAGCCAGGGTTTGTAAATTATTGATAGAGAAAACCTCATATTGCTTTAGCACTGTAACCATGTTTCCTGCTGTTCTATAATTAGGAATCCTTTATCAAAGTTAAAAAAATGGTATCTACACTATCCATATGTGTCATGTGCCCAGGGTAGTATCATTATAAAGGGTTCCCAGTTTGTATATCCGCATTCAGGTAAAACATATGATATTTGAGGAAAATCCGATTGTAAATGCAGCTATGTCCTTGTGGATTGGTTGTGTAGGGAAACTACCCAAAAACTGAAATATAGACACACACAACACAAATCCTCTATTAGATTATATCTTAATTAACTGATGAATTATCACTACCAAATCATTATGAATCAGATGCAGTAAAGGGATCCTACTTGTCAAAAATGGGGAGCAGAGTTAAAACAACGTGAGGTTTTCTGAAAAATTTAACAACCATCTGCATATAGTCTTAAAGCTCAAGTTAAAACATTGATTCTAATGGGAATGCAGTTTACCTGAGCCAATTAAAACACTTTATAGACTCCAGTCAGTAGTTAAATGCTGTGCTGCAATGATAAGACTTAAATAAGCTGCAATGAGCATGTTTATTTATTGTGTTGGAAGTGCATAAGCCATCCTATGATGGGATGTGGCCCTCTATATATACCGTATATACTCGTGTATAAGCCGAGTTTTTCAGCAGATTTTTTATGCTGAAAAAGCCCCACTCGGCTTACACACGAGTGAACTTACCTCTCCGGTCCCTCAGGTCTTAACTACCACAGTGGAAAGCATGTGCGTTCCACAGACAGGAAGTTCGGCATTTGGAACGCAAACTTGCGTTCCAAATGCCGAACTTCCTGTCTGTGGAACGCACATGCGTTCCACTGCGGAAGTGATAGTCTGAAGACCTCTCTCTCTTTCCTCGACTGTTGTATTGGCGGCTCTTATGTCTTGGGGGTGAGTTAGGAGCCAAACTCTGCTTCTTCTTTTTGGGGACACCCTGCTGATGATCGCTCCTTGTGTAGTGTCGTTTTAACGGACTTCAATACACCAGGGTAACCGGAATTTCCAGCTTGGTATGCCAACTGTTTAATCCCAGTAAGTACGGTAAGTAAAATCAATCTCTCTCTCAAAGAGATTTTGTGTACCTGTTCTCCAGTTGAGCCATGTTTCTACTTAATTTAAAGACATTTATACTAACATTCATCACATGTAAGAAACATCCATGAAAAACATATATCTGGCCATGCCAAGATTCAAAGGTCACAAGACAATTCATCAAGAATGACCCCTCTTTCTCCTCCACACCAGATTAACATTTACTGATAGTCTCTTATTAGTTTACAAACAGAGATTTAATAAAAAATTTGTGTATTAATCTAATGCATTGATGCCACCCCCCAATATTTTTATTTTCGAAATTTACCAGTAGCTGCTGCATTTCCCACCCTAGGCTTATACTCGAGTCAATACTTTTTCCCAGTTTTTTGTGGTAAAATTAGGTGCCTCGGCTTATATTCGGGCCGACTTATACTCGAGTATATACGGTATATATATATATGTAGCTATATCTATCTATCTATCTATCTATCTATCTATCTATCTATCTATCTATTTATGCACACTCTCAGTGGACAATTTATTAGGTATCCCTTTCTAGTACTGTAGCGAGCACCTCTTTCATCATCATCATCATCATCATCATTTATTTTCAGTTACCACAGTTTTGTCGGCTGTACATTCATGCTGATAATCTCCCATTCCACCATATCCCAAAGGTGCTCTATGGAATTGAGGTGGTGGCTGTGGTGGTCATTGGATACACTGAACTCATTGCCATGTTCGTGGAACCAGTTTGCGATGATGAGTTCTTTGTGACATGATACATTATCCAGTATGTGAGATTTCAATTGCATAACCAAATTAGTTTTATCATATATTTGAACGCAAAAGACAATATACAAATGCAGAAATAGATCAGGATTGATAAAGAAATGCATACTTATGGCCACTTCATACCTTAGTGGATATTAAAACTTAAATCTTGGATATATTCTGTAAAATATTTATTTTTATTATTACTATTTCATTGGTCTTGACATATTATTATTGCTTTTTAAATGTAAACCATATATTGAACTTCTCAAAATATGATACAGATAAGGAATATTTTATTTGAAGATTTAATTTCCAGGAAATCAGAAACCCAGATACAAAAGAAAAAAACTGATGCTATTTGATGATAAATCATAAACACAATCTACAGTTATTTGAAGAGGATTTCAGCCACTTTACTGGGTGCACCTTTAAAGTACTTTGATGGACCTTCCTTTGCCCCCAGAATATCCTGAATTCTTTGTGGCATGTATTAAACAAGGTGCTGGTCCATGTTGACATGATAGAATCACGCAATTGCGACAGATTTGTTGGCTGCACATTCATGCTTTAAATCTCCCATTCCGCCACATCCCAAAGGTCCTCTATTGTAATGAGATCTGGTAATGAATGAGGCCATTGAAATACACTGAGCTCATTGTGGAACCAGCTTGAGATGACTTGTGCGTTACATGTTATCCATCTGGAAGTAGCCATTAGAGGATGGATAGACTGTGGTCATAAAGGGATGAACATGGTCAGTAATGATAATAATGCAGACTGTGGCATTTAAACAATGCGCAATTTGAATTAACGGGTCAATTGTGTGCCAAAAAAATCATCAATTTTTTATGCCAAATCCTGACCATACCATTTGCATGTTGCAGCAGAAATTAAGATTCATCAGACCTGACATTTTTCAAATCTTCAACTGTTTAGTTTTAGTTAGCCCGCTGTAGCTTCAATAATAATTATCTAATTCTTCACTTATAAATATACTATCCACAAGTTTTAAGCCAATTATATGCTCTTCAGCTGTTGATAAAATATATATAGTGTGGTTAATAGTGATCTAAGGATGCAGACCTACCTCTATATTCAAGTTTGCAATAGTATGCTAGTATTAAGCTAGATAAATAATTACAACTTTTTTTTGGCTGTACAACGTCTAATAAAATATAGTACTAGTACTCAACTCAAACTGCCTTATATAAGCAACTTAAAGCAAAATACACAGAAGTAAACCATTTTAAATGAATCACTTCAGTAACACTTTATTAGCTTCCAGATTGGTAATGATTGTACTGCCTTGTATATGCTAAGATATGGTATCATGCTTTTTAGCCTTGAAATTGCTGTTTTATAAAAAAATTGACTGTGAGAAATTATATTTAATTATAAAGTGCATCAGGGTGTTAGTTCTGTGTCTATTTGATGTGTTTTGATAGTAGTTATGATGAACACCACATATACTGTACATCGATCAGCCACAACATTAAAACCACTGGCAAGTGAAGTATATAAGTTTGATTATCTTGTGTCATGCTTCAATGCAGAAATCTGGAAATCACAGCTATGGAGCCCAGAATATCATCATCAGAAGCAGCTATTTATATAGTACCACTAATTCCACAGCGCTGTACAGAGAAGTCACTCACATCAGTCCCTGCCCCATTGGAGCTTACAGTCTAAATTACCTAACATACACATACAGAAGGAGAGACTAGGACCAATTTGATAGCAGCTAATTAACCTACCAGTATGTTTTTTGGAGTGTGGGAGAAAACTGTAGAACCAGTAGGAGACCCACGCAAACACACGGAGAACATGCAAACTCCACACAGGTAAGGAAATGGTCGGGAATCGAACTCATGACAACAGTGCTGTGAGGCAGAAGTGCTAACCACTAAGCCAATGTGCTGCCCATAATTATGAAAACATAAGGGGCCAGATTCATTAAGGAACTTAAAGTAAGAAGTTTCTTATTTTAGTCTCCTGGACAAAACCATGTTACAATGCAAGGGGTGAAAATTAGTTTTCTGTTTTGCACATAAGTTAAATACTGACTGTTTTTTCATGTAGCACACAAGTATCAACTTTAAATTTCAGTGTACAAATAAGCTATCAAGTATTTGTGTGCTATATAAAAAAACAGTCAATCAGCCAGGACACTTGAATAAGAAACATCTTAATTTAAGTTCATTAATGAATCAGGCCCAAGATGATGTTTATTGAACAGGTATAAACCAGAGAACACAGGAAATTGTACAAACCAGGTATTGCATGTACTGAACAAGGTTTTCAGGATGAAGTTAGAAACAAGTAGCAATAACTAATACAGCTGATGCAGGTGGAATGACTGAGTGGAGAGAATCCAGTACAGAGATGTCAGCAGTTGCATGTAGAAGTCCCAGAGAACAGGAGCAACAGGAGAGCACAGCAATAAGGAACAACAACATAACAAGAATGACCAGCACAGGCAATGGGAGAGGCAGAGATATATTGGGAGCCACCAGGTGCAGGTGATTAATTAGTACAACAGGTTAACCCCTAGTAGTAAGAAGAAGCAAGGCATAATAGCAGCACACTGTCAGGACTCCCAATGAGAACCACAGAGTTAGCTTAGTGAAATTAAGAATTTTTTATTAACCACCGGTTACACAGGTTTCAGGTTGCAGTATGGTAGGGTATGGCAGAAATAGCTAGCAAACAGTAGACAACAAAGACAGAATGCGAAGGTCCGCAGGACTTTACCACGAAGTAGTGGAGATGGCACACAAGGTGCGACGGTCTGTGGAGCAAGGCACTGAAATTCAGAGAACAGGAAACAATAATATGCAGAGCATTACCACAGGACAGTGGAGTAGACACAGAGGCTGTGATGATCTGTGGATAGATGTGCTGTGAACTTCCGAGAACAGATAGCTATAATCTGCAGAGCATTACCATAGGATAGTGGAATAGTCACAGTGGCTGTGATGATCTGTGGAAAGATGTGCTGGGAACTTCAGAGAACAGGTAGCAATAATATGCAGAGCATTACCACAAGATAGTGGAGTAGTCACAGTGGCTGAGATGATCTGCCAATAGATGTGCTGGAGACTCAGAGAACCGGTGGTAGTCACTTTAATGGTACTGATAACAGCGACAGTGACTACCACGAAGGGAAAAAACTAAAATTACTTCCCCGACTTAGAAGAAATGATGACTGACCTTAACAATGACAGAAGAAATTCCCGGCAGTGTGAGAACAAATCACGATCTCTAGTAAGAGCGGCATGTTGTTTCTACGTCATTTTCAAATGCGACTTTGGTATCACTATTTTTAATGCGCCAATGCCGCTTGTCATCCGACCTGTTACACTTAACCCTAAGTGTAATTCTTAAGTCGAATAGGAGCGGAGTGGAGGGACAGGACCCTCTCTGGAGTGGACTGGAGGGACAGGACCCTCTCTGGAGTGGACTGGAGGGACGGGCCTCTCTGGAGTGGACTGGAGGGACGGGCCTCTCTGGAGCGGACTGGAGGGGCAGGACCCTCTCTGGAGTGGACTGGAGGGACAGGACCCTCTCTGGAGTGGACTGGAGGGACAGGACCCTCTCTGGAGTGGACTGGAGGGACGGGCCTCTCTGGAGCGGACTGGAGGGACAGGACCCTCTCTGGAGTGGACTGGAGGGACAGGACCCTCTCTGGAGTGGACTAGAGGAACGGCCCTCTCTGGAGCGGACTGGAGGGACAGGGCCTCTCTGGAGCAGGCTTTAAGGGCAGTGCCCCCTCTGGAACGGACTGTAAATGATGCGCACTCTTGGAAGCAGACAATGTCTCTGGAACGGAGACAGAAGCTTGCGACTCGGTACTGGAGACAAAGGCTGAAGAATGAGCAGGGAGGCAGAGGCTGGAGGTTCAAGACCAGAGATAATGTCTAGAGACTCTACACTGGAAACAATGGCAAGAGACTCAGCACTGGAGACAATGGCAGGAGACTCAGCACTGGAGACAGTGGCAGAAGACTCAGGAGTGGACACAGTGTATGACACCTCAGAGCTGGAGGCAGAGGATGGCACCTCAGAGCTGGAGGCAAAGGATGGCACCTTAGAGCTGGAGACAGAGGATGGCACCTCAGAGCTGGAGGCAGAGGATGGCACCTCAGAGCTGGAGGCAGAGGATGGCACCTCAGAGCTGGAGGCAGAGAATGACACCTTAGAGCTGGAGGCAGAGGATGGCATCTCGGAACAGGAGGCAGAGGCTGGGTCCTTGGAACAGGAGACAGAAGCTGGGACCTCGGAACAGGAGGCAGAGGCAGGCAACTTGGAACAATAGGCAGAAGCTGGCACCTCTGAGCTGGAGCCAAAAAATGTACATCACTGGCACAGTAAAGACATAGTTTATTGGTCCATCTGCTCCATTGCTCCTCCTCGATCAGGTGGGGGTGTGAAGCACCTAAGATCCTGGAGTTTGCTACACTGTGCTTTTTAGTTGATTGCAACCTTGTAGAGACATTGAGAGATGCCGCTTGTACATATAACTTTAGTAGTTCCCTAGGTGGATCTAGTACTGGGCAAAGAACTCTTGACATTCATGTGGATATTACTTTGACACATAACACCTACCTAAACATTGCAGACCAAATACACCCCTTCATGGTAACGGTATTCCCTGATGTCATTGGACTGTTCTAGCAGGATAATGCACCCTGATACACTGCAAACACTGCAAACATTGTTCAAGACTGGTTTGGGAAAATGACAAAAAGTTCAAGTACCATTGAGGCCCCACCTCGCAGCTTACAGGACTTAAAGGATTTACTCCATATGTCTTGGTGCCAGATACCACGGGCCACCTTTTGGAGTCCATGCCTCGATGGGCCAGAGCTGGTTTGGGAGCAATATTAGGCAGGTGGTTTTAATGTTGTGGCTGATCGGTGTATACTACAGGTTTCTCCAAGTGCCATAAGATATGAAATTGCATATGTATCTGCTAAAACTAAAGTATTAATAGTTTGCATTTTTGCTGAGTTTCAGAAATGGTATGACCTACAAGTGTGAGACATGTTTTGGGTTTTTTTGCATTTCTGTAAGATAATTGAATATATTAATATAAAATAGTGACTAGGTAAACTAAATATATGTAGCAGTATAGCATCAGAGAGCAGAATGAAAGGTAATTACAAATGGTCATTCATTTTGTTTGAACACACCATCAATAGACATCCTTTTTTTATTTCTTTATTGAAGTGTAATACATTCATTTAAATATTCCAATTTTTTCAACAATTGTGTACAAGTTTAGAAATACAATCAAATTATTGTAATACCAACAAATGAAAATTGACCATAGCATAACACATCACAATACAGACATGGTGAAAATCAAATAATATAAAAAGGGTAGTAATATGGTTCATATTCAGATAAATTAAATTGATCAATTATGTAAGAGACAGTAAGCGGTCTCTTAGTATGCGGATCCACCAATGATCTAATGCTGGTAACTCACTTCCTATAACAGAGACTAAATGTATATAACGCCTTACCCCCCTGAAATCCTGGGTTACCCACACATGGCAAATAGAGTGAATATGTATTATTAAGATCATATCTAGTGCGAGATGCTCGCCACACCTTTCAAGTGGTAATTAAGAAAGGATTATCAATCCATTCATTCATTTAAGTCAATGTACAAGTAGAAAGAAAAGAACTTTCAGACCCAAAATTGACATATACATTATGTGAACAATGTATGTAAACATTCTTGGACATACCGAAGGATCCCAGCATAACTGTATCATTTTAAATTGGGGAAATTAATTCCCCCTCTTGAAAAAGGCTGCAGAAGTTTAAGTAGGCTAATCCTGGAGCTTTCAGATTAGCATATGAAATTACAAAAAAGCCCCATTAATCAGTTTTTCATCGGTAGCAGAAACCGGCAACAATTGTAATGGATATAAAAGTTTTGAGAAAACAATAATTTTTATTAAGTTAGAATGACCAAGATGTGAAATGGTTAAATGCTCCCAAAATCTCAATTCTGCAACAAACTTTTTAATGATACTCCTTACATTTGAGGAGTAAAGGTTATGAATATTTTTAGGAAGCTGGATCCCAGATATGTAAATGAGCGGTTAGCCTAAGTAAGCTTAATGAACGTACTCCATGCCGGTCTTATATCTGGACCCAACAACATAGCTACAGTCCTCTCACTATTAATCATGAATCCAGAGAACCTCCCAAATTCCATAATCTTGACCAACACCGGTGGTAAAGATATGTGTGGGTCTGACATAAAGAAAGGAAGATCAGCAGCAGAGGCCACCAATTTAACCTCCTCTGCCCCCCAAAATATCCTGTAAAATACTGGTAGCATGTCTAAGATACACAGGAGTGGGCCAAAACCAAAATAAAAAGCAAAGACAACAACGGACACCCCTGACTCGTACCCTGAGACATGAATGCCGGCTCACTATACATATCATTAATAGATAAATGAGTAACCAGCCCATTATATATGTATTTAATAAACTGAGCAATTTCCTGGCCAAATGCACTATATTCAAATATATTTACTATTCAAATATTCAACTAGACATCCTTTTTGACATTTAACAGGTACAAGTTTGATTTCATGTGATTATGAAGGGTTCTCTAGCAATGGATTTTGTACTAAATTACTTAAGTTAAAACAGTTTTGCAGATTTTGTTAGACAATTAAAGCAAATTCAAGTCATTGCTCATTAAATCCAAAGAATAAATTACAATTTCTCACAATACTTATATAACTAGAAACACTGTTCTTTGTTTCAACCTAACATTATGTTGGAAAAAATAATATGGTATTTCCTGAAACATTAACAAATGCAAATAGATCATACTCAATTGTATACTGGTCACCTATATAAAAATAAACTTAATGTACATCATACTTTGAAGAAGCTACGTTTTCTAAATAAGCAAACTTCATGAGATAGTGCTGAATTATAGTACATGTACCTGTTAGTTCTTATATGTAAAAAGCAGAGAGAAATAGCTACATATGTACATATCTGAGCTAATTTAGATCAGTTTATCTCTGTATGTGAAAAAATAATACTAGGCCCAATGTTAGATTTTACAAGTATAAAATTAAGCCTATTAGAATGAGATGAACATTTTTCTGTTCATAACTACAAATCAAAGCTTTCCCATATAGTAATGGGTTAACTTCAAACAATCTGCCAGTTGACAGTTTTCTATGCATCCTTGGAGTAATTTATATAAATAATTCACTAAACCAGGGTTATAGGTATGCTTTAAAAACAAGCCAACATCAATGCTTCACAACAAATTAATAATATTTTTTTAGCAAAAAAATTAAATAAAACTCAGTATATTACACATATCTATCAGGTTTTTCTTACAAACACTTTAACGCAAAACTTGCAATTCTGTTCATTATAATTTCTATCAGCTGTCACTGGAAAAATACTGATATGCAGCTTGAAAGATTTGGTGAAGTGGAACAGAGTCTACCAGACTAAATTTACAACTCAACACATTCTGCTGAATAAGATACATTAGAGACACAGGTGATGCTCTCACATTTTAGGACTATTGCTTTATTTCCACCTTTTGATGTACATGCTACCATAATACAGAAAGGAATTGGGGCTGTCAGTGATTTCTCCTCTTGTTACCAGTGTGCCTGGGTTCTTTTCCTCCGGATCAACCAATAGGGAGGGGGGAGAGCAGTAATGTTAACATTCAGAAGCAGAACAGTACTAAAGCTCCAAATACCTGGAATGATTTATTCAAACTGAGGAAGGGAATAAATAGCTTTTTTCTTAAAATGATTCTGTTCCCTGTGTGACATTGATCACATTTTCGTGTTTGAAAGCTTGTGGTGCCTGTCTAACTTTAGATCTATACTGAAGCTATTTTGAAAAATAAATATTTCTCAAATTTTGAAACAGGGTTAAGCCTCATTTGTCTCAAAATTTCTCCCAACTCGACACCTCCGTTCTGCACAATATCTGAGTCTCTCTTCCACTCTCATCACATACAACCTTTACCAGTTAAATGACTTTTTTAGAGCTGCACCAACTTTGTGGAATTCCCTCCCTCGCACAATAAGACTTTCCTCTAGTCTTCAAACCTTCAAGAGTTCTCTGAAAACCCATCTTTTCAGACAAGCTTATGATATTCCTCAACCAGCATCTTAATTTCCCTAGGTTACCCGATAACCACCCTCTATACATCTAACACAAGACAGCAACCCTCTGACCAACATTGCTGTGTTACTGATCACACAGCTCACTCAATACTTTTTACCTTTGCATTCTAGCTGGTCCAATGTGCAATATGATGTAGCACATGCCCTTGTGTTTCAAACTCCCATTGTCCCATAGGTTGTAAGCTTGCGAGCAGGGCCCTCTTACCTCTCTGTATGTATGTATTACCCAGTATTGTTTTATTAATGTTTGTTCCCAATTGTAAAATGCTACGGAATTTGCTGGCGCTATATAAAAAAAATGATGATGATGATGATGATAATGAAAGAGCGTTGAAAAAAACCCTCCAAAAAACTGTGTATTCAATTTAGTTAGTCAACTTTCTGTGGAATTTTTTAATTGTTTAGTATATCATTATACAAACTCCCCTGACTTCACTTTACTAAAGTGCACACCTGCTTACTGTTCCTCCTGTGTATATATAGTTTGGTCACATTTCATTCACTCTCCTCTTTTGTCCTTTAATGGCTCATACATTTCTTCTTTCATTTACAGCTTTGAGCAAAATTTATGGACCCTTAATAATGAAATGCAGCTAAACTGATCTGCAGGTGGAACATATACTTGTACACGTATGTCAGAGGGATGATTATAACAAACGTTAATCAGATAATCAAAGAGCAGGGTGCCTTAGTCTCTTTAGAATCAGATTCTCTGTATATGTTATTAGAATTAACACTCATACAACACCTCCCCCAATACAAAATATCACACTTTCAAATTTGCTCTAAGAGGAAGTTCTGGGTGAAGTGCTATCAAACGAACCAATCAGTGTGGATCAGACCAGTTTCAGTTAAAGTGCATACGCTTCATTGCTTCAGTGTCTTAGTCATTGCAGAATTTATTGCCTCATTGGTAAACTCTCTTTTGTCTTATGGGCAATGTCATATGGTCAATGCTGGGAAAATGTCTAAAATTATTTTGATCCACAAAATTGATAAAAGAAGAATTATTTCAATGTATACAGCTATTTCTCTAGTTTCTATATTTTCCAAAGTTATGGAAAATGTGCTCATTTCAATCTGGCTTCTGACCATATCATCATCACAGTAACAACCCTATTCAAAATCTATAATGAAATTCAGTATAGAATGGAACATGGACAGTTGACTGGTGCAATATTCTTGGATTTTGTAAAAGCTTTTGCCACTGTGGAGCACAATATATTCAAACTCTAGCACTCATGTATTGAAATATTGGAACACATGGGCTAAAGGAGCTTCACTATGCCTATCATAGACTGTGGATTTTAACTTACGATACTGTAATCCAAATTCACAAGCTTGGTACACTGTAGAATTTAGTCTGCCATATTGTTTTACTGTGCAACTACAAAACCACCATTGTGATGGTGGTTTTGTAGTTACATCGCGATATGGTCAGATTGAGGTTGGCTGTCCCTGGTGTCCAGATGTACAATACATTTTATCTCTTTATCCTTTAAAAGTTTTCTGGACAATCTACCTAAATAACTGAACAGATGTCCAACCCTTGCAGTTCAACACAGCGTTCAAGTTAGATGTAAGTTAGCCCTGCTGCCTCACAGCACTAGGGTCATAAGTTTGAATATGACCAGGGCCTCTCTTGTCTGTATGTTCTCCCAGTGTTTACATGGATTTTCTCTAGCTGCTCTGGTTTCCTCTCACATTCCAAAAACATACTGATTAGTTAATTGGTTGCAGAGTAAAATGGACCCTAGTATGTGCGTGTGTGTGTATTAGCGAATTTGGACTGTAAGCTCCAATGGTGCAAGGACTGATCTAAATAATACATATTTACTTTAAAGCTCGGTGCAATATGATTGTGCTATATAAAGAAACAATAAGAAATAATAATCTATTTCCAGAAACCAGCTAATGGTTCCTAAATGCAATAAGGACTATTGCCGCTCTTCCTTTTCTTTCCAGACTCCTCATTTTCTAAAAAAAAAACTTACCTGAATCATTTAAAACTGCCACCTGTCTAAGAACTTTCAAAACATTTGTCATTCACTTCTAGAGCATTTGTGATTGTAATGCTTAATGCCTTCTGTAACCACGTCACAATTCTGATATATCAAGGACATACTTGTAAATGAAAGGTCAATATTTTCTAATTTAGTACAACCAATGTTTCATTACTGTAAGTTATGGAAGTTTTCAGGAATAATTTAAGGCTGAAGTCTCTTCAATATATACTCAATTTATTCTTATATGTGCAATACAGACCATTCAATTCAAAATGAACAATAGTGATTATATATTAACATTGCATGCATTTTATGCCTTAAAACCACAAAATAATACATAGATAAAAGCATCATATAAGACTTTAAAACAATAATATTGTTCCATTTGACAGGACCACTCAAAACCTCCCAACATTCCCCCAGATACAGGCATAAATCCAAGTAGACCTTTCCACATCTTATCTGGTAGTAGAGTAAACTCTGGTAGTAGAGTAGACTAGTTTATTACAACTTCCCTTTTCCCACCATGGAGGGCATATTTCTTTTTAGACAAGTTACAATATATAAAATGTTAAAGACATGTTTCCTCACATACCTTGAGTAACAGTGGAATAACTGAAAAACAACTTAATTTGTCAATATATGCTCTGTTAGTCTGTAGCTCTGTTAACTCTTATGCATCCTACTACTGTATTATAACAAGTTTTATTCAACTTCCATTTGAGTGCATTGATTATCCATATTATTCCTCTTTCTGTTGCTGAATAGCAACATACTATGTCAACATTTGCCGTATCGGATATTAGGGAGACTTCACTTAGGATCATTGGTGCACTCACTTTTGATCTAAAACATATGGATAATTCATTTTTTTATTTTTCTTCTCTATTTTACCTGCGGAACAACAACATCTGCAAAAGCACCAAAGCACTGTGTAAATAGGAAATCTTTAATCAATTTTTCATTTTGCTTGTAAAAAAAATCAGGTTTACTTCAAGTTGTTTATTACATTTGGGCTGAACATACTAGTATAATATTTAAACAACATGTGGTATTCTCCAAAGTGGCATGTGAAAATGTATTTTGAAAAATGGAAAAAAAGAAGTGAAGACAAAAAACAGTTGCTTTCCAATAGTCACCAAAAGTAAAGCCAAAGCAGAGTGGAGTCTCCTTGTGAAAAGGCTTAAATGAATTGTCAAACTGCCTTAATAAAGAATAATATTATATTTTGTTGACTACACAAAGTATGTTAATGAATTTCTAACATGATTCACTTAAGTATATCACAGATTAGTTTTGAAACTATCAAAATTTGTACATTTACATTTAAATTAATATTGTTGTTATTATTGCTGTTATTATTATTATTATTTTTATATCTGCTTTTCTAACAATTATACACTTGCAACAAATACGAACATTTGTGTGTGTATTTGTCTTTATAATCACATCATATAATAGTTGTCAATATTTGACAATAATTATAATGACATAATGCTGACAAGCAGGTATGTAGGTCCACCACACAGGGTAAGAGCTCTGTGAACCTTTGGTGCACTGCTATCTCCATCTTGGCATGTCCACTGAATATAATTATGAAGTCATTAATTAAATGTGTTTCTTTAATAAGCATTCACTGCTAAAGCCCAGTAACTGTGGAAGAATAGACTGTATTTTACATGTAACATCAGAGAAATTCAATGTTAAAAAATATGGACATTTCCAGACATTAAAAAAATTGAGGGGCAAATCTTTAAAACCTGGAACTTGTCCTTGAAATTAAACACAGCTGGCAACTACGCTGACAGTTTAACCAATCATTTTTGCAATAGCTCACATGTGTGTCAAGATTTTGATAGACTTCTGAGACTTTCACAAATCATTGGTTAAATTGTCAAATGATCTTAGAAAATTAAGTTGAGGGTCTGTCAAATATTATTCAGATAAAATTGATGATAATGATGATTTAATTATTATTATATATGTAGAATATAATTAGAAAGGAACCACGATGGTAAGTGCTAAGACCTATTTGTTCAGCTACTACTCCCAGGGCAGTTAAAAAGGATCTACATAGCAAGAGATACAGTGAATGTTCATACTGGGGCGGACATTAGATGTGAGATATGCTTACATCTAGCCACAGATAATCCCCACAAGTCAAAGCAGTAGCTGCAACTGCAGTCTTAAGCGCCTGTACCAGCTACAATGGCATGGTTATGCACACTGCAGTTAATAGCTGACATGCTACAATCCCAGAACAAAGCTTGGAGTTTAATGACAGCGAATGGACCATTTGGTGGAATTAGGCGTAATATAAAATTTTTAAAGAATGCACACATCATAATGCCTCCCATCGACAGTACTGTATGTAATACTTAAGTTTTAATCAGTTATGAAGCAAATGATTGATTAAAGGTACAAATTAGTGAGCATTTTAGTTCTACTTTAAGAGCTCATTCTTGCTTATATTCTTCAGAGCATTTTGATGCAGTGCAGATACATGCGTTCATCAGTGAACACTTGTAGTCCCGATGAACGCTTGAACGGCCTATAGGAATAATGCTTAGTGCCTGGTGCATGCTTATTATTGCTTTTACATAAACAGGGAGCATATTGTAGCCTCTGCATCCAATACTGCATACTGCACATATAGCATGAAAATCACAATTTATTAAAGTGGAAACTAGACACGGGTGTCAGGGCCATCTTAACAACATTATGGGCCCCCGGGCAAAGCAGTGCACTGGGGTCCCTATATGTATATATATATATATATATATATATATATATATATATATATATAGATGTATAGAGATACAGATATATAGAGATAGAGATAGATAGATGTACTTGCTCAGTGACCCTTGAAGGTGTTTTATTCAGGCTATTTCTTTTGCAGGATTATTTATTCTAATTAAGAGCCCTGCCTATGGGGCCCCCTTGCCTGTGGGGCCCCCGGGCACCTGCCCATCATGCCCAATGGAAAAGATGGCCCTGACGGGTGTTCTTCTTTGCTGACTTAATGCATTTCAAACTTTTCGTTTACAAATTTTCTATACTGTTACTTCCAACGTGTTTTACTATTAAATGAAATTTGCCATATCAATGTGTATTAAGAAGCAAAATTGTGAATTAAAATATGTTCATTACAATACATACATTTTTATCTGCTATCCTTGAAAATTACTAATGCACAATAGTGTATCCAGTTCCTTGCACAGAGGTTGATATAATCCAGGCATTTACCGTACCCTTTTTTCGTAAAGCAGTCTGTGTTCACAACCTATGCTAAATTGTAATTTATCTGATGCAACTATGCTTCCTGGCATTTTCTTCACTCACTACAGTACATAAAATAGGATATGAATAATAACATAAATTTGATTTTACACTTGTATAGTTATGTTATATTCGTTTTGCATATCCATGCATCATGTTATTAAGTTGCTGGCATTCTGCTGAGTCTGCCACAGTTCAACCTAATTGATGCATGCTTCCATTAGCAGCATTTCACAGCATATGTATTTTGCATTAATGATACATGTAAATGATTGGGTTAATGTGCCAAAAGGACCAAATACTGCAGTTTCCTGAAATAATTACTTAATTTTTTTTATGTAATTGAATTGTTTTGATTATTTTTAAAGAGAGAGTTATATTATAAAAAAGAATTAGTTGGACATGAGTTATTATTGCTTATTTATCATTGTTTTCTAATTGAATAACACTGCACACTAAGAATACTAACACTTTTGAAATTACTAAACGTTTGGATAATATTTATATCTTCACAAAACCTCCTATTTATAGTGCTGGTTATGTACCTATATTAAGACACATGACACAGTCTAATGCTAGGTGAACCTGTTGAAAATGAAAATGAGCAAAATGTTTTGCCAATGTTTTAGCTTCTTCAAAGATCTGTATTTCTTATCCAACAGCAATTCATTAACTCGAGGTCAATTAAATCAGCTCAGGAAGAAAAAATGGTCACTCAGAATCCAGGAACTAATTACCTTTAGATTTAATTAGATCTTTCTTCTTATAGGTGCCAATACAATTCTAGTCATAGGCATTTGGCTGCACCAAAACCACCAGTGTTAGAGGGAAAACTGTAGAGCTGGGTAAATAAGGAAAAAAGTTCAAAAAGCTCATTTCTTTTTAATACAAAACTGGTTACTTTTTTAATCAGGAAACATTAGCAATTTTTTGTTCAGTTATATGACGGACTAACATGTGTCAACTGTGTAATTCAGGTACTAACAGTCCTTCTATGGAAAATTGGCACATAGATAATATTATCTTTGCCCAAACACTTATTGACTTATGTTACTATGTGTATGTAGGAAAAAGCACACTGCAAATCAGTATTTGAAAATCCCAACTTTGTTTTGTAAGGAATAAACTAATAGAACTAGTAAACAATTTGTTGAAATAGGGTATGGTGGGTTCCAAATATTGAAAGCTTTACCAAAATGAATATTGAGTGACAGACAGTTAAGCCTCAGGATACAGACTAACCTGCAATATTATTTTTGGATCCAAAAAAATCTGCATTATTATTTTCCTGTCTTAATACTGCTCTTTGTATTTTTTGTACATGTTTCAATAGTTTCATTGTTTGCACTAGCTCCATGGTGATGACTTTTTTGATTTTTTCACCCAAATTTGATTAGTCTTTCTACATTCTTTTGTGGTCACTTTGACTACATAAACACTGCCTAATTCTTATTATTCTTATATTGTATAGGCTTGACAAGGATTTTAGAAATCACTTCAATGCTGCCTTAATACTTATTATCTAACAATAAATATCCATTTTATTTACATATATCCTGTTGTGTATTTGTAAGAAATTAGTTTGACATTTTTGACCAAATGTACACACGTTTGTTTAAGAAAACAAAGTAGAAAATATTAAAGAAACTTTAAATTCTTATTCTTATATTATACTGAAATTTCTTGAGCAAAAATTCAGTTGTTTTGTTGCTAAGCAACAAACATCGGCTAAGCAGTATGTGGAATTTCAAATTGCATAACCAAATGAGTTTTATCATACACCTGAACACAGAAGACAATATACAAATGCAGAAATAGATCAGGATTGATAAGGAATCGCATACTTATGGCCACTTCATACCTTAGTGGATATTAAAACTTAAAGCTTGGATATATTCTGTAAAATATTTATTTCTGTTATTACTATTTCATTGGTCTTGACATATTATTATTGCTTTTTAAATGTAAACCATATATTGAACTTCTCAATATATGATACAAATATGGAATATTTTATTTGAAGATTTAATTTCCAGGAAATCAGAAACCCAGATACAAAAGAAAAAAAATTGATGCTATTTGATAATAAATCATAAACACAAACTACAGTTATTTGAAGAGGATTTCAACAATTTAGGATGGGAGTGCTGGGACAAAGAAAGAGGTTTAATTTATTTAACGAAATTTAGGACATGTTAGGCTTAGTGTTTCAAATGATCATACACCTGGATAATATTAAGTGGTTTACACTCAGTAGCCACTTTATTGGATACACCTTTAAAGTACTGGGATAGACCTCCCTTTGCCCCCAGAATATCCTAAATTCTTTGTGGCATGTATTAAACAAGATGCTGGTCCATGTTGACATGATAGAATCACGCAAATTGCGACAGATTTGTTGGCTGCACTTTCATGCTTCAAATCTCCCATTCCACCACATCCCAAAGGTCCTCTATTGTAATGAGATCTGGTAATGATGGAGGCCATCGGAGTACGCTGAGCTAATTGTGGAACCAGCTTGAGATGACTTGTGCATTACACGTTATCCTTATGGAAGTAACCATTAGGAGATGAGTAGACTGTAGCCATAATGAGATGCACATTGTCAACGATACTCAGGTAGACTTTGGCATTTAAAGGATACTCATTTGGTATAAATTTACCTAATGTGCCAAGAAAACATTCTCCACATTCTTCATTGATACAAGGCAGGATCCATGAATTTCAATAGTTTTAGTCTTCAACTGTCCAGTTTTAGTGAGCCTGTGCCCACTGTAACCTCAGCCTTCTTTCTCAGCTGACAGGAGTGGAATATGCTGTGGTGTTCTTTTGCTGTAGGCCATCCACATCAAGGTTTGATGTGCTGTGCATTCAGAGATGCTCTTCTGCATATCACTGTTGTAAAGCATGGTTATTTGCTTTAGTGCTGTTTTCCTGTTACCTTGAAACAATCAGGCCATTCTCCTCTAACCTCTCTCATTAATAAGGCATTTCACCAACAGAACTGCCACTCATTGGATGTTTTTTGTTTTGTGCATCATTCTCTAGAGACTGTTGTCTGTGAAAATCCCAGGAGGTCAGCAGTTTCTGAGATATTCAAACCACCCTGTATGGCACCAACAATCATTCCATGGTCAAAGTCAAGTAGATCACATTTCTTCCCCATTCTGGTGGTTGGTCTGAACAACAATTCAAGCTCTTTCCTATATCTGCATACTTTTATGAATTATGCTACTGCTACTTGATTAGCAAAATAAAAATGTGTATTAACGAGCAAGTTTACCAAATAAAATGACAACTGAGTGTGTGTGTGTGTGTGTGTGTGTGTGTGTGTGTCTATATATATATACATCTGCTGTGTTACTGTTCCTTAGTAATCCATCTCGATCCAGGGCCATCTTTTCTATTGGGCACGATGGGCAGCTGCCCGGGGGCCCCACGGGCAAGGGGGCCCCATAGGCACGGCTCTTAATGAGAATAAATAATTCTGCAAAAGAAAAAAAACCTGCAAAAAAAACCTACAAGGGTCACTGAGCAAGTACATCTATCTATCTCTATATATCTATATCTATATCTATATCTGTATCTGTATACATCTATATATCTATATCTATATCTATATCTATATCTATATCTATATCTATATCTAGGGGCCCCGGTGCACTGCTTTGCCCGGGAGCCCATAATGTTGTTAAGATGGCCCTGTCTAGATCCCATAAAAAGAGAGCAGAAGAGATAGGGCACTCACCAGGTTAACACATGAAGACAGTGTCTGAAGTGGTCTGAAGAGGTGGGGGTGTTAGTTGACATTGTCTCCATGTGTTTGTTTTGACAAAGGATCATTTTGGACCAAAACGTCAATTATGCTATTTGCTCTCTGTCAGTAAGGAGATAAAGGGCATTTCTATGTTTCTATGAAGAACTGGTGAGGCTATATGTATATGTATCTCTCTCTCTCTCTCTCTCTCTATATATATATATATATATTTATTTATTTATTTATAGAAGTATAGCATGAAATCCATACCATTTTCATTGTATTACAAAAATGGTAATATAATGTGCGACTGAACAAAAATAATGAAAGTAACGTTGTCCCTTAGCTCCTTATGATAAGGTATTCTATTTAGTCTCAGTATATGCCTTTGATGCAGAGATACAGAAATACAGACACAAGATCATTATCATTTTGAATTGCAGTTCCTTTCCAAGTGAGTTCCCTTTGCTTAGAAGATTATAATGAAAGAATTAGGATAGTTTACCTCTAATGGACCTCATGCAGTTTTCCTCTGCATATACATATACATTTTTTTTCTTACTAACCAATAATCCAATTTGCATAATGGTCTATTACACTCATTAGAAACTGTGCAAGCTGCTTATTTTGTAGGAGTAACTTTATTGAGGTGCAAAAGGTATATAGTGAGTGAAGTAGATGATTTATATGCCAAACTGCGTGCTGCTCTTTCACATTTACTCCATGTATCACCTTGTAAATTATCATTTGACTTGTGTTTTCCAGATTCTAGTTTTGCTTTTTGCAGCAGTTGGCAGGTCAAGGGTATATGCCAGTGTGCTGGAAGTACTTCAATTAGTTCAGCTTTTTAGCCAGAGCCCTGTGCCATAACCCAACTTGACATTATAGAGGCTGGTGTTTGTTTACTGGAATGTTTTCTTAATTGCTTACTTGTGTTCCCATGAGATAAATATTACCCTTTGCTGTCTGCTTAATATTTATTTGAAAGAACTGCTCACTTTTGGCTACCTTCTTGTGTTACAGCTTCTAGTCTGCTGGACTGATCTAGGTGAATTTACATTTAAGCATTTCCTGATTTTTTTTTTATCTCAGAAAAAGGAAATAACAAATAACTGCATTGTACGTGTAAAAATAAGGGAGTCTATTGTAAACCTATTCCATAATACATGTTTCTTGTTATGCACATTAAATGGGACCACTCACCAAATATAAAGTTAATTATAACATCAATACCTGTATATTTGTAGACAATTAGTTTTGTAAAAATAAAAAATTGCTGAAGATGTAGTGACAATATTTTCTATTATGTTGCTGTGCTTCTTCCTAGTCCTTCTTAGTACAGTACCATTTTAATACATTATAGCTGGGCAGGTAATGAATATTCATTGCTTTGTACCTGCATAGCTCTAGAAATAAGAAACGGTAATTACTGTGCTTACACTCAAAAAAGGCTCCACACAGAACTTATATATAAAACATTTATTTAAAACATATAACGAAATATATAATACCATGTAAATACATAAACACTCTATCGGAGAGACTATAGATGTGAAACAGTCACAAATCCTGTGCAGCAAATGAATACTTGAAGGTTTAAATAGGGGATTCCAAATCTTGCAGGAGAAAATTCATAGCGGAAATAAGCTCACGGAAAGCTGATGTGATTCAAACACTCCTGGTGAAGAGACATATAGTCTCATCACTTTATCCGTGAATCTCCAAGATTAGTCACCCTTTAAATGGCCATCAAACATCTCTAGAAGACCTGCCTTCCTGGTTACCTACTGTATGCCTCTGCCCCTACCTGAGGATAGAAAGGTTGAAAATATTATATGAAAGCTGGACCCTCCCAGCCTGTCCCTCCCCTACATTCAACTTGTTCCTGTAGTTGTCCTGGAATATCCAAAAGTTGGCAGCTTCAAGAAAAATAAGTAATATATTCATTCCAAATTTGCAAAATAGTCAATTACATCTATTTTTTGCCATTGTATTTATCATTTATTGCTATGGGTGATACAGTGATTGACATTACTTACTGGGCACTAATAGTTTGGTGCTATACAAACAAATTATAACAATAATAATAATGGAAACATACTTTGAATCAAAGTATAATCTAAAAGTAGCACCAAGAACTACAGGAACAAGATCAAGTTATACCTTAAAGCCATTAACTGAACCTTTATAAATAAATAGATGTTGCCAAGCACTGAGCAGTTCTGAATGGACTGCCACTCAAATATAATTTGCTTTGGGGAGCAGAGTTAGTGTATATAGATGTAGAACTGTAATCCTGGAGGTAGAAATGAAAAACGATAATAAGGAATGTTTGGTCTAAATTCATAGTAAACTATTGGGGGTATATAAGACAATGATAAAGTGAAAGAAGGAGATAGGACGATTTACACTTGTAATAGAAATAAACCTGTGTCAGATCATGGGGTAGATTTATCAAAGTTTCTAAAAGGAAAAGTGAGCTTGAAGAATAGAACCTTAATGTTGAATGGCATTCTGTAACAATGTAATTACTGGCAGAGTGTTGCATCGTAAGACAAGTAGGGAAAATATGTTAAAAGGGTGTTGGATTTTATTAGTAGTGGGTTAGTAAAGGGTTATAGTAGTCAGCTAAATTATTAATCAAATACATTCTTAATACTAGACAAGAGACTTGTGGTGCAGAAGTTCAATAATGTTGTTAATAGAAATAGGTATATAATTTTAGGTTGAGTCCCTATGTTGCTGCTTCAGAATGATGTGTTTTCTAGTTTGAAAAGAGAAGTATATTTGTTTGTATTCGACACCTCCTAATAGATGGAAGGGTCAGTGCACGTTGGTAAAAGACAGATATGTAATTGGAAGAACTAGAGTGATTATCTGAAATGAAGACAACTCTATCTCTGTAAGTTTTCTTACGTCAAGGAGTATAACTGCAGCATAGACCACCAAAGACTAGAGCAACTGAAATGAACTACAGAGTCACTGAGGCACGTATTACCAGTAACCAGTTTTGGTAGTTGGAACAAAATGAACATTTCTTTTATAGGGATGACCCTTTCGTATGTCTAGCAAGAGTGCCAGAAAACATATTTAAAAGGAGCATGGAATGCTGGTTAAGAGGAAATGGGAATGGGAAATAACAGAAGCAGTTGTCAAACCATGGAGTTGTTTTTTCAATCTTTCTAAAAAGTGGAGGTATTGACCATAGCACCCAATCAGATTATAACTATAATTTATCTACAACATGATAGCTAGCATCTGATTGGTTGCTATGGACAAAACCTCCACTTTTCCTTTTAGAAGGATTGGTAAATCTGCCCCATGTGTGGCATGATAATAGCAGATAATGACAATGAGGGATGTACGGCACTGGGCTCGCTTTGGTGTAGGATATAGCAAAGCCTTAAAGTAACACTTTCCATAGCTACAAAATGTATGAACTTTACATGCCACATTAGCATCTATACATACATGAAAAGAAAGAAAAGATTTGTTTATACACTTTTAGACCACTTTATAAAGTGCATGGTGCCCCTTCATGAACATGTTGTACACATGTTATTGTCTATTCAGTATTATAAATGTTACAAAATGACCAAACCGTCAGTGTTTTGAGTTATTTGTGAATCTATTGTATTATATATTGTATTATATTATGTGTTATCTTGGCCTTTAGTTGCCTTTTCTTGAGTTTGTGAAAGACACTGTATTTAATGAATACATTAGACATAAGTAACTCATAAATAACAGTAATCACATTCTAAAGTGCACAGTATAAGTACTAATATAAAATGTAATTTACTGCAAAGTTTGCACATATACGGCCTAATTCATGTTTGGACATACGTCCATTTGCGTAGAGTATTTTTTATGAAATGGCTCTTGTGCATGCTCAGAAACGGACCTTACGCCAATGAATGCAATTGCATGCAAGTCATGTCTGAAAGCAAATGACACATATGACAGCCTAGGACTTGAGTGGTTGAACGGGGGGAAGAAAGTACAGACTAAGGTAAGCCATGTACAGTAAGAGCGTGCAGATGATCTACCAATGCAGATACAGCTGATTCACATTCTGGGGTTCTTGTAAGTATGCTTCATTTCAGGCGTATCATTTGCACCAGCTACAGGGCAAGTGATAGTGATGACTCTCACAGCATAATCTTTGTTTTAAAAACTACACGCATACGTGCTATTCAATAGCACAGGACATAGCACATCGAAAATAGACTATACAAAGGCACTGTATGTACAATATACATTGAAAGCATCATTATTTATGTAATGTGTATATATATATATATATATATATATATATATATATATATATAATCCCTATTTCATTAATGATTATGCTGTTAAGAGTTATTCATTTATTTTATACTATACATTTTTTTGTATGCGTCCTGATGTGACTTTATATTGCACATACACTTGTGCATATACTGCAGTTTGTTCTGTCTATCTAGGTAAGTCAAGTACCATTTAGGCCACTCAGATTGAAATAAAAATGCATCTTGAGATGCACCTTGATTTAAATATAGTCTGAACTATGCTCAAGTTCTGTGTTCTTTTTTTAAAACATAACTTGCGTCTGAACATGTAACAGACCCATAGGGCATATCTAGAGTCGGGACCAAATCTAGGTAAATTATCCAAATCTGCAGCGGTACAAGCCATGTTGCTATGCAGGGGTGCAAATGCAATTTGCATGTAACCTACAAAGGCTTGGTGCTTTGTTTATGATGAGATTTGAAGATGACCCTCCGGCAGAGCACAACTTGATTTTGCTAAGGTGCACAATTACATCTTCTATCTGGATTTTGTTCAAGCTCTAAATGAAGCCTGTAGTGTACATATTTATAATACTATACAGTTTAGCATTATTTAAATAACCAATGTTGTTGTGTGAAAATACAGTAAATGTATTATTTTATTATGTGTAGTCTGTGATATTGCTCTGATAATGCAAATATGCTGGGCCTAAATCAAGTAGACAGTACAATATCTATTTAATATGGATTATGTGCTTCAAGAGTCTCATGCAAAGAACAAGTCATTTTTTGCCCTGGGAGAATGTTGCAATTTATCAGATATGCGCCATTTTGTGAGAGATTACAGATCTCTGTGAACTTATTACAATGTTTAAATGAGATGTGTAATGTATTCATCTAAAGTTGTAAATGGAGTTATGATAATCCATCCTGCACTAATATGCTATGAAGATTCCTAAAGCATCTCATTGTTTGGGTTCATTACTAGCACAGTGAATAGACTAGCTATACTGTTTATGCTCATGTTAAGTCATACAAAGGACATCTATAGAAAGTGTTTTTATTATAAACCAATGGCACACTTACTGTTTAGCAATTTGTATAAGTATTACTCTGATGTCCAGTGGTGGAAGTGGCAATATACAAGTGCAAGTATGGGAATTTTAAATGAACAGCCGAGTGTTTTGGGGCCATCTAGGCTGAAATGTAATGATGAAATGGTGCAACTAAAGGTGTAGCCTGTGGTGTATGAAGCACACAAAGCAAGACCAGCAACCAAAGAAGTACAGTATGTAAATTAGCTTTGGAAGAAAGGCAAATGCTGTTTATTCTAAAAGTTTTTTTAAAAAATACTCTCTGAAACTCCATGACAATGTGAATGTGAATACACTAACTGAAGCGGTATAGACCTTTGTGGTGAAAATATCAGCCAAAAGATTTAATTGAAATTTGAATACTAAAATGTTCATGATGATGGAACAAATACATTCTAAAGGAGAGGTTATTATTATTATTATTATTATTATTATTATTATTATTATTATTATTATTATTAGTAGTAGTAGTAGTAGTAGTAGTAGTAGTAGTAGTATTTGCATTAATTATATTGTTAATTGTATGATTTTTCAAGGTCCAATGTGAACATTCCTCACACATACAGTATGTGTGTATAATAAGTTTGTAATATAAAGTATTTGTAGCTATTTTGTATGCAAAGGATTTTGCAAATGAGGGCAAATATCTCCTTTATGCAATGTACCATTATATGCTGCTAAACACAGCCATTTGTGGGAAAGAAATTACTCCCAGGTCCAAATGCAAATTATCTTACATTTATTTTATGAAAAATGTAGATAATAGGTTGTATAGATGTTTTATGAATATAGAAAATCTTTAGGTTAATTTTACAAAAAAAAAAATACTTCCGATATCAAGGCATATCTCAGAGCAGTTAGTATTCTTCCTTTTTAATTAAAGTTTTATGGAGCATAAAGACTTGAACTCAGCAGTACTAAAATTGCCTTATTCTGCTTTGCATAGCATTGAGGGAATGAATTTTGCAGCTATTGTTTGCATCCACTTATTCATCCACTGTTCGTTCACCTTTGTGAATTTTTTCTTATGTGTTAGATTTGAAAAATACAGGGTCCGTTTTGCAAAAATAACTGCTGTCCTATCTGCTGCTGCTGGCTAAAGAAACTCCCTAGTAAAGTATGAAGTGTAGTTTTCCTTTAAGACTAAGATATTTTACATTTAGCACTTGAGTTGAGATTTTAATTGAGAAACATTGCATCTCTATAAAATGTATGACTGTTATACCAGCAAAATGTTTAAACAACAGTTTTATTCAGTTAATTGTTAGACATTAAGTTTGTGTAATAAAAACAAGTAAGTACATCTCATTCATGAAGGCCTTCATAGGCAAACTGAGCGGGGGTTCCTAGTGCCTGGAAACCCCCCTGCAAGCCTGGGGCATTGTATAATTGAGGTGGCTGGACCCTGCTCCTGCTTCACACAACTCTGCTTGAAAAGGGAGAGCTGCAGGCATCTAACAGTAGTGCACACAGCATTGCCCATGTATATTATGGGAATAGGAACAGTTGGAGAGCAGCCTAGTACTGTCTAAAATTATAGCCACGCCCCCATGCATGCTGGTCACTCCCACTAGAGGCGTGGTGTGGAAACCCCCCTATACATATCCTGCGTTTGCCCCTGGCCTTAATGTGTTTCAAATATAAATATATGTTTTGTATTCATGCTGCTCATTTTACTAACAGGAGAGATTTTATTGAACTGCTATTTAAAATGAGCAAAACATAGGGCTATATTTATCATGCAGCATATTTCCTAACTATCCCACAGGTTGATTTATGTGCATATATTTGTATGAGTTGTGCATTATTGTCACTTAGATGGTACAAGTGATTTAGTTGAACGTAATTGAAAAATTCTGATTACTGCAACCTATAAAGTGATATTTACCATTATAGACTATTTTACAGAGCTAAAGAGCATACAGTCCCCTGCACAAGCAGTGAATCCTTCAAATCTGTATATCTTTAGCCCTAATAAAACATTTAAAAATCTTGTTTCACAAACAGAATCACTTTTAGTGCATCGAGAACTTAGTCTAGGCCTAGGGAATCATTGCACTGCAGCAAGAGATGACCAAATAAAAAATAAAAAAGAAGTAAGACATAAACCAAGACAAGTAAAATAAAAGTTCAAAACTTTTTGTGAGGAAATCTTTCTGAGGATACTAAGGACACAATATTAGAAATCATAATGTAACTACTATGAACATTATGCTGTGTAGGGCTCGCACACAAAAATACATGTTTTGGTTAAAGTATGCGGATGGTGCATAGGTAACATATTATTATTACACTCTTGTGTCTATCATATTCCATGTGTTGTGATGTAATCTGTGAATCATGTTATATTGAGATGTAAAGTTTAAAATACGCCCAGTGGGTGACATGTAACAAATTGGCAATGTGTATTCAATAACTGTTCTGAGAAAGTTAAATGACAGATTTTGAGTATAGTTATAAGTTGGGTAATATCATAATGTAGCTGGTAAAATGTGCATAGTTAGTAGCTATGTTATGCATACTGTTGCAAGATTATTAAAATGTGTTTGCAGCAGCAATATGTCCTAATACAATTTTTCAGCCAGGCCTTGGTCAAAGTTCTATTGTGTATTCAGCAGCCTGGCTATTGTTTGCACAGTATAAATAGCCACAGGAGGTCCTTCTACCCCTGATATCAGTTAAATAGCAAACTTTCTGCCTCAGAACAATTAATAGCAAACTGTATTGAAAGCCAAGAGGATATTGTGTTGTGCTGTGTATATAAGTGGCATTATGTTGCATGACTGTAATGCCAGCATGTCTAAACAGACCTTTTCTAATTGAGTAGGTTAAATTAGAGTTTGAGTCCTTGATAGGGTAAAAAAGAGTTTAATCCTTTTATCCAAATATACATCTTGATAGTAAAAATAGGTCTAAAAACTGGGTACACACTACAGAATTTTCCACCAACTTATTATGCTGATCGATTTTACATCCGATCGATGGTCCGATCACACAGTGCATGGACTGCATACACACTAGCCTTGTTTTAGATGATAAATGGAAGAGCGGCCGTCCCGTTAGCGACTCTTTACAGCCATGTTGTCGTGAGCAATGATTTTAATTTCGTACACACTGAAGCAACATTTGCGGGGCATGTAACGATATACCAAATACATTAGCATAAAGGGGTAGTCTTTCACTATAGTTAACACTCAAAACCGCATAAAAAGAGAAGGCAACACTGTCTCTTCATTCATTCATTCCTATTTTTAACCTACAATGGATACAGTAGAAGAAGAAAAAGCAACTGCACTTTTTCATGTATGCACCTATCAGAAAGAACTTACCGTATATGTGAATGAATGTACAACTAAAAACGATTGTAAAATCCCTTCGTATGTAATGGTCCTATAACGGTTAAAGTTATAGCAAAAGATCTTCATACATGAGGTTATTATACACAAATAGGCATCACCCACAATACTCCATTCTCTGTGCGCATCATCGCTGATTGGTCCACAGCTGAAATTAACGCCCATGTCTGAGTGTATAAAACCACAGAGGAGCCTGTGAAGAACATGAGAAGATGGCGGGTGAGGAGAAGGTATCAGTGGGGGTTGCAGCTATGGAGACGGAGACAGAATCAGAGATGGTGCTAGTGCTGGAAGGGCCAAAAAATGTTGAAAAAGTTAAGGTGGGGGATGGAGATGCTCCAGAAGAGCAAAGAGCAAATCCAATGAGCCCAAGAGAGGTGGAGATGATGGTAAAAGTACTGGATGACGACCAGTACGACTACGACATTAAAAAAGTGAGTAGCACGTGTAGTGTACCTGTTTGAAGGACTTTATGTATTTCATTCTAGTTTCACATGAAGCAATGCAAACGCCTGATTTGTGACATAAATTTTTACATAGAGGGATGGGAAGTTAACTAGCCTTCCTAGCTACATCTGGGACAAAGTGCTATCTAAAGTAGAGCGGATTATGGATGAGCTGTCTTAAACTAGCATTTGAGACCCAATATGCTGAAATCTGGTCCTCTTGAATTGGCAGTGGTTTACACTACCTGAATAGATATGGAGTAAATCTCAAAAAGAACAAGTGTGAAAGCCACTAGCCAGTGGGCAAAAATATAATTACCAATATTAGTAATATTATTTCTGGTACACCAAATCAAGATCAATTGTATGAATTTCAGCTGCTGTAATTATATTTCTTACAATGCTTTGCTGTGGTAGTCAATTCCTATTCCTATTCCTACTTCCACAGCAGCCAGACCACAGAACAGAATTAACTGTCTGGCATCATATTAGCTCTATAAAAACTTTGCATAATGTAAATTTACAAGTACTGTTTTTAATGGAATTCTGTGGGATTGTGAAGAAAAAACAGTATTTGAAGACTGTATCACTGGAACTTTGCACCTCTACAAAATAGCCTATTCGACTGCAATACTGAATTTGCACAAAATTTAACAGTATCTTCGTTGATCTCTACCCAGGTCATACATCAATAAACAAAATATTTGCTCAGTCCGCAGAGAACACAATTTGCATACAAAGGTGCAAGGTCAGCAAATTCAAATTCATGATGACTCTTGTAAATCTGTTGCACTGAATCGCCAGTTCCAAATGTCCTCTGTCTCACTCTCCGTCATTACAGTTCTTCTTTTGAACATATTGCGGGTTGTTTTAGCTGTTATTTTTTTCTTCACAGTACTAAATTGTGCACCAATTAATTTACAAATATGTTGGAACTGTTTTTTGTTGTGCATGTGTACGTTGATTTAAAAAAGGAAATTTGCTGCTTAATTCTAGAACAGTGAATGAAACAGATATTTGCTATTGGCATACTTGGATTTTGTAACGGAAGTCAATTACATTGTTAAATTATATACATAACATTTCATGGGGCATCTGGAGAAGTACTACTAATTTAAATAAAGGCCAGTAGATTAATGGAATAGCTTCCAGCAAAGGTGAGAGGCTAATACAATAAGAAAAACAAAATGCACGGGTTAGATATAAGACTGTGCTGAATATTCAGAGGGGTGAAGGGTCAAACTGACTCTGAAGTTATAAAGTTGGTAGGAAAAGAGAGCAATAGGTGGGGCATATGGCATTTGTTTGCATGCTTCTTCATCAGATTTTTGCTTTCTCTTTGGGCTTTATTGAAGCTGCTTTCTGACCTATCGAAATAAGTGAAAAAAAAATTCAGATCATATAATCTATTAATATAACTAGCCAGTTCCAAATCAATCATAAGATATGTATGTATCTTGAAAATAAATATATTTTGTCAGGATTGAAATGCTATAACAATATTGAAAGCTTGAACAGCATCTAGTTCTGTTCTACTAAAACAGGTGGAAAAAGGAAAGGGATTTGTAGACACTAAAATATACTTTCTTTTAGATGTAAAAGGGCATTACTGACATGTTTATACAGAAAATGTGACAAACTAACACATCTGGAACAAAATCAATGCAAATGGCATAATATATAGTTGATTATATTTAACAGATAGTGTATGCCAGTGGGGGATCCAGGGAGGGGGCGATCGCCCTCCCTAGCAGACACTTGCTGCCGACGGCTGCACAGTATGTGCAGGTCCGTCCAGCCGTGACAGGCAGGGACAGTGTTCTGCCCAGCTGCTCTGATTGTGTTTAAAACACAATCAGAGTAGCCGGGCAGCACACTGTCCCTGCCTGTCACTGCTGGACGGACCTGCACATAGTGTGCAGCCGTCAGCAGCCTAAGATGTTAGAAAGGGGCGGGGCCTAAATCGACCCCCCTAAATCGCCCCGGGTACAGCATTTTTCTAGATCCGCCCCTGGTGTGTGCACGATAGAATAATTGCATTTTATGTAAGTAATACATTCACTAGTCATAGAGAACTGTTCCAAAGGGTTTACTGTGCTGTTAAGGTTGTCTTAGATTTAGTTCTATATCTAGCTATGTACTATGGTGGCACTTTAAAAAAATCCTAATCTTATTTCTAATACTATATATTTCCATATGAGTTTTATATTAGTAAAGTTCTGTATATATATATATATATATATATATATATATATATATGTGTGTGTGTATATATATCTACATGAAAAATGAAGGGACTGTAAATGTCTGCATTATAGAGGAGAGAAGGTATTCTATAGAGTATTCGCCTATTTCCACAGCTGTGAAATTTGCACATTTTGCTGCTGAAATGTGACCTACCTCAACCACACCATCACAGTATCACAGTATACCATTCGCACAAATACAGTGCAAGCGGTGAAGCAAAAGTGGATCTCAAAGCTTGTAGCAATAATACTTTGCACCTCTGCAAAATAGCTTGCTTTGTCTGAAAAGTTTGACTAAATTTCATTGCAAATTCACTCAATTCCCCTGTATTATACCGACAAGTGCTTGGTGTAATGCACTGATGATAAGCAGATAATTAATGTCTAATAAACATTTCATTATACATAATTATATTGTTAGTAAATGTTTAAAAAAGACTCAGGTCCATCAAGTTCAACCATTCATGAATTTTGTATGTATTCAGAGAAAGGCAAAACAAAACCTCCAGTATGACAGTTGCCAATTTAGCCTCACAGGGGGGAAAAAAATGTCAATCGGATATAATTCCTTGAATCATTAACCTCAACATCCTCTACTAAATGAAGCTACATATATCATTTTTTGCAGTAAAACATTGTTTAATTTTGTGTGCAAAAAAAGTCACATTTTATCCAGTACAGTACAATATACTACTTCCTAATGATTCCTTCTTTCTTCCATTCAAAACTGATTGCTCTTTTCAACTGTATAGTCCTTGTTATGAATAGTTAATTAGTCAAATTTTGTATTGACCTTGCCTCTATTTATGCTTAGTTATTTGGTCACCTTTAAATCACTTTTTTAAACCTCCATTTATAATTGAACATTTCAATTCTCTTTAGTAACAAAGTCTCCTGACTGATCCGACTTCAGTTTTCCTATGGTCTACTTACAATGAGGAGCACAAAATTATAAGCAATATTATAGATGTTATGTTAATAGTGACCTATACTATTGTAATACTGGTTGGTGGATTTGTCCTTTGATGTTTAGAGGAACCTCCAGACAGTGTCGGACTGGGGCATGAAGGGCCCACCGGGGAATGCAACACTAGGGGCCCACCAAAGGGGGTGTGGTCAGCCATCATAGAGCCGGGACCAGACACTTGAGGGGGAGTGGTCAGTCCACTAAGGACAGCTAGCACCTTAGTGCAGTATATAAAGAATGCAATAGATAATACACCTAATGGGGATAGTTCACCACTAAACACCAAGGCTCTATAAAGTGTATGGGACCTGGATCCCAAAATCATATAACAGGACACCCTTGTGAGTGCAAAATATAAAATCTGCGTCCGACCCTGGAACAAGGTACCAGGAAATAGCTTTATTACAGTGGGGAAGAGAGTTTTATATTTACATATTGTAAGAAGGGAGACTTTGGTGGTTTACTGACCATCTATGAAACAAACTTGGCAGAGGGCTGGTTATACATTGGATGTGAAAATATTATGCTGGGTACAGAACATTACTACAGAACCTAAATATAGTGGTAATGGGACAATATGTAGTGGGCATGATGCTTTTATGTTGGTCTTGGACAGTGTACTGTGGGTACAATGCTGTAATGCAGGAATAAGGAAATATAAGGTGGACATGAGACAGTATGTGATACGCACACTAAGGTGGGCATGTGGCTTTATGGAGTGGGTATGAGGCTGTTTCTAGTGAGCATGCTACTGTATATGAGGGATATTAGGCTGTGTGTAATGCACATTATTTATATTCTATATGACTCTGCTATGTATGACCAGAAAGTATGGCACATATATACAAAAGTAGGACAATACTTTAAAGCTAGAGTAAAGCTAGAGCTAGTAAGATAGAGTTACTGATGTGTAAATAATGTGTATTAACTACTGCCTGATATAAAGAATAGAGAACATCATGAACTGTTATTCCATATGAAGTAGGTATCAGCAATGACTACAGCATTCACCATGTATGTACATTATAGCTCACCTCTTGCAGTACAGCACAGGCATCTTCCAGCGAGTAGAACACTGCAGAACCTTTGATGTTCTCCACAAATGGGGATGACATTGCTTTGTCCATTCAGCTCCCACACACATTGCCAGATCTAGGCTGGGAGTGCATGTCAGCTGACAGGGTGAGGGGGCAGGTCACATGACCGCAGCTGCGATCGCATGTGAAAGATGACTGGCTGTCAGTGACAGCCAGTCATCTTTCAATTGCGATCGCAGCTGCGATTAGCAGCGGGGGCGACGTGAAGGGCCTTCAGGTAAGCTCCGCCCACTGGTGAAAGGGGGTGTGGCCGTATGGTATCCGGGCCTACCGGTGGTTTAACCGGTAGCCCGTTGGGCCAGTCCGACCCTGCCGCCAGACCTTATCCTCTCATTTATTTGTGCATATTGTAACACAATATTTGCATTGCATGTCTTTATCCACATTTTATGCACCCTATAATTGTATTCACCTTTTTAGCAACTGTCTGGCACTGTGTGCTCTTACTCAGCTTTCTGTCAAATAATATTCCTAGCTCCTATCTGAGTCCCATGGCCTAGTTGCACAAGCTATATTTATCTATATTTTAATTTGTCATTTTGTCTAAACCTTATACTAATTAATACATAATACTTGTCTCTACAAAAGAGAAGAAAATCTAGACTAAAACCAGAAAACAACACATTTTAGGGCAATTTAAAATCTATTTAACTTTAGAGATATAGCACATGAGAAATATGTAGGACAATAATATAGCTGTGTCTTCTGTGCAAGTACAAATTTAGCATCCATTTAGCTTTTTGTAACCAAGGAGATGCCAGCAGAAATAGAAGATAAATAACAGAGCAAAATTTTACTTTCAAGAAGGAACAAAATTATGATAGGAGCTTTGAGAAAGTCTTCACACACCTGTTGTCTTTGCGGATGATATATCTAGATTTTTATAGCTGAACATCTTGCTTTTGTGCCATGTTTTTTGTGGAAGAAACATAAATGTTCTGTTGTTTGTTTCATGCATATTGATACTCTGCAAATTATATTTACACTGTTTCTGTAGTTTCCTTTTATGCAAACATTTTTCTTGCAGCCGTAATGTAGAAATGATAAATTGTATACAATAGTTAGCATTGTGTTTTAAACATAGTCCGTATGGGAACTATTTTCAATTTATTTTAATTGTCAGTGTGTAAATCAAAATTTGCTATATACAATTTTGATGCAATATTTCTACATCTGAACCTAAATTATAGTACACTATCCTGCACACAATACAGAAGATGTGTGATGATAGCATTTTTGCATAGACTAATATATTTAGAAACATTTATGATGTATAAGCCTGTTTAACTGGTATTTTTGTCATTTTAATTTAATAACTACCTGAGTATGTACAACAACAAAATAAACAATGAAAATGTTATAAAAGGCCAGCTAATTATAACACTGTGTTTTCCCATTTGGTATACCCAGATGTATGGTTTGCAATGGGAGTCACAACTATGCTTCTACCAGGACTCCACAGTAAGCATTGCATTTATCTCTTTACATCTTGGGGCATTATTTTGTGATTTTACAATCATATGTATTTTCATTTTCCTTACTTACCAAAATTGGAAACTTTATGTCAACAAATTGCCACTTAATATTGCTCTCCCACCACCTTAAATATATGTTTTAATTAACCTGAAGTTTGTTCAAGGAATAACCGCCTCTAGCCACTCCCTGATCAAATATCTTATCATTTATTCAAGCAGTCAAACAATATATCACCTCTATTTCACCAGCACACCACTCCTGACTGCCTTTTTACAAACCGCCCACTGCACACTTGTGACTTGGATGCTTACTGTAAGGGGACATAAAGGATTCCAGTCTAAATCTCGCACTCATCTCTCTCTAAGGTTACAGACTTAACTGGTCCTTCCCCAACACAGGCTCACTCTTCCACAACTCTCCGCACTGCCACCAGCTAAGTATAAGGCCCTAAGCAAACCTTTGACTAAAGAACCCAATTGTTCAAAATCTCTGCTCTGATAGCTAAAAGAGTTAACACTTTCCACATTGGTATACTATGCTTCTTGTAACACGCAGGTTAGACCTGCACACACCAGCAATCAAAGGGTTAATACTTAACACCTCAAGACTCTGTGACACAAGTATACATGCAGGCACACACTAGGCTTGGTATACAAATGTCTTAACAAATCACACATCAGCATTTAAAGGGTTAGCATGGTCAAGCAATCTTCTTCATAAAAGGCTGTGAATCCATTTAGAGCAATGAGGACAGCACTTATTAAATTTTCCATTTAATATACAAAAATTACAGGATTACAGGTTATGTAAACAATTAATAAAAGATGGCATAGCACACACAGCAAAGCATATTTAAAAATAAAAAGGAGAAAGTTTCAGAATGCAAACTTACATATGAGTTGTATAATCTGCGCCAAGGGAAATTGGCTTGGAAGATGTACAGCTTGTCAATGTTGATTGATTTCTCAAAAGTCTGACAATTTCTTACAAATGTTCTCATCTTTTTAAAGATATTTTGTTACCTTTCCTCTCCTCCAGGGCTTGCGGTCTCATTGGGGGATCTGTGACACCATTTACAATCAAAATTTAAATCTCCCTGTTTTAGTTCCCAATGCTAAAATGTGACCTAACTTTTCTGGTAAGTGTCACAGAGACCCAATTTTATTATTATTAAGTCCAATACAAATTTACCAGTCTCCTGATAACAAACATCAATAGGTCCAGTATATTAGGTGAGTTGATACTCTTTTCCTCACATTTCCTGGAGTGACAGGCAGCTTTATTCGACATATGGGGTGTTCTTCATCGTGCTATTTATAAATATATGGTTGATCACTTATTTTATTGATTTTAAGTGGTATTTTGGAAACTGAAATATATTTGCCTACATAAAATATAGCAAGTCATCCTGTTGTCTCCTTGTGTAAGACAATATGCTGAGCAGTTCCTAAAAGTCTTTTCAGGTGTCAAAACTCCATCCTATACTAGGACATAAGTTCACTCCAGGAGGTCTTCAAAGCTGCTCAGCTTCCCCTAAAGGTGACGGTGTTATATTTTAGCATAGAGGTGGGCAGAGCCACCAAATAACCACACACCAGTACTTCTGGCTTCACATTTTACACCTTAGTTTACAGAGTAGCTCAAATTATCAATGGATTCATTTGATATGTAATATATACACTGCAGTTATGATTAGCTCTTATTCCCCACATTTATGTTATTTGTTAATACTTATAACTGTAATTCCTCTATGTTCACTATAGTTGCTGTTGTAATATCGTTTATCAAGAACACATTTCTCATCCTATTTATGTACATCGGTTAGTTGAATTTTTCTTTTAGAGGCATGATGATCAAGAATGGAATCTTTGTAAATTTCTCGCCATGCTAGTTACTAAAATGTGTTTTAATATTTATTTGCATACATTGAAATATTTGTAGCTTTTGCTAAGGCAAATACATAGGTGCATAATCCAACATATTCAATGACTTGTTTTACTATTATGAGTTAATAGTATAATTTCAAATCAAGCTCCAGTTGCAGACATTTGCAAAGATATATATATATATATATATATATATATATATATATACCTGCACATTTTGCAATATGCATGAAAATCTTGATCCACATGTTATAGGGCTGATTCTGAGAATGTTTGTTTTTTATTAAGGATTGCATTTGCTCTGAGCAAGTTGTTTCAAATGTGAAACTACTAGCTTCCATGTTAGGACTCTGTACTGTTTTAAATTAAGTTTGAAGAAGTGCAGATTTATTTTAGTATCATCCTTAAAATTTTCACATGGGAAACATACTTAGTAATAAACCCATGCTTTTTTTTTCTTCTCTTGTTTTGTACAATCTTTTTGATCTTTTTTAACAGTGAAAGCATGACAAAATCTAGAAGAATGGAAGTTTTTGAAAAACCGCAGGCATTTAACCAATAACCTATCAGCCATGTTGCTATTCGTTTGCCAGAACAGTTATATTTAATGGGTAAAATGATGGTACACATTTATACTGCAAAACATTTGTATGCTTACTAAAAGATTGTGTTTCCAATATATGCTGAAGCTGGACAATTTACATTTTAGATGAAGTTATTTGTGTACTTTAGGACAATGACAGTATGTTGTCTATGCACCACAAACATATAGCAATATACTGTAGGCCTCAGGCACAAATGCACCTTTAAAACACAGATTGCTTTCTCCAAACCAGATACAGGAAAATGTAGGTTGGGGTGCATATAATCCCCATTGTGGTATCAATAATCTGCCTATAAATTATGATTATAAAATTATCAATAATTGTTTGGCAAAGTGAGTCTGTCAAACAATAGCTAAAAAGTTTTGAAAAACAAAGCACTATAACACAGAAACATTTTTACATTTACAAATGTTACAATGTGTAATTACTTTAATACTCACCTCTGTGTCAAGAATAATTTTTGAGTAGCTATCAATATTAATGAAAGCTTGTATGTAAATTATGGGAAATCTGTGCAAATACTCAATGCAAGTTGAGCCTGTTTAATTTGTTCCTATCCAAGTCAACTTTTAATGCTCACTTTGCTAAAGGTTATAGAAAGCTCATCACATCAATCTATTATCAGTCTGTTGCTGGTAATATTAAATTACTCACATATACAAATGGATCACTCTTCTCAGAATAATCTCCTTCACCTACCACATTAATTAGCGCCAATTGATAATAATATCATATATTTCCCATTTAAATTAATGGGTTTCAGCTGTGGCATTTTTTATGTCAGTTAAATCTGTATATAACCATTTTGATTTATCAATAAATTGTGTATTTTTTTCCTATTAACCTCATGTTCCCCTTTTATTCAATCAGTACGAACAGAAGAACATACACTGACATTTTCCAGCACTGTCTGCTATTAAATCACTTGAAATTTAGGCTGGTTCAAGTTTTCTGTGCATTGAGCATTAAGGGAAGTTGAAATAATGCTAGCAGTGCAGGTAATTAATATTGCCTTTATGCACTGTTTTGAGGCATAGTTATTGAATAGGGATGTATGCTATAGTGTTTCCTATTAAAATGTGAATGGTGACACATTTAAATAGAACCTCTATCTTTCTGAAAGAGCACACTTTAAATAATAATAATAATAATAATAGTAATAACAATAATAATAATAATAATAATTAGCTATTTTGGGCTATTGGGCATTTCTTAGTACGATTATAGAATTCAACCCTGTTGTCTAGTTTATTGGCAATGTCTGTCAGCATTCCCCATGCCTATGTTTTCCCAGTACTTCACTATGTTGAACCAAGACACAATAACATTCAGTCTGAGCTACAAATCATCGACACATCCCTCTGTAGATGGCTTGGCCTACTCTGTAAGTCATGTGTAGATGGGCAGAAAACAACAAAATTTAGTTCAAAGCACTGTGCTATCTATTATTGATTTTTAATAATGCACATGGTATTTTATAATCTGTTTTAGTGTTATCTGGGTGTAATCCATCCTGAAATTTTAATAGGTATTTTTGTATTTTTTGTTGTGGCTCATATGAGCATATATGACTTGTTAAGATATAAATTGCATCTAAAACAATATACATAAAACAACTTATTTTATTTGTTTACTGTTTTGTCATTAATGACAATATTAACAGGTGACAATCATGGATAGTTTTTTTTTCTGCACATTCTTTTGTGACTTTTAGTCCACAATGGATAAATCATATATATATATATATATATATATATATATATATATATATATATATATATATATATATACAGTCAAGTCCATAAATATTGGGACATCGCCACAATTCTCATATTTTGGGCTCTATACACCACCACAATGTATTTGAAATGAAACTAAGAAGATGTGCTTTAACTGCAGACTTTCAGTTTTAATTTGAGAGTATTTACATCCAAATCAGGTGAACGGAGTAGGAATTACAAGGGTTTCTATATGTGCATCACACTTTTTAAGGGACCAAAAGTAATGAAACAATCGACTCAAAACCTATTTCAAGGACATGTGTGGGCTAGTCCCTCTTTATTTCATCAGCATTTAAGCAGGTAAAAGGTCTGGAGTGGATTCTAGGTGTGACATTTGCATTTGGAATCTGTTGCTGTCGACTCTCAGTATGAGATCCAAAGAGCTGTCACTATCAGTGAAGCAAGCCATCATTAGGCTGAAAAATCAAAACAAACTCATCAGAGAGATAGCAAAAACATTAGGTGTGGCCAAATCAACAGTTTGGAACATTCTTAAAAAGAAAGAACGCACCGGAGAGCTCAGCAACACCTAAAGACCCAGAAGACCACGGAAAACAACTGTGGTGGATGACAGAAGAATTTTTTCCCTGGTGAAGAAAAACCCCTTTACAACAGTTGGCCAAATCAAGAACACTCTCAAGGAGGTAGGTGTATATGTGTCAAAGTCAACAATCAAGAGAAGACATCACAAGAGTGAATATAGAGGGTTCACCACAAGATGTAAACCATTTGTGAGCCACAAAAACAGGAAGACCAGATTAAAGTTTGGCAAACAACATCTAAAAAAGCCATTACAGTTATGGAACAACATCCTATGGACAGATGAGACAAAGATCAACTGGTACCAGAGTGATGGAAAGAGAAGAGTATGGAGAAGGAAAGTAACTGCTCATGATCCAAAACATACCACCTCATCAGTGAAGCATGGTGGTGGTAGTGTAATGGCGTGGGCATGTATGGCTGCCAATGGAACTGGTTCCCTTGTTTTTATTGATGATGTGACTGCTGACAAAAGCAGCAGGATGAATTCTGAAGTGTTTCGGGCAATATTATCTGCTCATTTTCAGTCAAATGCTTTAGAACTCATTGGATGGCGCTTCAAAGTGCAGATGGACAATGACCCGAAGCATACTGCAAAAGTAACCAAAGAGTTTTTTAAGGCTAACAAGTGGAATGTTATGCAATGGCCAAGTCAATCACCTGACCTGAATCCGAATGAGCATGCATTTCACTTGATGAAGACAAAACTGAAGGGAAAATGCCCCAAGAACAAGCAGGAACTGAAGACATTTGCAGTAGAGGCCTGGCAGAGCATTACCAGGGATGAAACCCAGCGTCTGGTGATGTCTATGCCTTCCAGACTTCAGGATGTAATTGACTGCAAAGGATTTGCAACAAAAAAGTGAAAGTTTGATGTAGGATTGTTTAGCTTGTCCCAATTACTTTTGTTCAGTTAAAAAGTGGGAGGCACATATAGAAACTGTTGTAATTCCTACACTGTTTAACTGATTTGGATGTAAATTCCCTCAAATTAAAGCTGAAAGTCTGCAGTTAAAGCACATCGTGTTTGTTTCATTTCAAATCCATTGTGGTGGTGTAAAGAGCCCAAAACATGTTAATTGTGTCGATGTCTCAATATTTATTGACCTGACTGTATATATATATATATATATATATATATATATATATATATATATTCACTATTAGCTATTTGGCTGTTTACACTAACCAAAGGGTTACAATATAACATGAAGGAATGACACTTCACGCTTGCATGAAACAACAAGATATTTGACACATTATATCTGCAACATTACACAATTTGAGTCTGTGATGCATTTTGATTTAATATTATTTATATTGATACATGTTAATTAATTTCCCAATGCTATTTCAGCCAGTATATTACTGTGGAGGCACTTTGCATATCATCTTGAAGTTCTGTTCTAATTACCTCTCAGATTACCTGTTGACCTAGCTTACTAACATGGGCTGCTAGCTAGCTATGTCAAGTTACCTAGACATTGTTCTGATTACAAACCAGGTCTACGCCATACCTCATCACAATGGGCATTTGAGACAAATGATAATTACCTTAGATAAAACAAGCAAAATGACTTCTGCTGTCCTGTTATTTTCACACAATACGGCAATATTCTTTCTATTTTTAATAATACAATATTGCAGGTAATAGCAAGGGTAAAATGTACTTAACAACATGAAATAATAATACTCATAATGCAATGATGCTCCGGTGTATATCCGAAGACTGGGCCAAGGATTAAAAAGTACATTAAACTGTCAGAAACGTGTGATAAATAAAATGTTCTCAGTCCAGTAGCCCCCCGTTTCGTGACAGCATGTCATTAGGGTGTGAGTCTTCACAAATTTCCTTTTTATCTCACAAAGTAAATCTCATTCAAAGTAGTAGGTAGTGAAATAAAGTAGATAGCCAGGAGTTACAATATTGAATGAATATGTAATAGAATTAGAATAGTAGTAACTTACATGTATGGTGCTTTAAGTTGTTTTAAAGGCTTATTGCTTGTGACTGTGTGAGTAAGATAACTTTTTCCTGGGATGGGGGTTTCAGGCTTCCCTTTGCTGTTTCATCCTGGTTTTGGGTGTCCCCCTCTGTGGTGCTAGTCTCTGCAGGTTGCTATGGGGACCGGAAGCCCACTTAGAACAAAAGTTTGCAAAAAAGTAAATTTCTGATGCATTTCATCTGAATCAGATGCATGGAGATGCATTCTACGGATATTATTTTAATTTAATTTAAAAAAAATACAAAATAAACAAGCAAATCAAATTATGTAATTTACAAGACCATAATAAAATAAGCATATTAGTATTTTTTACATATTTTACAGTGTCCAGCATCAATTTCAATTCACTGACATACATTCATTTTCAAGGTTTAAGCTAAGATTAATAGGTGTGCTGCCAAATTGTAATATAAAAATGCATTAATAAATAAGAACAACAAATGGTTACCTTCAGTGATAACTTAGACTCTGCAAACTACAGTGAAAGTGTCCTTGAGGTCTTGTCGCTAATCAAAGAGATGCTTGCATATGTTAGTGGAGGGAAGGCAGAACATACATCATTAACCCTCATCATCTATCTAACCACAAAGCCCATTTAAGCATACAAAAAATGCTCAGCCTTCCTCATTGTTTCCAAGTGCAATTTTTATTAAGCACCATCATAGGCCATCCACAAGGCAGAGAAATTCATTTTGCTGTCAAACAGAATGTGCAAGTGAAGTTGCATTTTCTTCTAAAGATTACTGCAAATTGATATAAATTAAGGTCTGGTTTCTGCGGAGGGGGAAGTTAATCGAAGCGGGATTAAAGCTATGGGTTGCTTTCATTCTGTGGAGGTGCTTCACTGATTTTTTAAATAATGGATTATTTGATGTACTGTACTGGGACTTATGTAGGTCACTTTCAGATGAAAGTGCTTTATACATAACAAGAAAGAGAACATATTGATACATTACTTAGTCTTGGTGATTATATACCCTGTCTGTTTCAAATTCACATATATCAAAAATACTTTATTATTTTTAGGCTAGAATAATTTTTTAGTTTTGGAGCAATTTAGAATTGTAAAATGTATTCAAATTGCAATGTGGACATTTTACTGACCGTGAAAATAAATGTAATTTATTTTAAAGTTCTCAACTAGTTTCAAGTTTCCAGTATTATACTAACTTTGCCAAATAGCTCTCAGTTTTACACAGTTTATGTTAAAGGGAGAAAAACTCTGAAACTAACAGTGAGTAAAGGTAGTGTTAAAGAAAACAGTATTGTGATCAAACAACTATTATTTACATGTTTCAGATTCTTAATTATTTTATGCAATGTTCATCTTAAATTCAATTAAACCTTTAACATTTTCATTTTTTCTGCACATAGTTAAATGTCACACATGACAATGAAAAGGTTGTGTTTTCTGTGCCATCAATAACAGCACTAACAGAATCACCTATCTTTATCAGGAAGAGAAATATGCAATTGTTTTGGAAAAGTAGCTACAGTTACCTTTAAAAGAAGCCAACAAAAATGGTTGAAGAGCACTGATCATACGGATTAGAGAACTGATAATTTCACAATGTCTAGATTATTGGGTAGCACGGTGGCTTAGTGGTTAGTACTTCAGCCTCACAGCACTGGGGGTCAGGAGTTTAGTTCCCAACCCACCCACTCACTCAAATTCACTCTCTGTGTAACCTAAACAACATCTCTTTGCCAGGATTCGGCAGAAGTTTATTTATTTATTTATTTATTTTTTAAAAAAAAAACACTATGCCCCTTGTCCTCATATTAATCAGACATAGTCCAATAGATAAAAGGTAAACCCTTAATTCTCATCTTAATCTGACAAAGCAGTGACAACTCTAGGACCATCTGGTTTTAGAGATGAATGAGAATGTGTTGAAAAATTGTTAGAGTATCCTCTTTGGTTTGATTAATTAGTTGCTCAGATTAAAACTATTTGTGCGAAGAACATATGAAAATCATTGGTGTACCTGCTTCATTGGCCACATGTCTCACACCACATGTCTTTCCTTTTACTTTTTTCAGCTCTGATAGTTGCATCAGTCTTGCAATGGTCACAGATACATCATTGCCATTTATTTTCCCTTAACAGTGCTACACATTACTGTTCATCACAACTGCAGATTTTAAACTCACAGTGCAACTTGCATAGGATGCAATATACGAAGAGTGACATGAGTGTTTACTGTTTTGTAATAAGAGGACATGGGTGGGATTCAATTGCTAGCAATGAGTCGCTGGACATCACCGTGATGTACCACAGTAGCCACGCATCAGATATTTTCCTGCTCACCTCAACGGGCTGAGGAAATATCCATAAAGTTACAGGTACTTTGCATATGTTCTGAGGGCACTAGACTGCACATCGCTAGCAATAAATTCTCTCCATATTATTATTATTATCATCATAGATTTGTAAGGCACCGCAGTGCTCAACACGGCCATACAGTTGGGACAACAGTACATGCATAAAACAGAGATATACAAGGTAGACAAAATAAAATGCAGACATGAAAACAAAATATATGGAGGGTCCTGCTTATGAGAGAATTTACATTCTAAATGGAAGAGGACACAGCTGAAACAAGAGGAGCGAGTGTGGCTTACAGTGGATAGCTGTGAGGGTGTATTAGTGTGAGTAGTATCATCGTAAATAAGGTAAGCTTTAAAAAAGAAATTGGTTTTTAAAGAGCAGCTAAAGATTTGAAGGCTGTAGGAAAGCTTGGTAGGGAATTCCACATGTGGGGAGCAGCATGGAAGAAGTCTTGTTGGCGGGAGTGAGAGGTGGTTACCTGCAGGTCAGGTAGATCTGAGAGGGTGAGAGGGACAGTATTTTGCTTTGACATTTGAGATTTATGATGGGGTGGTGTTGTTGAGGGTTTTTTAGTTAAGTGAGCAATTTGAATTTTTAGAGGTTTACCTTATTCTGGAGGACACAGGGAGCCAGTGTAAGGATTTGAAAAGTGGTGCAGCAGATGTGGAGTGGTGTAAGAGGAAGATTAGTCTTGCAATAGCATTTAGTATGGATTGAAGTGTGGATATAAGAGTGTAGGAAATGCCAGATAGCAGGAGGTTGCAGTTATCAAGATGGGAATTTATGAGAGAATGGAGAAGAGTTTTATATTATATTGGGTAAGAAAAGAATGGATTCTGGCAATGTTTCTAAGTTGGAGCTGACAGGACTGAGAGGGAGTCAGGATATGAGGAATGAAGCAGAGGGCAGAGTCAAGTGTGACACTAAGGCAGCGGGCTTGGGTGACTGAGGAAATTGTTATTAATGGTGAGGGAGATTTGAAGGGAGGTGATAACTCTGGGAGGAGGAAAGATGATCATTTTTATTTTGTACATGTTGAACTCTAGGGACTAGAGATCTGCAAATTGTATCATATTTACAAGCTAATTCCACAGAACTATAAAGGGTTTTTTTTTTGTTCACACTACCTCTCTTCAATGTCCCTATTTCAGCATATGATACTACATATACTCTAAAGGCCAATACACCCAATACAGCTTTTCAGAGTGTCAAATTAAAACAGTGGTATGGGACAGATAATATTATGGACATTAATTATAAACAATTTGGGTATAGCGCTTACTTAATTGGTACATATACTTTAGTATGTTATTAGCCAATAATGGATATCTTTGTATTTAAAATGTAAATAAATGTAACTTAGCATAAAACTGTGTACTTAAAAAAGTGAATGATAAGGCATTGAAAAGTGTTATAACAACTGCTATAAATATAGAATCTAAGCTTAAGTCAAAAGAGGCAACATACATATTATCACACGGCTAAATGAGAGTATACACTGAGACACAAAAATTAACAGAACATCTGCAAACCTGACAAAATATATAATATTCTTTGCAACCATCAACTCAGCGTTAACCCATAATCACGAGTTCTGGGGTCTCTTTCTGTAACAGAAAATAAATCAGGAAGACTAACAGTCTAGCAAATTTTAAGTGCGATCACATTAGTTTTGTGGATTTAATAGACATTTCCCGAATCTGGGTCAATGTACTGTATGTTCTCTTTTTTTTCTTTGCTATAAAAGAACATTGTGATGATGAACCATCTTAAAAAGACTACACATTTCTTCATAATACTTTCAACAAAACCTTTAGATAACTTTTTTACACATATTGTATAATTGCATAACATATCATAATACAAATTACATTTCACATGTATACATAATTTTCTACAGTTTAAAAATTTTCCTTAAATCATAGACATCAAAATTAGGATGTTTTCCCCCATTTCCTCTGTAATTCTCTGCATTTGTATGAATAGCAGTAACATTTTTCCATCAGTATTGAGAAACAGTGGGAAAAAGAGTGAAACATCATTTTAGTCATTCATATGAACACTTTGGGACCACTGCCTTTATTTATGTAAACGTGTTTCATTTCCCCCTGCAATACTACTTGGTTTAGCTTTATTTATAGTTTCAACAGTAAGAGGATGTGAAAGATCCGTGCTTCCCTATATGTATGTCTATGGTAGGTGCTGCCTTGTTGGGAAATAATGTCAGGTTGGGTCCCAAACCTCTAGAAAAGTAAAATACAATAGAAAAGGAATATTTCCCAGGAGCAAAAGGTACAGTGTATATCAGTATTATTATTATTCTTATTCTTCTTATTATTATTATCATTTATTTGTTGGGTTCCACAAGGTTTCCGCAGCGCCGCACATAGTACAAACAGTAGACCATACAGGGTTAAACAGTACAGAACGATAAACACAAAGTACCAATGCTTCAGTAACTCCGGGACAGCCATATGGAGTAAGGACAGAGCAGAAGAATAGGTATGGAGACACGAAGGAAGAGGGGCCCTGCTCATAAGAGCTTACATCCTAAGGGAGGGTAGACAAATCAGACATGAGAGGGAGCTGGTGAAGCCAGGGGAGAGAAGAAGGGGCCAGGGGAGAGAGGGAATAGCGAGCAGAGTAGATGAGGGGTTAAGTGGATGGTTGATAAGCTTTGAGGAACAGGTGAGTTTTAAGTGCTCGTTTGAAGGAGCACAGATTGGGAGCAAGACGGATAGAATGAGGGAGGTCATTCCAGTGCAGAGGGGCAGCTCAGGCGAAATCTTGGATTCTGGAGTGGCAAGTGGTAATTAGAGTGGAGGAGAGGCGACGGTCATTAGCAGAGCGCAGGGACGGGGCAGGAGTGTGAATGGTGAGGAGGTTGGAGATATAGGGAGCAGTAGACAGGTAGAGAGCCTTGTAAGTGGTGATAAGGAGTTTGAAAAGGATTCTGTAGGGGATGGGGAGCCAGTGTAAGGCATGGCAGAGAGGGGAGGCAGAGGAGGAGCGGCGTGAGAGAAAGATGAGTCTAGCAGCCGTATCAAACCAAATAAGGTTAATGAATACTTATTCACAACATAGGCTTATGTTTCAATTAACCATGACAGTGTAAGTATATCAGGACTGTATTTATTACATGTGTCATTTTTGTGTGTTGAATATTTTTACTACAATGGTCAAAATATGCTTAGAAATACATTTTCCCACAGAAAAGAAACTAGAAGTGCAAAATTAGTCCCAATCAAAGATAATAATTGATCTACGGCATTCTCAAGGTGGTGGAAAAATTAGATCCTTTGGTGGGGATGGGAAGCTGTGTCCCCTCCCACAAAATGTCTCAGTAAATATACCTTCTTCACCCCTTTGAAAATGTGTGATGTGTAGTATTTAGTTTACTAATAATATCACAATGTGTGACCTGTGATTTTGCAAAATGATATAATTTGTTACTTTAAGCAAACTGTTTCTTTATTGTAAACATTAAGTAGCTATTTTTCTGCAATTGCACCAGTTTTTATAAATGTGCATAATGACTCAAGAGACAAATTATCACACAATCTAGATGAATGATTGTGTGTTGCAGATGATGGGTGGACTTGACCAGACATCAACTGAGCCATTACATACATATGAAGAAATCTTCTTTTAGGCAGATGACACAATCTGGCTCTTATCAGTGGATGCTTCAAGTTGTGTAGCACTTATTCATCTGTTTACATGGAACCAAGGGAGTGCAGTGTGACTAGTGGTAGGCAGCATAATGGATGCACCTTGTCAAAGATGTCAGATCGCACAATCTGCGTAAAAAAGAATATCACTCATTCAAATGCGTGATAGGTGCTAAGTTGTGCGTAGTCTCAATGCATAAAAAGCAAGATTTTATTTTAACCCAAAATCAAAAAATAAATTAGGTTTATGATAAATTGAAGTTTCTTTTATTTTTTTCACACTTAGGGCTAGATTTACTAAGCTGCGGGTTTGAAAAAGTGGGGATGTTGCCTATAGCAACCAATTAGAGTCTAGCTGTCATTTTGTAGAAGGTACTAAATAAATGAAAGCTAGAATCTGATTGGTTGCTATAGGCAACATCCCCACTTTTTCAAACGCGCAAGTTAGTAAATCTAGCCCTTAGTTTATTTATTTTTTTGTGACAAACAAATAACATATAGTTGTTTGGAATATTTGACATTTTAAGTGGCAAAAAATACTGATAAAATAAATTAATTTTGTAACAGAATCTTGTAACTTATAATACATTTGGGAGCTTGTTAAAATTCCAATAAAACAGTTGTTTTCTTATGAACCAGACATTTGTTTTCTCATTAATAGCTTTACACAAAGCATAGAGGTGATTACCAAATTCCTTTGTAGATTTCAGCTCTGGATGCAAGGAACTTAAAATAACAGATGAAAGTATGCATACTTTTCAATGTAGGTCAGTAATTATCAAGTGATATTAATAAATATGTTATATTGCCAAGAAACAGAAAGATATTCCACCTGTCACAGTTTATAATGATATAGGTTTCAAGAGCAATAAGCACATTAAAATAAAATTATTGTGGTTTGGAGGTTTGTTATACTCTTGTCCCATACACTTGAATCATTTGTGTAGCCTAATCATTGCACATCAGTGTTTGAGTGCAAAGACAGGTGCCACCGCGACTAGATTTAAAACGTGAGCCTGTTTTTTAGTCTTAAAAACTTTGCAAACATTTGCCAATTAAAGAAATGCATCAGAAATTTCCCCAGTCACCTACCATTTTAGTATTTTAATACTAAGAGTCTCAAATATTGTTTTTGCACTCAAAACAGGCTCAAAAGTGCATGGTATTTTCACTAAATCCATACAGTGCGTCTACAGTGAGGTAAAAAATAGGGGCAACACTAATTGTATGGAAACTACATAAGGGTCACATCTAGAATGCTACTGCTTGCCTGGAGGTCTCCATACTGCTTTTTAGACTGTCACTTTCATGGCCAGGGATGTCTCACTGCATATAAGATCTTGTTTGGATTCCTTGCTGATAAGTTTGATGTTTTGACTTAAATATATACTTAATGTACTATTATATTATGTCTTATGTTTATTAAATATTTTTTATCATGAAAAAACTTTCTAGAATCTAGACCATTGAATGATAGTTTAAGGCTTTAATATACAGCTCATATTGGTATGCATATTAGCTGTAAAATCTGAATATCTGTCACAATTCTAAATATACAATTCTAAATATACTACACTATGATACTCTTATTTCTTTTATGAGTGAAACAGCAATTTTGTGAAGAAAAATCCTATTTGAACACACAAAGAATACAACAGATGTATCAGATAATCTTTATGATTTATTTATTTGGTACATGGATATTGATCAGAGAACTTCGCTGTTGATCCCAAACTGCTCAATAATACTACACTACGTTTGGCTCTCTTTTTCTTGTTTGTTTATTGTAGATGTATACCTGGAACAGGTGTCTAAGACAGCCTACTGTATGGTGTAAATTTTATTTCTTCACTATATTATCTATCACCTAAGTATTGGGTAACCACTTAGCGTCACAAATTTTACTTTGTGAAGTTTCTACTTAGGGTAGATTCACTTTTTGACTGTTTTAATAAGGCACCTGCTTTGAAACTTACTTGTTTTAGTGTACTACTAATATAATGTGATATTTGTCATAGAATACTATATACCATGCACTTAGGACACAAAGGATAGTGTCACATTAGCACTTTGAAATGCTACATTTTACAGCAAAAACAATGCAACATTCAGCAGTCCATGTAGTGAAAAAGTGCATTAAATTATAAATTGTGTAACTTTTTTGAGAATTATTGCAGCACTCTTATGTGTCCCAAGAAGTGACAAGTACCTATGACTATGCAGAGTTGTACACATTAACACCTGTAAATACAAGAAGGGGAGTTCTAACATAGCCCAAGTACAGTAAGGGGGTGTTTGTGGAATTGTCAGCAGCTTTTACAGGCATATTATTTGTACCAGCTGATACACACTGATAGTGGTGACGATCGCCAACAGTAGCTGACCACTTCTGATTGGCTGATAGTCATGCATATATAATAGAATTTTGTGTGTTTTTCGCTATGAAAACAAAACTTGACATTTTATTGTTCTTAAGAGCTGGTCTGTGTGTGTGTGTGTGTGTGTGTGTGTGTGTGTGTATTTGAGTGTAAGTAGCCTACCACAAACCTGGCATATATGCTACAAATGTACATTTTAAGAAGCATCCATCATAAATTACACCCAAGTTGCATTCAACTCTTCATTAGTCCCTAACTCTTTGTAACCAGTGGAACTATATGAATACAGGTAGCAGTTTATCTAATATGAGGCCTCTATTTGGAGGTGAAATCACAATCCTTCACTTTGGTCTAGCCTGCTCTCTCCTGCAAACATAAGTAAACTCCTCTAGATTTTCCTTTACAATTGAAGAAGGCCTAGAAATACCAAGCCCTTCGGATAGACAAGACCCAACCATCCTCTCATCAGAAAGGTTCCCAGTGTAGTTGGTGCACATTCATAACGCATAAGAAATGCAAGAAACCACATAAGTATTTCTTGGCTTTAAGTTCCTGGAACAACTGCATACACTAAGTTGCTGTGTTATGTTCTGTGGTCAAGGTGCCATTGCAAAGCAATCCAGTCAAAAATTGATAAAATGGTGAAGACACAAAGGGGGTAAGGGGGGGAAAGAAGTACAACAAAGACCCCTCCTTGTGAGGTTATCCTCCTAAGGGGCATAGTCGCATTACATATATGTAATGTGAACCTGTCATTGCCATGGACCACACACAACTGAATGTGTGTGAATTTTGATTTCAGCAATAAGTTAATCTTTTTGATGACAGAAAACAGTGTACAGCTACAGACAGACACCAATGAAGAAAGAAGGAAGGGCAAATAAATATGTCCAAATGGGGCACTCCAAAGAACCAATTCTCAATATATAAATATAAATATATATATATATATATATATATATATATATATATATAAAACTTATATTTTTTAATGATATATATTTAGTATTTAATTTTAATTAACGTTCACAAACATTGAGAATTGGTTCCTTGGAGTGCCCCATTTAGACATATTTCTTTGCCCTTCCTTCTTTCTTTACTTAATTACTATGTGTGGGTGCACACACCCTCCCCCACCCCCAATATTTAGAAGAGGACTCTTAATAACGATGCTTTATATTGGGGGTTTTTGAACCATACCCGGTGCGGTATACAATTTTTGGCTCAGTAGATACCAATGAACTATCTTTAACATTCCACTTCATGACATTAACTTTAACTTAAAAAAAGAGGAGTTTTACATGTAGCATACTGCTCATCAGTTATTTTTATTATTTATTAGCTAGGAAGTAATGAGGGTATAAATGTGATCTCTGTGTGACTTATAAGCGGGCGACAGCTGCAATAAAATACTATATGAACAATGTTATCATAGTCAAGTACATTGTATTTTACAATGTTACCAAAAGTATGTGAGGCAAACAATATACTGACATAATTATAGAACAGCGCCTAATATTTGTCACAAACACAATAAATAAGATTGTGTTTGTCAGCCTTAACAATGTAAATCCACATAATCCTAACAAGCAGGCATGCATATTCATAGTGCATTCATTTTTTTTATAAAGTCACCTTTCATGTTGTAGAATAACATTCCTGTCTTTACTTTCAGGTTAAAATAACAATGCAGTAGCTTAGGTGCTCTTAGTGTCTGATAGAACATTTGTGATATATGACTTGATATACATATTTCCATACTACAACATAAAGGTGACAGTTATAAACATATAGAAATAATTATAAGAAAATGGTCTGGCTAATGAATAAAGGATTCAAAGCAAAGTATCACATTCATTGTGTGCATTCAAGAAACCAGCACTTAAAGAAATATAACATTTATTTATTTTCATTTTTTTCAGATCTTCTTTAATCAGATGTTAAATCGATACTAATAGCGAGTATGCACTGTAAATACATCCTTACTATCTACTGATTCTAAAATATATACAGCAAACATCTAACAACAGTGTCAATAGTGCCTACAAGAAGTAACAATTAAAATGATTAATGATTAATATTTTTTGGGAAGTTCTAATAAATAAATAAACAAATGGGTACGTTTGTTTCCCATAATCCCTACAGATTCTGTGTGACACATGCACTCATGTAAAAATATGTGAATGTAACACAGAATACCATTCCAAATTTAGCCAGACCCCCTCCACTCTGAAGCAACACCCACACCTACACTGCTTTTTACCCTCCCACCTCAGACTGTGTCACTTGTCTGTGACATCATAGATAAGCATAGAACCACACTCCCATTATAACACTGATTTGGAGGAGCAGCCATGGAGAAGTTGTCTGTACTTCATGGAAAGTGGCTTAATGCACCAGTGGGTAGGTGACATAATGTCACTGAATAAGATCACCTTGGTTCGCCTAATGGTAATGTTCCCACCCGCAAGCAAACCTGTACTTGATTCTAACATATCATCAACATCATCATCATCATCTATTTATAAAGCGCCATCAATTTCATAGCGCTGCACAGAGAATATTTTGTCCTATTGGAGTTTACACTCTAAATTCCCATGCACAGGCAGACAGACAAGAGTTAATTCTGTGAGCAGCCAATTAACACCACACAGATAAGCCCCTGTTCAGGAATTGAACTCATGTCCCCAGAGCTGTTCACTGAAAACAGATACCCTGTGTGAGATGTTTGTTACTTAGTGGGGGACTATCTGTCTCTAGGAGATACATATGGCCGGAAAATGTGTAAACCTGTATATCATCAGAACCACTAAAACAGGGAATAATGTTTGTTGCCATACGGATTTGCTGTTTTTGGCTATAAAGACAGGTCCAAAAACTTTCAGTGTTGGTGCTATTCATTACAAGTACAGTGGGAATAATCAAAATAGTAAAAATAGTTATGGAATACTAAACTGTATGTTTTAGATGCCTAGTTATGACAAATTCTAGGTAAGATTGTTTCTAGTGCTGTAACTTTCAATCTTAGTGACACTGGCAGAATGACCCAGGCAACTGAAAGATGTCTGAATAAACTGACAAATGAATGTCCAGGAGTGGGGCAGAACAGCATATTTAAAGGACACATCTTCTAAATATATGTTATATGTTCCCATTAAAGGCTGTGTTTTAGTTCATTTTTATTTGACTTTTCAACTTGTTTAGTTTCCAGATTAGATCCCTTTGTCTTCTATTTCACCAAGTCAGCAATATTGCCAAGGTTTATGTAAGAACCAATCAGATTCTTGTTACTAGACCTTGGAGGCAAGGATTACAGTCTGATAAGTGACAGCCATTGATCCCAGCGTCCTGCTTCCTCTAACTCTGCCTTTTTTCACAGAACTCTTTTGCCTAGCATGACTTTTTAGCTAAACATTATTTACATAATGCATTAAAGTAATGCAAAAACTCTAATGCCTTGCTTGTTTTTCCACTGAAGTACATATTTCTTCATAATATGTTAATAAAGTCAAATGTTCTGTTCACAGTGCACTTATAAGGTGCTTAGTAATTTCACCATTTTACGGTAGTGCTACAATTGTATGAAAGTTTGATCCATGAACTTATTCTTGCTCCCTGCTGTGCATATTTTAAAGTGAAGCATGAAGGTTATATGAATTCTCAGCGGGGATGAAGTACTTTGAATCATGCTTTTCAAGACACAAAATAAAGACCCCCCACTAGTCAGCACAGTGCAGAATAAGTATTCAGAAACCCCCCATGGATTTGCAGGCTCATAAAGCTACAAAATTAATATGTTTTCTAAATTAGGTCTTTATCTGTCAAAATCATTGCTAAAAAATGACACCATGATATGTTGTATATAGTCTGTATGTCTTTTATGTGCTGGTGCTTTTGATGCAGAAATCTATCATTGCATTGAGTATTTCACACACTGCTTATGAGGTAACTTTCCAGTTATCACTTAGAGTGTAATGTGTTGATGGATACAGATGGATATATATTTATTAGATGAGATCTATTTGTACAATAGGGGTGACCTCTACAGTTACAGCCAGTGGACTATAGCACTTTCAGTGACGAGGTCATCTGTCAAGAGGGGAGATAAATTTTGTATCAATAGAGCCACTAGTGATATGTCACATTTGATTTATATAGCACTTGGCATTGTGTGTGAATGTAATATATCAAGATTATTAGATTATAGATAATTTAAAAAGGCTGAAAGGACATTTAGAAAATTTACAATAAGTACAGTTATGAACCGCACCATTGCCTATGATGACATAGTGTTGTAGGTGAAATATAGAATGGCAGAACAAGAATAGGTAGTTTTGCAGAGTACATGAAATATAGGAATAAGGGAATGTTAGATTTGTGGTTTTCTGCACTGCTTATCCTAGTATTCCATTCCAGGGATTTGGATAGCAATATTGTGTAACAGCTTAGAGTAACTTCAAAAAGCTTTAAAAAAAAATAATTATGGGAATATGGGAAAAATAAATCCCCAAAGGTATAAACTTTTGTTTTTTTCTATGCAATTTGCTGTTTCTGTTTGGAAGGAATGGTAGTGAATACAAACACAGTACGGGCAACAGAAAGGGGACCATAGGCAGGGGCACCGAGAGGGGGGGGGTGGCGGGTACTAATTACCCAGGCCTGAACATACCAGGGGGCCCATACTGCAGACCAGTGACTTTTTTTTTCATCACTGTTTGATAGGTGACATAAGGCACTTGTCTATACACCTGCTCTAAATAAAAGAGGATGGAATATTTCAATGTCAATTATCAGGAGTTACTGTAGAGTGGGAATATGTCCTAATTTTGTGGGGTGTTGCTGGGCTTTAGAGATATGGAACTAGATTATAAACACCCTACTTCTGAGATATGCAAGGCTGTACCCATTAAAAGATACACATTGAACGCTAAATAACTTTAATATATTAAATGCAATTACATTTCAAATTTTGAAATATATGGCAAAACAGCATGACAAATGAAAATACAATGATACTTTTTAATGCTGTTATTTTTACTTGTGATTTCGTTTTTATGCTTATGTAGATCACCAGTAAAACATTTTTTATATACATTTTACACAAAGGTATTAGCATTACTATATATTACTATTTTATCTCCTTCATTGTTGGGGGTAGTTTGCAGAGCAATTGTAGCATTTATGTGTTGCATGCATTAGTGTAACAAATTACTTTTCTTGCTTAGTTTAACTAAGCAAACATATTGTTGAATTTTTATTTTATTTTTTTCAAAAGATAATGTTTCATTTGGCATATGAGATGGAATATCTAATATGATGGGAATTAAAAAATGTACAGTAACACAAACAACAGTTTTTTTCTGAAACCAGAACAAAATTATGGAGGAGGTTGGTGATATATGTACATCCTCTCCATAGAACCCTGCTTTTCTGATGTGCGGGCGTTGGCCAATGGTGGATATAGCTTTTTTCCTAGGGGGGGCTCAGGTGAATCACAAGAGATGGACCCCGTATACTATTTGCATGTGTCTGGCAGACAAGAGGAAGGCAGAGAATGTCACCTGGCTGTTCCAATTGTGTTTAAAACTGCCACTGGTGTTGCCACTGGTATGGGCACATGCCCAGTGAAGCACCATTTGGGCTCCCAGTTCAACACACTGAAAGCCCAGGGATTCATTGCACATGACTGACTCCTATACATTCTAAGAAGAGTAGAGTGTGGGCTGGGTTAAAGGTCGACCAGGCAATGCTGCCCCCCCTTTACCCCCAGGTCCCATAGCCATTGTACCCAAGTGACGGATATAGTTCTAGCACTAGTTTGAAATAGTTATTGGGTAGTAGGCAATTGTTTGATTTTTTTACAGACTTCTTTTAACCAAGAGAGACATTTAGAAGATACCTAAGGCTCAGATACATCTCCCATATTTTCAAAACTAATATATATAAAGAAAATTAAAACAAAAAATAATTAATACAGCAAGTACTGTTTACATAGATCTATGAGCTTTCTTTTACATGGAGGTGCTGATTCAGGTTTACCATGTATTTTACAGGGCCACCATAGAATTTATTGTTACGTCACATGATGACATTACACAGATATTTTCTTAGAAATGTAAAATTGCGTAACACTTTAGTGTTTAATATATGGTGTTAACCATGTGTTAGGATTGTGGGACCAAGAAATCACTGATATGGTTCCTGAACTGTGAACCCCCATGACAGCAGGGATCCAGGCTTGTAGGATATTGCACCAGCACAAGTCTGGCCATTTTTAACTTGTATTTATAAATAACACTAGGGAGTAATGTCCTGTGTAATATATACATCAGGGGTGCATGGATGAGTTAAGTATAATTTAACACATTCATTTAAGTAATATCATTTTAGCACTGTGCATTTTTGGAAAACACTACCACAGACTAGAGATGTTCCCTGACCCCTGTGTTTTGGTTTTGGATCAGAATAAACTTTGTGTTTTGGTTTTAGTTTTGGCAAAACCACCCTTGTGTGTTTTGGTGGTGGATCTCTATTTTTTTCTAAAATCCCTATTTTTTTTCTAAAACCACATAATTTGGCTCCTTTTTGTTCCTACGTTATTATTAACCTCAATAACATTAATTTTCACTCATTTCCAGTCAATTTTTGTCAAGTGACAAGAACACTGCCACCCCTCCTGTTTCTGTATGAGCAATGGCACTGGGAACTGGAGAGTGACAAGAACACTGCTACCCATGTTTCTCTGTGAGCAATGGCACTGAGCAATGTCACTGGAGAATGGAGAGTGACAAGAACACTGCTACCCCTGTTTCTGTGTGAGCAATGGTGCTGGTTTTCCTGGGGAGGGAGGTACTTATGAAATCCAAAACCTCCGAGATCCGTCAACGCAACAATGACGCTTTGTCGCGATTCAGATCCGAGGATGCGCAAAAGTACCGAGCTGGATTGCGAGTCTACTCCTATCCCCTAAGTTCGGATGGGCTCAGTTTTCAGAAAACCGAGCCCGAGCATCTCTACTACAGACATATTTACAGAGAAAACTGTGTTTTTATGAAATCCCATGAACACTATTTCAAATAAGGGCATGACTGGGTAAGCATAGTAACGATGCATAGTGTGGTAAGTCAAATTCAAGTTAAGAATATTCAGTTACATATGTGGGAACTCTGTAGCGAAGAAGGAAATCATCAGCTATGTAAACTTTAAAATTAGTCTCTTTCCAGTGTTGTGTTATAGGCGATATATTTGTCTATTGTTCTGTGGTTAGAATTGTTATGAAACCCATTGCTGGCCAATCAGTGTGAAACTGTGACTCATAATCATAAGAGTGTATTATTAAAAAATCATTGTTTTATACTAAATCAAAGTCTGTTTTACTGTCCAATTTTACTAACAATAACATCCTCTTTTTCACATTAATAAATTCATATTATATACCTTATTATAAGCAAGATTTCTTCTTTACTAAATGGCAGAAAAAGCTTTGGGATACAATGTCATGTGCACCAAATGAACCCAATATTTAAAGGACATTCTTAGATATAAGTGCTTGATGGGATTGGACATTTTGATTGTAGAAATGTCTCATAAAATACAGCTTAAAGGGTTTACCTATGAAGTTAGCTAGTAGGGAAATGTTGTGATTCATAGAGCACAGCCAACAAACACCCATGTTTTGGGCAGGAAAACAGCCCAAGGTTCTAATACTGTGAGTTTTTTAAAATTCATTCATGCTTACCGTAAAAAAACATACAAGGAAGCCACTAATTGGTGACAAAATGGGCTTGAAACAAAACTGAAACAAGTGAATACCATTGCAATACTTTGCACTATTTATTTATTTAATTATTCATAATTTTAGTTTTCATTACTATATCTAAATATTTCTCATTCACAAACTTCTATTATATTGTGGTGAAACCATCACAGAGTAGTTTCACTAGTTAGCATTTCATTATGACCTATTTTTATTTATTTAAGTTTCGTTTTTCTCAATTACTGTATTTAATTTCTTCCTTTTCATTTTCATTGTTCCCTTACACTTTTATTCATCAACTACATTTTGGGCAAACTATCTAGTCCATTAGAACTATATTTAGCATATTTCATGAGCTCATTTTCATATCATTCAGAGGTCATTGACCTCTTTCACTTCCATTACTTTCCTTTTTTAACCATTTACTCTTTTATACTTTTATTCATTAACCAGCTCTCAAACATTTTTTTTACCTGGAAAGATGAATAGGTTGTTAAATTCATAATATTTACTGATTTCATGTTTTACATTATTAGTCAAGAATGTATCACCTTCATACTGTATCAGTGTCGGACTGGGGCATAAAGGGCCCACCGGGAGACTGCAACGCTAGGGGCCCGCCAGAGGGGGTGTGGCCAGCCATTATAGAGGCGAGACCAGACACTAGAGGGGGAGTGGTCAGCCCACGAAGGACAGCTCGCACCATAGAGTAGTATATAAAGAATGCAGTGTGTATAAAGGGTACACAGTCTTGACCTGCCCCTTAGATTGGGTAGAACAGTCACCAAAAATCGGGATTGTCCCACTAGACCAGGCTTGGCTAACCTGTGGCACCAGGTGTCTGCAAAATCCTGAAACTGTCATTCTATAAACCTTGTCTCTAGATGATGACAGAAGAAAATGGTAGGGACCATCTTTCTTTTAAATCGACTTAATTGTCATGTCTTCTTTACATTGCACAAAATACCACTGGCATTGAGAGAAGCTACCTGCTTCCAGAGGTACATGACAAAGTATGAACAAACCTATTCCAGCATCAATACCGAATACTTTTTCAAGATATTTCCCTGCATACTTTACCAAATCAAAGCCATAAATGGCAAACTATAAATGAAGCAGGAGGAATATAAATGTTAAAATGATAGCTGTAATTTTGTTTATGCAAACAAGAACTGTGCACTAAAATTACAGGGAAATAAGGATCTGCATTATAAATCAACCGAATCCTGGATTTGGAGCATCCCTATAATAAAGTAATGAATTCTGAAGGTTTTTTTTGACACAACGTACTATGAACTAGGAAATATTTGCTCATGGTGAATGGTTTTAAGTGAACCGAAGAATCCTCTAACAGATAATAATTTATCAGAACCTGTTAAATCTCACCTGTCCATCAAAAATTATATTGTTGACATTGATTGTTAATTGTTGAGTGTTATTTTAAAGTATTGTAGAAGTAGCATTCTGTATATCATGTGTTTTAACACCTAGGGCTAGATTTACTAAACTGCGGGTTTGAAAAAGAGGAGATGTTGCCTATAGCAACCAATCAGATTCTAGCTGTCATTTATTTAGTGCATTCTACAAAATGACAGCTAGAATCTGATTGGTTGCTATAGGCAACATCCCCACTTTTTTTAAACCTGCAGTTTAGTAAATATACCCCCTAGAATCAAATATATTCCTTTGTACTCTGAATTTGTGCCAAAATATAGCCTAGGCAGGGATGATGAAAGTGATGTTAATGAGCCACACATTAGTTTCAAGCTCTTTAAATCTAGTTATATTATGGCAAACTTTACTTATTAGCTACCACTGAAGTACAATTCCCAGACTGCACAGCTTCAGCTGTGACATGGAGTGGTTACACAGTTGTCCTAAGGAACGCCTTGCATAACCCTGGTCCAAATGAGCAGACATTAACTTGAATCTTTGCTGTGGAATCTTTGCAACTTCTTTTGATAGCCCACCTAATTTATTGAAATTGCATAATACATGTTTGGTTGTTTTTCGTGATTTAGAATTTAACAAATTCAACAATTGTAACAAATAGAACAATTATTTTAGTTATGCCTTGTTGTGTTTTTTATTATTTCTGCAATCTCTCTGTGAGGTAGGATCGCTATTCAGCGATTCACAAAATGAACAGATCTTAGCGTGAGGACAGCTTTAATTCAAAAGACTACTTACTTTGCAATTAGACAGACATACATGAAGAATGGCGTTGAGCTCTCCCACAGTTTCACTGCCACTAAGGTGGTTATTACAGGTAGAGCCGCGTCTGGGCTCTCTGCACCTGCGCGTGGTTACACAAAGTTTCCCCGCCGCCGTCGCAGCAAGTGTTGGTCTGTTCTGTAAGCTCCAAAATAATATTCAGACAGCGCGAAAATGAGATAACCAAAGGGGTAATTAGTAACAAGGGATATCCAGGATATATATTAGGTAGGATATTTTATTCACAACGATTGCAAAAAAACAACCCAATTGATCTTGCTAATAAAACCAATACAATTTAATAAAAAGTTATTAAAATACCATAAATCCTTATCTCCACACACTGTGGAATAGGACTAGTAGGGTATACTACCCAATTACATCATATAAATAAATAAATACTTGAGGACCATGACAAGTGATTCTCTTATACAATATAGATAGCTCTCAGACCTTCTTTGTATCTAATGTCCAGTTAAGTGGCCACTTGGATCTCATCAAATTAATTAATTTCCGATATTACTCAGTGGTATAATGTTAGCATTTAGCAAACGGTACAGTGTCAAGTATCCTCCCAAATACAAATATTATGCAGATTGATATTGAATGATCGCCATATAGTGGGTTTAAGCAAGATACTTGCAATTGTGATTGTCAACGCAGAGAGATATTGCACTCCGCCCTGGCGTCTCTGCAGCGGGGGAGATCTTGATCGTCGCGAGGTGCGCACCTCTCAGCTGTCCGTGTCAAAACAAAGTATCCGAAGAATAGTTCCGCTCTGTCCTCAGAGATTTACCGCATACATGTAATGAAAGTATCATACGGTCTGGAATATCAGTGACAGTTGGAATACTTGTTATTACAGGTAGAGACGCGTCTCCCCGCCACCGTCGCAGCAAGTATTGGTCTGTTCTGTAAGCTCCGCCCTAACAACGGAGGGGGCGGAACTTAATCGCGGCGGGGCTTACCGGTGGTTAGCCCGGATGTCCGGCAGGCCAGTCCGAGGCTGTACTGTATAGTGTCTTATTTCTACCCATCTCTCATTTTCTTTATAATATTATATCATACAAATTATTTTTCATTTTTATTTTTACTTGTATATTTATTTTTTGTCAAGCATTTAGTTATTTATATTATTACTATTATATTACAGTGATGTATTTGTATTATTCATTTTTATTTTTACCATCATGCTACTGTTTTCAATCACCACCTTTGGCTCCAGAAGTTTTTGCTGCACCACTCTTAGTTTACAGATTTAACAAATCCAAAGCCACACATGGAGATAGATGAGATGAGTGAATCTTTCAAAATTCCATTTAGGATGGATTCACCAAGTTCATCAAGTTCAATCATTATACCCATAAATTAATAAAATAGCATTTCCTATATGAAGTGCATGTGCAGCACTCTTCTACTTCTTTGGTGTAACTAATGTGAATGGAAGCTAAGGAGGATGTTTGCCAACATTGATGTTTAGCTGTTGCTGTTTAAATTTGCATTTCTTTTTTGTACACTTCACGCATTATCTTTATTCATTAGATATCTTGTTTAAGGTTTTATAAGACAAACAATTTCTAGCGACAGTATAAAGTATTTTAAATTAATTCCAACTACACCTGCTGCTCTATTTATTGGAGTAAAAAAGAGGTTGATATCTGTGACAATCAGAATAAGGTAATTAACAAAGTTAGAATCCATACATGCCACAACATTTATTTATGTATAAAGACAATTTAGCGTTACAGTTAGAGTAAAGTATATTGAGAGACTTTGAATCACAGCCATTGCATTATTTATCTTATTGAAAAAGTGTTTCTAAGACAATTGAATATTCCGGTTAGTGTACAGTGTATTTAAGTACTATAAACCACTTTGGCTGTGGTATTTCCGGAAAAAGGAGGATGGAGGACTTTATAAAACATACGCTGTAGAGTTGCAATTTTATTATTATTGCAATATTTTATGTGGGAAAATGAGTAACTGAAATAATCCATTTTTGGTATTCTGATTTCTACAACACCTATTCAGATATTGACTTCAGTAAGCAAATGTATCTCAAACTATGAGTAACTTTAAAGATAAATCACTAGCATTGCTTTGTTTTTGATTGCCATCGATACATCTCTGACTATGTCCAACTATGATCCTTATTTATTAAGCTTTCTATCTCTGTCCCTATCTATGTAAGGCTATCGCCGGTGCTAGCCCTCCCGTTGAAGAGATTTTCCTACTTAACAGGAATTGCGGAGGTACATGTGGTTGTGCATAAGCATTTGTTCTAATTGAATCACTCGAAAGATAATTACTCTTAAAAAAAAAAAAATATATATATATTATATTTAATTTTTTTAAAAAATATTTTACAAGTGGTACTGAAAGCCCATGTCATGACTTCCAGTTCCACTGTGCATACAGTGGAACTGGCAAAGTCTGGGTCACATATGTGCAGGTGCACCAAAACTTTTCTTTTCACTGCCAGACAGTATTGCTGGACAGCTAAGTATCACTCAGCTGCTCCTGCAACTACCCTATCATCACTTATTTGTAAATAGACCTATCTTTCCCAGAAAAATTATTCTGGACAAATATATTTGCTTTGCAGACTTATTAAGGAGTGATGTGTATTTGATGGGGCATTTTTGGGTGTAAGATATGATTACTAATAAGTGTTTCATATGTTTACAGCAGCAGTTAGCAAATTGCTTATTCAGGATTTATTGTTTGCTACATTTTATAGGGATTTCTGCTCATTACATAATTCATGATATAAATACATGGTTTACATATTATGAAATAATCTAAGGGAAATATAAAATGACTATCATCTGACTTTTTATATTTATTGTATGCTTTTAAAATGAATGCATATATGTGTTATGCTAAGCCAGTATCAATGTTCTTTTAAATTAGCTGTATCTTATAAATCTTACTGCAATTTTATGGATTTTAATTATTTGTAAGCAGTGGTAAAACCTACATCTGTATATTGGTTTTGGATTGTTTAGTAGGGAGGAACAGTTCCTTTCTTAGCAAGCTGCAACACTGGTTTATTAGACAGTGAATTATAGTAGTGAAATATAACATTCCATAACATAGTGCCTGTGTGTTTTTATGATTGTTTACCTTCATATTTGCTGTTTTATTCACAATGGCCCTGAGTCATTAAGGAGAGAAAGGCATGAAAAAATTAGTACATTCGCACCCTGGCAAAACCACGTTGCATTGGAGGGAGAAATAAATTTAAAATGTGGGGACAGATTTATAGTTTGGGTAGGGCATGTCCTAGATCAACTTTAACTTTTAGTGTAAAAATAAAGCTATCAAGTATTTGTGTGCTACATGAAAAAGCAGCCAGTATTTCCTTATGTGCAAAATAATAAACTAATTTGCATCTTTTGCATTGTAACATGGTTTATCCAAGAGCAAACGTACTCCTTTTTTTGCTTTTCTCTCCTTAATGATTCAGGCCCAATGAGTGCATATACAATTGAAGATGCATCCGTGCATGTAGTTCATTGCTTTCTTTCAAGTATATGTCTAATACATAGGTCAAATATATTGTGATTTTAAAGTAAAAAAGATCTTTACAGAATTACTAAAAAGATAAATCTATATCCTATAAGGATAAAGTATATTCCAAAATATTAATAACTATCCTTAAGTGGGATCTATTTCAGCAAAAACAGATGTTTATAAAACATGTAATTTTCGGGCTCAATAAAGATAAAGTATATTCCTACATTCTGCAACCACGCCTACTGCACTATTTATTTTAATAAAAATATATTTAAAAGTCTAGATGAGCTGATAGACATATCTGTGTCATGTAAAACAAATTTAATTTTTATAATATAAATGACACCAACAAACGCATTTATTACCTACTTAGGATACATTTTTCAAGATGTGTATAAACTATATGTAACCTTACAAATATGTGCAGTGTGCGGGCTGAGCAGTGTAAACCTAAATGCATGTGACTGCATCAGTGAAAGTGCTAAATAGGAAGTGTTGTGCAGGAATCAGAATTCACTTAAGAAACTTGAAACTTGAAGTACAAACATAGAATCTCAGAGCACAAATGTTATTTTGCATCCTCATGTGACTACTTTTGGGCAAACTATGTTTTGTCAGGAAACCCCTCTTGACTACCTTTACCGATCACAAACCAAAATCTGCGCACTCATGGCTTGGAAGCTTACTGTAAGGGAACACACAGGATTCCAGCCTAAACCTCCCACTCACCTCTCTCTGAGGCAACAGATTTAGCTGGTCCCTTACCGAACACAGAAACACACTTCCCCCCCTCTCCGCAACTGCCACCATCTACGTATAAGGCCCGTAGCAAACCTATGACTTAACCAATTGCGCACACTGTGTGCTCTGGTAGCTAAAATAGTTAACACTTCACACACTGATATCCAAAGGGTTAACCCAGCCAAGTAATCTATCTCTCTTAAACAGGCAGTGAATTCGTTTAGAGCAATAAGGACAGCACTTATTAATTCTTAGATTTAATATACAAAAGGTACAGTGCTTACAGATTATGAAAGCAATTAATAAACAATTGACATACAAATAAAAAATTGCATAACAGTTATAAAAACAAATGGAATGAAAGTACAGAGCATAACTTACGTATAATAATCTAGATGCCTGAGTCAGGCAGAAGAGATGGACAGTCCTTCAGTTAGATTGAACGCAAAGAGTTGACAGCTTCTTGTAACTAGTCTCAGCTTTTTAAAGATACTCTTACACCTTTGTAAAGAGAGAGAGATATCCGCACTAGGCAAATCTCACACCAAGGTCTATTGATAGGATCTCTAATATATTATAGCCTATCAAAAACAGGATGTTTATAATATAGTAAACAACATCCTGAACGGTGCACCCATACACCTGAAATGCAATGTATACCAAAAGGAAAAGAAAAAGGCAGGTGACTGAGGGGCACTCAGAACAATGGATGAGTGTATTTATTTAAATAAAATTCAATTTTATTGATATGCATTAAAATTTATTTGATAATTCATCCTATACCCAAAAGCTGGCGAAATATTAAAAACAAAAACAAAAACAAAAATGGATAAAATTGCAGATCCACTGCAAACTTAGCTCGGTGGTCCTATATTGGTTAATAGGTTCTAAATAGAAAGTATCGCTAATGTAGGTTATTATATAGATGTATTGGTAACAAGGAAAATAATATATATGTTTCTTTGCTAAGGGTTCCCTAATAGCAAATAAATCTCCTATATTGTCTCCAATGATGCATTATGTCTCTAACAAGATGTCTATGTAATTGAGAGAAACCCCTAGTGGTGACTTATAAATAGCTATCTAATGAGCTATAGGGTTAATATATCTCTTAGAGAGTATAATATATGTACATAAATCGTTTCAAGGAGTTGCGTGGACACCCTAATATAAGAACGCTGAGTAGATCAATATGAATCTCCCTAAATGCCCTCTATTTCTTGTAAAGAGAAATCCCTTTATCATGGGGTAGGGAAGATGGTCTTGATAAAGCTGATAAGCGAAACGCGCGTTGGCGTTTCTTAGCTCTGTGTGTCAACATGCTAATTTAGTAGGAAACGCTAAGACCATCTCCCCTACCCCATGATAAAGGGATTTCTCTTTACAAGAAATAGAGGATATTTAGGGAGACTTATATTGGTTTATTTAGCGCTCTCATATCAGGGTGTCCACGCAACTCCTTGTATTGACTCTATGTTCATATATCACATTCACTCAGAGATATATTAACCCTATAGCTCATTAGATAGCTATTTATAAGTCATCACTAGGGGTTTCTCTCAATTACATAGATATCTTGTTAGAGATATAATTTATCATTGGAGACAATATAGGAGATTCATTTGCTACTAGGGAACCCTTAGAAAGGAAACTTATATACCATTTTGCTTGTTATCTATAATTGTTTAGGAAACGTTCAGACCATCTCCCCTACCCCATGATTTAGAGATTTCTCTTCACAGAAATAGAGGGCATTTAGGGAGATTCATATTGATCTACTCAGCGTTCTTATATTAGGGTGTCCACGCAACTCCTTGAAACGATTTATGTACATATATTATACTCTCTCAGAGATATATTAACCCTATAGCTCATTAGATAGCTATTTATAAGTCATCACTAGGGGTTTCTCTCAATTACATAGACATCTTGTTAGAGACCTAATGCATCATTGGAGACAATATAGGAGATTTATTTGCTATTAGGGAACCCTTAGCAAAGAAACATATATATTATTTTCCTTGTTACCAATACATCTATATATTAACCTACATTAGCAATACTTTCTATTTAGAACCTATTAACCAATATAGGACCACCGAGCTAAGTTTGCAGTGGATCTGCAATTTTATCCATTTTTGTTTTTGTTTTTGGTTTTAATATTTCGCCAGCTTTTGGGTATAGGATGAATTATCAAATAGATTTTAATGCATATCAATAAAATTGAATTTTATTTAAATAAATACACTCATCCATTGTTCTGAGTGCCCCTCAGTCACCTGCCTTTTTCTTTTCCTTTTGGTATACTCTTACACCTTTCCCCACCTCCAGGGAGTTGTGGTCTGTGACACTATTTACAACCACAAATTGCATATTCCTTGTTTTAATACTCAATTGTACTAATAGACCTAACTTTCCTGTGGAGTGTCATGCAGACCCAATTTTATTATTAATAGATCCACTACGAATATACCAATTTATTGATACTAACAGGCCTAGGTCCAGTGTGTTAGTTAAGCTTATACTCATTTCCTTAATGTCTCTGTGTGACAGAATGCTTTATTTGACGTATGGAGTGCCCATCATCATGTTATTTATGAATGTGGTTGATCACTACTTTTATTGATTTTAAGTGGTATTTTTGAAATTGAAATATATTTGCCTGTAAAAAATATAGCAATTCCTCACGTGGTTTCCTTGTGTAAGACCACAAACTGTGAACGGCTCCCATATGTCTGTCCAATGTCTCTTTAAGTTTTAAACATTTCTCCTGTGTCAGGATGTAGCTCACTCCAGGGGGCCTTTGAAGCTGCTCAGCTTCCCCTGAAAGTGGTGCTTTCATCTTTTAACATAGAGGTCGGCAGAAGCACCAAGTAAACACACACTAGATACTCTGACTTCATATTTTACACCATAGTAACTCAATTTATCAATGAATTGATTTGATATACCATATTTAAACTACAGTTATGATTAGGCCTTATTCCCCTCAGTTATATTATTGGTTAATCATTATAGCTGTATTTCCTCTAGGTTCACTACATAGGGCAAAAGCAAAACTAGTGCTTTGTGTCCATGTTGAAAACCAAAAAAGTGTATTATACGCCCAAAACACAATTTGAGTCCAACTCTATATTTTCCCCTCAATGTTCATGCTCATAGTAAGGCGTTTTGTGGCTGCTGTGGGATATTGAGGCAGCACAAACAAACTATAAGTCTGTATCTATGAATTTATGGATATAATATTTCTTTTTGCATAGCTGGGTGTTACTCTATAGTGCAAAATGAATGTGAGTTAGATGCACTTGTTGTAACATGCATATTTATGGAAATAAAGAAATCCTAGCTATGGCTGTTACAGTATGTGAATGGATAGTTTTTGTGTAAGTGTAAGATGTCACCAAACAAAGAAATATCATAACAATGAGAGAAGAAAAACATAAACAATAACATAAGAACTGTGAGTGCAAAATGATATAAAGTAATGTTTCTTTGCATTCACATAAAGTGCATGAATCCTTGGGGCTCAGGTGCTATCACAGTATAATTACTACTTAATTTGTTGCTTAGACAAAAGACATTGATTCATTTTTGTTGCTCTAAAATTCCCTCTAGAGATAGAATAGTAGAAGTAATATATATTTACACTTGTAATAATTACATTTTTAATTTCACTCTTCTAAAAAAAAAGCCATCAACATACAGTGTTTTATATTCGTAAACCTCACCATTTCAGCTGTCATCAATAAAACACATTCTTTTTAATTCCTTGCTCAGATAATGTAAGTAGGATTTATGGAAGATTGTGTGTGTATTTTAATCATTCATATCTTACTAGGAGGATATCACTGTTCAAATTTATAGCTGTCTGACAAGGTTTATCTCACTTTTTGTAGTAAAAAAAAAATTGAAAAAATATGCTGCATCCCACTTGGGAGATTTACCATGGTGCTGGCAGTTGGTGACTGTATGAATGAATGATCAGCAAATGTGGTGTTCAAAGCTATCCAAACACACATATTTTGACAACACTAGTTTAAGTAGAAAGCAAGATGGTCAAAGGACTCAAGTGAAATCTGGTACCATATGGAGCATTGATCAGGTTTAAAAATGCATTTAACCGATTATATTCTGGTGAACATTGGGAGAATTGCAATGTACACTGAGATTGTAAGAAATTATGTAATGCATTATAGTTCATAGCACAAATTAACATTCTACTGATTATAAATAGAATAGAAAGGGAATAGCTCCATTTAAATTTAACTTTTTAAATGACTGGTGTATTATAATGGACTGTCAAAGTTGTAATTTTCTATTGTGGCAATCTGTGTTTACTTTTACGTGATTGCACTAACATGAATGCCATTGTATACACCGTTGCATGAAAAGATGTTCGTTTTTGAATGGGTATAAATGGTTTCTCTGGATGAGAGGCAAGGTATGGCATTTCACATGCATAATAACCTAAGAGCAATGCCACACAAATGCAACACAACATCACAAGCAAATAGATTTGTTTCTGCAAGTAAGGGGACTTAAATGAGGTACAAGTGTTACAGATAGGTTAGATTCTGCTATGCACAGCGGCAAAAAGTGTTTGCATCATGAAAAAAAGATCTTTCTTTTAACATCAGCTTGAAGTTGGGGGAGGAGCAACCAATATGTTTAATGGGATGCTAAAAACACAACTTAGGCATGGGTAATATGCCTGGCTTGTGCCACAGAGTAATTAAATTGATGTTGAAAAATTGCTAAAATGGCATTTGAAATAACGATTGCCCTTTGTCCTCATACTTTCCTTAGTTAATTAATACCTTAATAAGAGTTATGCAAGCAAAAATCTGGAAAATTTTGGTGGGTGTGGGGCAAATGTAAAATAGGTCGCTCTATTATTTATCATTACAGCCTTGTAAAGGAATCCACTGTCCAGCCCATTCATAAATTATCACCAAGGATTTTTCATCTCCTACATATTTTCGACCAAGGCTGTAATAAGCTTTTCCGTGTTTTGCAGGTTTTTGTCCAATCTAGTATAATTCTTTTTTTCCACAAGGACTGTGAATATTCTGTCCTGCATACAACGACAGAAAAGATGATAGGAAGATGAAGAAGAGGGCTATTGATATGACACATTACTGTTTCCACAATGCTTTGCATCATGTGACATGATACATGCACGTCTTATTCTAACCAAGTCAACTTCTGATACAATGGGGTTATTTATGAAGCCATTACACATGCCTGGTGCTGCCAATGTCATTACAACATCACAAATCAGCATTCACAGGTCGTATATAAGACCAAACATGAACCTGCCCATCAAGATAGAGGCCATTATGGAATGTCACATATTATGATGTGTGGACATGGGTGGGTGGGATTAACATTTCTTGCTGCTACAGGCTAGACCAGTGGTGGAACTACCACTGGTGTGTCAGGTGTGGTGCATTGGGGCCCATGGATGTAATAGGGCCTGCTGCTTGGCAGATGCAGAGAGTTGGGGCCCTGGTTCCCTCCTCTCCGCCTCCCTGCTCTGAGGCCAACAGCTTGCTAGTTCCACCTCCAGGCTAGACAATAGTTGAACCTAAAGATAAACTAGATATGTTGAAACAGGATTATTTATTTAAATGAGATACCAGTGGTAGAGATTGTTAAGGTGCAGGGCTTTATGGACTCATAAATGAGCTTGGAAAATATTCCACCAGAAAATGTTATAAAAGTCTGGAAATCTGTTGTAAAATGATCAAGCTAAAATGAATGACTTGGGGCACCATTATGTGATAGCATAAGGCAATTGTGCAAAAATAGATGTATAGTGCATATAACTTTTACAGTTAATAAATGACCATCAATATGTGAAAATTAATGGTGGACTGATTAATCATGTGAAAACTATCATTGAAGTTTCCACAACGTTAACTAATTTTAGCCTTTAAAATGTGTTCCCATGAATAAAAAAGGTTTGTGTGTCTTTAGCTCACAGTGAAATTACAATATGGTCTGACAAGCTATCATGAGATATTCTGAATGGTAACATGTACTGCACTGTCAACTCACCCAAGTATTTTCACCCAAAACTAAGGGGTAGATTCGATTCTACAAAAAACGTAGTTTCCTGGAAGGGCCGCGATACACTGCAAAGTGATTTTTTTTTTAATGAAAGTACTGCTCACTTTAACTCGTGCCTCACAGAGGTGCGAGCAAAAGTGAGCAGCACATTTTACCGCATAAATGATGAAAATGCGAAAAACACAGCTATTTGAATCTGCCCCTAAAAAAGCACTTTTAGGTGGATTTACTTTTATGTGAAATAAGGTAAATAGCAAATATCTTTCTTAACTGTGATCTATGTATAATCCTGTTCTACTTTTTATGGTCTTGAGAAAGAGATCCTCACACATGCCCGGTCTAGTTTTTTTTTTTTTTTAAACGACTAGCAGGGTTGTTGAAGCTTCTCCTCCATCCAAATAGGAAGCTCAGTTCCCAGATAGCAGGATGGATCTTCTGTTCAGGAAATATATATGTACAGATGAACCTACAGCAGCATGAAAATGTGAAATTAAGAATTGCAATAAATTATTAGTGTAGTGTCCAAATATGTTTCATTTGTTAATTGCAAACACTTATTTTAACTAAGAGAAATCTGTAACCAAATCTTTTTCATTGAGCTAGCTATCATAAGGGTGGATAATTGTAAAGATTAAAATAGCAATTTAAGCAGCACAAAATCCTTATTATGTTGCTTTTTCCCTTTTTTACAGCACGTATTATAAGAACAAAACAGTGGTGCGAAATGCTTCCATGTTTAGAAGGAGAAGGCTGTGATTTATTAATCAATAAATCAGGCTGGACCTGTACGCAACCTGGTGGGCGAATAAAGACAACTACGGTAAGTATAACAGGTGTAAAATTTGATGAAAAATCAAGCCTAAAAACATTACATTGCTCATGTTATATCTGCCTTCAGGTGTGAGTTTATATGTTTTTTTTCTCTAGGACATTTTTTCTGTGCCATAATATACATCTAGCCCCCACAGTTATCTGTATTAAATGAATAAATGTAAATAATTCAGCCCTGATTAAGGTCATATTTAAATTTTATGTTATGTAAATAATATATTATTTGTATACAAAATAAAACAAGAAAGGGTAATGATGTCCAAAATGCTACCACTGCACACCTGCCTCCTTAGACACTGATCTATGTGGCCTTTCTTCAAATTTGGCCCTGATCCTATTACGTATAATGTCTCTATACCACTGATGAAATGTTATTGGGCTGAAAGAGTAAATATTACCATTATTATCACAAGTTTGAAAAGTTTACAATCTGCAGAAAGGCATATTTTGAAGCACAATAATTCAAAGACAGAGATGTGTAATAAACATATATTAGTTAAAATATATTGGTTAAAATACAATACTTGAAACAAACCATTAAATCATTAGAAGGGTTTAGGAAGTAATTTATAATGTACATCTGTTAAGCATCATTTTATTGATCATTTTAAATACAATTTGTTGTTCAAAGAAGACATTTTTCCAAGATAATTTTGTTTTATAATGTAATTTATTTTATTAGCGCAATCCTCACAAAATGATGGCAACTCAGAATCAATAAAATTTGCAGAAACTCAAATCTTACAGCTTTGCACAGCTCTATTTATTAGCATAGATATTAAACATCTGACACTATTTGGTGAATGACATATGCAAACATTTTACCTTGTACCAGGACATTATCAAAAACTGACGTCGATTGGAATATTATGCATTTTGAAATTCCCATTTTTAGTTTATTTGATTGATGTTGTGTATTATTTGCATAGAAGCAATTTGTGGTAAAAAAAAAAAAAACAAGACATTCCATACAATAATTGGTCATAACAAATGCAACAGCAAAGATGTAGCTCATCTGTTACTGAACATATTTAGAAGTGCCTTCTATCTTTGACAGAGCCTGTCAGAGACTATCAAAGCAGACTATTTATTAAAAGCTGACAGGGATTTTAATATACAACTGTTCTACTTTAAACATACCAGAACGTGATTCGTTAAGGCATGCAAAACTAACGTATTGTACGTTTTTAAAAAAAATGCACGTAATTCGGGCATACGCACATCTCTATTTAACTAGAAGTGTATCTGAAGAAACGTCTCTTGGTGATTTGTTTAGTTATTCTCTACTTATATATCACTTAGTGTGTATTGAGACAGACACAACACACTGCTAGATACATACAATACATATGTGGAACAAAATGTCCCAGCAGACTGCACAGAAGGAAAAATAAGTATTTAGTTAAAGTCACCTGTTAATATTGTAGCCATTAATGACAAAAAAAAAAATGTTTTCCATGAAATACATTTATCATGATATAATTAATATCTACTGTACAAAAATGCATTTTCACAGTTGTTCTTGATTTCAAACACATGTTCTAGCATGCATAGGTGAGTGCCAACTCTCAATTGGCAATTACCTGTAACCGGTGCAAGTGATTTGACTGAAAACACATACCTGAGAGATGCCCAAAGTATGAATTGGAGGCTGCTGAGGGAGCTGTAGCTTGGCACTACCTTACTGTACATTGACGACGTGCATACGCCCCCTTCTCCTCCCAGTTCTGCTTATGAAATCGTAAACTGTCATAATTGTCCTTTGCATTTATAGATGAATTGGATGTACTTTCCGTTCACTGGCATATGGTCCATTTCTGGGCATACACAGCAAATTAAACGCAAAATACGGCACATATAGGCATTTATGACCCGTAATGAATCAAGCCCACCACAGTTACCTGTTGTTTCTATCTTCCATTCGAGAATTATTTTTGAAAATATACAGTACATTTAGCTACAGATTGGTTAGAGTAAGATATCATATTGATTTTGTTAATTCACCATCAGGATAAGTCCATTAGCAATGCAATGCAACAATAATACTTGTTTTACGTTTTTCAGCAAGTGAAGGGCACATTAGTGCCTAGTATTTATCTTGTTTCAGGAGCACACGAAGCATTAAAAACACTGATAACAAAAATTATGTCTACTCAATGTTGCCAACATGTGGTTATATGATCAGTCATCTTTTCCCTGTATCTCAATTAACACAGAGTAAATGAACCTCAAAAATCTAATCTTATTTGTTGCATTATCAAATGTTCTATACCATTGAGAAAATAAATTAATTTTATTATCAAACTGTATATATTTTGCCAATGATCCATTTCTGCCTAATTGTTATTTAATGAATTCTTACTTTTAGATTATGTGATTTCATTGAATTGAACTTAAAAAGCATTCATGCTTCACTTCCTTAGTAGCTAACCTCGCTAAACCTCTGTAATTTTATTGTTAAATTAGCTGAAGTGGGAAATTAAAGAGTATCAAGAACCTAAAAAGAGAGCTCACAGTAGATAAAAGGTGTAATCACTCTGACACAAATTTTCATGCTTAGCTAGTAAAATATACCAACAATCTACATTTGAGAAGGGAAGTGACTATCTTAATAGACCTTATTTACAGATTAAGCAATAAGGCAGACCTCTCTATTAGCACAATCACATGCTATTTGAGCTAGAAATTAAATTAGTTTTACCTAGAGATTAAACCGTGTTTATATTGTGCTCATTGTAAGTGATCACATCTTTCCAAATTTAAAACAAACACAATGCAATGAAAGTAATAAAAATAACTTGCACCCTGTGAGTTCTATTTATAATATGACACAGCTGGTTGTTATGAGTTTTATTACACCCCATGATATTACTACAGTTATTGATATAACGAATATATTATTGAAAAGTAGACTGCATAATGTCATAATCTGATTGCAGAATAGTTAACAGTGCTCTACTATGTCTCAGGTTGAAGCCACATAGGCAAGAGCCACAACACAACGGGCCTGAGTCATTAAGGCAAAAAAGGAGTAAATGTTCTCTGGGACAACCCATTTTACAATGCAAGGGGTGCAAATTAGTTTATTATTTTGCACATAAGTTAAATACTGTCTGTTTTTTCATCTAGCACACAAATACTTGATAGCTTACTTCTACACTGAAACTTAAAGTTGATCTAGGACATGTCCTACCCCAACTATAAATCTGTTCCCACATTTTAAATTTACCTCCCCCTCCAATCAACATGGTTTTGCCCAGGTGCAAATGTTACTCCTTTTTTATGTTTTGCTCTCCTTAATGACTCAGGCCCAACATGTTTAGGTGTGTTTGATTTGTCATTCTTTTAATTTGGGTACATACGGGTGAGCAGCAGATGTAGTGTGCAGGATTAGAATAATCTCTAGCCACTACATTAGTCTTAACATCGGCACAGAGTATTTCAGGTCAGACTTCTCCTGGATGTGAGATAGAATAGGGCATCACATGCCAGTCCAAGTATTACAGATTAGTGATGAGAAACTCCTGTTAAACTGGTGCATGGAGTGTATGGTGTCAAATGCATCTCAATATGAAACAACATTTATACATTTACTTTTATTAAAATTAAACAAACATTCATTTTAAAAAGTAGTTTCAAATATACCAATGGAAATAACATTGTTTCTTGTTTGGAATTTGGAAGATTTTATTATCACCAAACATTTAATGAGTAATATTGCAATTCTAATTCTTATATTTAGCTAACAATTATAATGATTCTTTGTTCAAAATGCATATAACAAATGACCATAGCCAGTGACTTAGTGAGAATAAATCAACTGTGCAGTGCTGCTACAGCATCTGTACATTAAGTATTTAGATCTTTGCAGCAGGTGCTAGCAACTCATTTTATGAAAGAACATGTCTGATGCTGGAGACAGTCTATTTGAGGGAACTCCAGCAAACATAAATCTTTTGGTTTGGAGTGTCACTACAGTCAAAAGCATAAAGCAATGCACTGGGCTCTTATACTGATCAAACACAGTCTAAGGGCTAGATTTACTAAGCTGCGGGTTTCAAAAGTGGGGATGTTGCCTATAGCAACCAATCAGATTCTAGCTGTCATTTTGTACAAGGTACTAAATAAATGAAAGCTAGAATCTGATTGGTTGCTATAGGCAACATCCCCACTTTTTCAAACTCACAGCTTAGTAAATCTAGCCCTAAGTGTTATCTGTACTTTAACACCTTCCCTTCTGACACTGCATAAATATTGGTGACAGACGTGACTTTGACTGAGCAGACTTAGGTGCTCCAGCACAAGGCTCCAATGGAAACCTGACTGTCAATGATATGCTTGGGTTTCAGTACTTAAAATTCCTGGCCACCCAATTTCTCAATTTAAGATTCAAATTGAGTGTTATGTAAAGCTTAATTTAGAAGTCTGGTCCAGGGACTCACCTGGGAATTTCTGTATGTTTAGAGAAACCCATGGTGATGCAAGGGAAATCTGTCTCAGGTCTCCCTTACTTGTCAACACCAATAGATGCAATGTAACATGCATCTAACAGTGACTGGCATGCCACTTTCTATTATTAGATCTAGAATACATTGAATTGACCATTGTTGACAATAGGGGAGACCTGGGACACGTTACATGGTTAAAATCAAAATTGAAAAGTACAAAATCTACTTTTATTGGTATGCTATATATGTTTATCATATTTAATATAGCATAAGCATGTTTGGTATCCCTATACTTAGAGCAATAAGACAATTACGAATTATGGGAACTTTCTAGGATTGCACTAATTGGGCACAAGGAACTACCATATGAAAATAATATGGAAAGTATATTGCTTTGGTAAATGTAACATGTTTTTTCTCTTTAGAATTCACCTAAAATAAAAAAAAGTTACTTATTTTTCTTGCTACTAAGAAAGCACTATCTATGCCTCCAAATATGATGCACTAGTCTACGCAAAGCAGTTAAAATGATTTTAAGTTTAACAAATGTATAGAAAACTGTGAAATGTGGTTTGACCATGACCATTACAAATCCGGGGACAGATAGGACCCTTAGAGCTGCCTTATTTGACACTACCTCCCAGGAGGCTTGAAGTCTAACGACACAAGATATTTTCACCAGTGACCCCCGCAAGGGGATATGGGCTTGGCTGCTGTCGCACTGCTGGTCACGGCCCTCCTAGTTGGTGTTAAGTGAGATCTAGTGGAGTGGTTGGAGTAGAGAATATGATGCACAAAGTAGGACTTCAGGTATTAGAGGAACTGGGATCTACGACCAGGTAAGTAATAGGTCCAGGTATGCTGGGAAGCACACAAACTGGATCAGCGGCAGCGACAGAGGTCCAGGAAATGGTTAGTACAGAATACTGAAGCTGGAGGAAATAGCATCTGCAACTAGATGCAAACTTAGGTCCAGATATGCTAGAAAGCAGTGAAGCTGGATCAGGAGGAATACAGCATTCACGGGAGAGGTCCAGATGATATTTAATAGACAATACAGGTACTGGCGAGAATATGGATCTGCGGCTAAATGTACTGTACACTTGTATCCAGATATGCTTGGGAGCACTGGAGCTGGTTTAGGAGGAGTACAGCATTGGCGGCAGAGGCCCAGGTAATATTCAATAGGCAGTTAAGGTACTGAAGGAAAATAGGGGTCTGTAGCTAGAAGTACACTTGGGTCCAAATATGCTTGGGAGCACTGGAACTGGATTAGGAGGTGTACAGCGTTCGCTGCAGAGGTCCAGGTATTATTTAATATGCAATACAGGTACTATCTAGGATTTGGATCTGCAGCTAAATATACACTTGGATCCAGACATACTTGGGAGCACTGGGGCTGGACCAGGAGGAATACAACGTTTATGACAGAGGTCCAAGTAAATTTAAATAGAAAATACAGGTACAGATGAGGATATGGATCTGTGGCTAAAGGTACACTTGGGTTCAAATATGCTTGGGAGCACTGGAGCTGGATTAGGAGGTGCACAGCATTCGTGGCAGAGGTCCAGGTACTATTTAATACACAATACAGGTACTGGCTAGGATTTGGAACTGCAGCTAAATGTGCACTTGGATCCAGACATGCTTGGGAGCACTGGGGCTGGACCAGGAGGAATACAGTGTTTACGACAGAGGTCCATGTAATATTAAATAGAAAATACAGGGACAGACGAGGATACGGATCTGTGGCTAAATGTACACTTGGGTTCAGATATGCTTGGGAACACTGGGGCTGGACCAGGAGGAGTACAGCATTTGCGGAAGGGGTCCAGGAAATATAGAGTACTCAGTATTGGTGCAGGGTAAATAGCGAAACTGCGGCCAGTGGTGTCCTACAGGTATAGGTAGGCTGGAAGCATAGAAATAGCTGTCAAAGCAAACAGGAGCCAGGGAAAACGTTCACACTCTAGGAGAGACTCAAAGAACTAGCAATGAATGAAGAAAAAGAGGTGACTTAAGTAATGCAACCAACAGAAGGCGTCTGCCAATGGAAGTGAATGGGAACTGTCAAAAAGATGGACTGCGCATGCGCAGACCGTAATCAAATATGGTGCTGGATCCGAGAGAGACCGCCCACAGAGCGACCCAGGACCCAACCGAGTAATCGGCGGGCCCGGAATGTGATAGAACTATGAAGGGGTTAATACAGCATTCTCATATGGAAATGTACTTTTTGTATAATGGTATGTGGGACTTCTTGTTCATTACACAGGGACGTCACATGTGGGTTTTCATATAGGGACTCACCATGTGTATTTTTCTGAAACAAGATTAAATTCCCTGAAATAATTAGCAGTGGTGCTGTTTAGAATTACTTTTGGTTTATAGTGTCTGCAAGGATGCTTTATTCACACTATTGTATTTTCTCATTTTTCAAGTTTAATTCTTAAGCCCAGAAAATCAATCCTTTTGCTAGCAATAATATATTTTGCCTTTTGTAATGTAGGATTTTCCAAAATTTGGTGTGACGCACATGTGAAAATTGAACTACATGGTGTTAATATTAAAGCAGGCAAAGGCACATACAGTAAAGTAAATTTAGAGATTGACAAATAGATATCTTTTTCTTTTATTTTTGCCAGGATACACATTTACTCAATATTCTAAAAACATTGTTGGATTGCAAGCTCCACACAGTGCTTGGTTGTTCACACAGATGGAGCAGAGAGATTATCTTGGACTAGACTTAATTGAAAATTGCAAAACTTGATGTACAGTTCACTGCAATAAGCTTTGCTCCAACTGTACCATATTTTGGTTTGTGTGTGTATTTAAACTCCAGTTTATGCAGCTCTGCAGTTTATAATCTAGCTGTACCAATAATAACAATATTATTAATAATAATAATAATAATAATAATAATATAAAAAGTGCAATCTTTTATTTTCCACTAGTGACAGAAACAGTTACAGTATGAACATTTCACAGCCCCAAAAATTAACTAATGTTTAATATCGCTGTAACTGTTCTCAAGATGATAATTACTTTACAATGATATACTTTATTTGAATCCTCTTTTAACTATTAGTGATGAAATATTTCTGTATTGGTATTTTCAATGCCAAATCTTGTTCCCATGCTTTGTACACAGAATCATTCTTACTATGTTTAGTATTTGAACAAATCATTTTGAAATTCCCTGCAAACTTACCTTGTGGATGGCTAATCTGTTCACAAGTCTGTGAAGTTGTGTTTCTACTTTGCTGCCAGTTCAGTAATGGATGAAAAAGTTATGATTCTTTCATTGGCAGCTAAGGTAACACATCGTTTTATACTTTCTTATTCCAAACCTGAGGGCTACAGACAATATTTGGTGAGAAGTTACTCGTACACTGTAGATCCTTAGTATACATATCTGTTAACCCCTTCATGGAAAATGACATCTAGAAATGTCTAATATGGTGGTGTCATGCCACAGATCGAGCTTTTGGAGGGCCATAATGGATACTAAGGGTTCCTACATCTGCGTGACCCCTATCTCATGACAGTGGATGTCAATGACAGACATTGGGTGCAATGCCAGGGAATATTTTGTTTAGTTTCTGATTCCACAATGTCTGTGAACTATAATCTGATCACTTTTTTTTCAATTCAGCATTATTATAGGAATTCTCAGTGACATGACAAGGGATTTTCTCTTGGAAGGCAGGCTTGGTATCTTGCACTGGATAGTTAGCAACTAAACAGGGTAGACTTATTTAAGTGAAAATAGTGAAGTAATAGAGAAAATTAAAAGTGCTGTTAATTTCCCTGTTTATGCCACTAAAACTCAGTACTTCCTACATTAAAAACACACATATTTGGTATCCCTATTCTTGGGAGAATTAAACGTTCTAAATATTTAAAATTGTTTTTTGTCACTATTTAGTATAAACTAAAAATGTATGTCAGTATGTTACCAATAGAAAATTCTATGGGACTGATTCATCACGGCACACATATTGAGCGCAACATATGTTTGTTCTGAAACACATGTAAATCTGCTCTGCGCACTCCTGAATTCATCATGGCATGGATCTCAAGATACGTGCGCTGTTGAGTTTAGGTGTAGGTCTGCTGTGCTCTACTATACAAAGCACTGCAGGATACATCCGAAGCCTACGTGAATTATAAATTTGCAATAGAAACACAGAAAAATATATATATAGGATTAATGCCACCAGTTAATAGCGAAGGCATTTATGATAAAATATAAAAAGTTATTATTTTTTCTCATGAATTACATTTATTAATATGTTGTTAATGTCTACTGAATATAAAATGCATTTTTACACTTGCTCTTGTATGCAAACACATGTCATAGCATGCATAGAAAGCAAATGCCCCTTCCCCACTCTGTTCACTCCCCAAAATTGTAGGCTATAGCAAATGTCCTTTGCATTCAGAAGTAGAGTGGACAGGGCTGCATTTACTGGCGTGTGCTCAAAATGCAGATACGTGCCTTGATGAATCAGGCCCTATATGTCCCCAAAATATTTAATATCAGCTTGAGTAAATTTAAAAGTAAAGGACCTCAGTCATCATGGTTTGTGTCTGCTGATTTTGAGTGTATCGAAAGCAAAAACCAATCTGCGCATGCTCAGATCCCGGACCATACGCTAGTAAGCGCAGTCCTATCCGCTCCATCTTCGTATACAAAGGACACATACTACAGCCTACGGATTCGTGGAGTGAATGGGACAGAGAAGGAGCATTTGGCTGTAGTCAATTTATAGTAAGGGTATGCCAAGCTCACAGCCACATACAAAATCAGCTCTGGGCGTCTCAAAGTTACTTGTTTTTCTGCCGTATCTCTTGGACCAGTTATAGGGCTAATCTAAGTCTTAGTTATGTCAGTATCGTACACATGCTCTAACGTGTCTGCAACTGATCTAAAGATATAAATTATGGGATGCAATTTACACTTGCAATTTAAGTGTAAATTGCATCCAGCTCTACATCAGTGTCACATGCCAGCCTCCTGCGGCCACCACTTGAGGACCGGCATGCCTACCCTCCTCCTGATTCTTCGCTTCGCTTTGGTGTTCGGCCGCTATCCATCCAGTGTACTGCCGCTGATCTCTGCTTACCTGTCCCACTCGTCAGTGGTAAATGCTGTGGATCATCACCCGCTACCTATCCAGTGTACTGCCACTGATCACCGCTCGCCTGTTCCACTCGTTAGTGGTAATTGCTATGGATCATCACCCGCTACCTATCCAGTTTACTATTGCTGATCTCCGCTTACCTGTTCTACTCGTTAGTGGTAATTGCTGTGGATCATCAACCGCTACCTATCCAGTATACTGCCGCTGATCTCTGCTTACCTTTTCGACTCATTAGTGGTAATCGCTGTGGATCCTCATCCACTACCTATCCAGTGTACTGCCGCTGATCTTCGCTTCCCTGCTCCACTTGTTAGTGATAACTGCCGTGGATCATCGCTCCCTTCTCTCTAGTGTGTTGCCGCAGATCATCATTCACTTGCTCCACTTGTTAGTGGTAATTTCTCCCCTTTGGGAGCCGAAACAATAATCTCTTTAATGATTTTTCAGTCTTTATCTCGACATTCCGAAGAATCTTCGATGAGCCGGGGCGACTCATCTCCTCAGCCTCCAATATCCTCCGGTCATGCAAAGGATCACGTTCTGTGGCCCAGTACGTTATTGAATTCCGGACTTTATCCTCTGAACTTCAGTGGAACAACAAGGCCCTGGTAGCTACCTTCTGGCAGGGTCTCTCTGAAAAAGGTAAGGACGATCTTTATTCTCAGGAACTGCCCGCTACTTTGGATTCCCTAATTTCGTTATGTAACAGAGTAGACATAAGGTTCCAAGAAAGAGTTTCTGAAAAGGAAACCTTAAACCGACCGCCATTCCGGCTGGCTCCCCGGTTCCAACTTCCTAGCTCCTCCGATGAGCCCATGCAGTTGGGTCATTCACGCCTAACTCCCGAAGAAAGAGAGAGGAGAATGACAAATAAATTATATATCTATTGTGGCGACTCTGGACATCTCCTAAAATTGTGTCCTAAATGGTCGAGAAATGTCAGACCTTAGCCTGCTAAGGAGAGGTCAGGTTCAACCACTCTCCGGATTTTTCGTTTGGAAAGACTTGCTCCTTTTCCATCACCTTATATTGGGTTTCTGAATCTGCCTGCACTTGTGCCATGTTGGATTCTGGTGCTGCCGGAAATTTTATTTCACTACTCCTAGTGAAATAATTGGCTTTCCTTACCGTCCCACTGAAAGAACCTATTGTTATTACGGCATTGATGTAGCTCGCCTGACTAACGGTCTTTTTCATAGATGTACAAAACTACTCTCCTTACAAGTAGGGTTCCTACATTATGAGAAAATCTCATTTCTCATTCTTCCTCAAACTACTAGCCCTCTCATCCTAGGCTTACCCTGGCTTCATCTTCACTCACCTCATTTGAACTGGTCCTCCTCTCAGATCTTGGCTTGGGACAAAGCCTGCTCAGGGAGATGTCTTACTCAGATCAAATCTTTGAGGACCCTTCATACCTCATCGGATTCCTCCACTTCCACACTTTCTTCCCTGTATTCCTCCTTTTCTGATGTCTTCAATAAGTCATATGCTGAGCGACTGCCTCCTCACCAAACCTGGGACTGTCCCATCGATTTAATTCCAAGTAAAATTCCGCCTAGAGGACGAGTCTATCCCCACTCCATATCGGAGACCGAGGCAATGCGACTTATATCATAGAAAAGCTGCAACAAGGATTCATTAGACCTTCCACCTCTCCTGAGGGAGCCGGTTTTTTCTTTATAAAGAAACAGAATGGAACCCTATGGCCTTGCATTAACTACAGGGGTCTGAACGTCATCACTATTAAAAACCGTTACCCCATTCTGCTGATCACCAAATTATTCGAACGCATTAAAGGAGCAAAAGTTTTTTTCCAAGTTAGATCTCCGGGGGGCATACAACCTCATCAGAATACGAGCTGGTGATGAGTGGAAGACAGCGTTCAACACCTGAGATGGTCACTACGACTATTTAGTCATGCCTATCGGCCTTTTTAGTGCCCCTGCCGTGTTTCAGAGTTATTTTAATGAAATCTTCCGTAACCTCCTGTATTGTTCCGTGGTAGTGTACCTTGATGATATTTTAATCTTTTCTAAGGATCTCCAGTCTCATCGTCTTCATCTTGCCGAGGTTCTCACTCAACTTTGTAAGAATCACCTCTATTGTAAGTTGGAAAAATACTCCTTCGAGGCTACTGAACTACCATTTCTTGGTTACATCATCTCTGGTTCATTACTTTGGATGGATCCTGAAAAAGTTTGGGCGATTCTGGAATGGCCTCGTCCCAACATCCTCAAGACTATACAGCAATTTCTTGGATTCGCCAACTACTATTTATCTCGGGGTACTCCACCATCGTGGCCCCTTTGATGGCTCTCACCAGAAAAGGACCCGAAAACCAGCATTGGTCACCAGAGGCTGTCGAGGCCTTCTCTTTCCTAAAGAAAGCCTATTCTTCTGCCCCCGTTTTGAAACAATCTGACTTATCTCTCCCGTTTTTTCTTGAAGTCGATGTCCCTACTATTGGGGTAGGAGCTGTACTATCTCAAAGGTCTAGTCAAGGGAAATTATATGCATGTGCTTTTTATTCCCGCAAATTTCTGCCACCTGAAAGGAATTACTCCATAGGCGGGAGTAATACCTACGGGAGGAACTCTTGATCTGGTTCCATGCCTCACGTTTTGCTGGACATCTGGGAGCCCGGAAGACCTTTGAGCTAATTTCTCGCCAGTATTGGTGGCCCAAGCATCAGTCTGAAGCTAAGGACTTTGTAGCCACGTGTGCGATTTCTGCTCAACACAAATACCCTCGTCAACCTCAGCTGGGTCTTCTTCATCCTCTCCCATTGCCAACCAAGCCTTGGACCCATATTTCTATGGACTTCATCACGGATGTACCTGCTAGCAAAAAAATGTAATACCATCTGGGTTATCGTTTTTCCAAAATGGCACATTTTGTTTCCTTGATTGGGCTACCTTCCTCAGCGGTTTTGGGTCAGCACTTCGTGAAGGAGATATTCCGCCTCCATGGCTGCCCTTATGAAATCACCTCGGATCGCGGAGTCCAATTCGTCTCTAAGTTCTGGAGATCTGTCACCTTCTTGGTATTTGTCTACAATTCTCCTCGCCTTACCATCCTCAAATTAATGGCCAAACAGATAGAGTCAATTAGGATCTGGAGACTTTACTCAGAATTTTCTCTTCGGCTAACCAGGACAATTGGGTCGATATGTTACCTTGGGCTGAATTCGTGCACAATAATGTCTTTCATGAGTCCACCTCGGCGACCCCATTCTCTATTGTGTATGGTGTACACCCTCGAATTCCTGAATTTTTGGCGTTCCTCCCCTGAGAGTTGGTGTCAGAGTTTGGCTATCTACCAAAAATATCCGTCTCAAAGTGCCATGTATGAAATTTGCTCCTCTATATATTTTTCCCTACAAGATTGCTCGAGTTATCTCTCCTGTTTGCTTTAAACTCCAGCTTCCCTCAGCTCTCCAGATCGCTAATGTCTTCCACATTTCATTGTTAAAGCCTCTTGTCATTAATCGCTTCTCATCTCCCATTGCCTCTTCTGCTCATCCTCAACTTCAACAATCTGAGGAATTTGAGATTAAGCAGATCCTGTACTCCAAGTACTTTAAAGGTGGAGTAAAATACCTTGTGGATTGGAATGTTCGTGGGTGTGGGCATCTGATGTCAATGCGCCTCTTCTTCTAAAGAAGTTCCATGCTAAATTCCCCAGGAAACCTGATCCTAGGTGTTCACTGACCACCTTTAAATGGGGGGGGGGTACAGTGACACGCTGGCCCTCTGTAGCCACCACTCGAGGACCGGCATGCCTAGCCTCCTTCTGATTCTTCGCTTTTCTCGCCGGCAGTCATGTCGGCGGCGGTCCTGCGCTTGCGCAGATCGTCCCACCTGTTCTGCCTGCTCTGTTCCCCCAATGGTTGTACCTTCCTGACATCCCTTTATAAGGCTCCTCTCCTCACCTATCAGTGCTGGTTCTTCGTGTCTACTTCTAGCCTGGAAGCAGCTCCCCTCTCCTCCGCATTGTGTTTGCCCGCTAACCATCCAGTGTACTGTCGCTATTCTCCGCTTACCTATTCCACTCGTTAGTGGTAATTGCTGTGGATCATCACCCGCTTCCCATCCAGTGTATTGTCGCTGATCTCTGCTTTCCTCTTTTACTCGTTAGTGGTAATTGCTCTGAATCATCACCCGCTACCTATCCAGTGTACTGTCACTGATCTCACCTTCCCTGCACCACTTGTTAGTGGTAACTGCCATGGATCATCGATCTCTTCTCTCTAGATCGTCACTTACCTGCTCCACTTGTTAGTGGTAACTGCCGCAGATTCCTGCTCTCTTCTTCTCCAAGTATATTGCCTCCCAGCATCATCTCATCCTGCCACTAGTACTACTTGGGGATTACCTTCATCTCTCGTGCCAGTTCTCTATCACGTCTCACTGGGAACTTCCCTAGAGAGTCGAGACTAGCAGGATCTCACTCATCCTCTGGGTGGAGTCTAGTCAATCCCAGTCGAGACCAGCAGGATCTCACTCATCCTAGTGGATTCCTGACAATCAGGCCCTAAGTGTCTTGTTTATTTAAGGCTACCAGTTTTCTTTGTTGATTCATGAAAAAGCTAAATAATGCTAGCAAACTACAGGCTCACATAGGCCTGTTCCTAGGGCAGCATAGATGCAATAGGTTGCACTCTGGTTACCTTACAAATCGTTATTTTTATTTAATACAACTGAGAGACAGTGGGCGTGTAAACCAATTGACTTGCACTGTTTCCATTTACACCAAAAGCATCTGCCGACATATTCCATAGTTACTAGGTATGTAAACAACGTTCAACCTAATTAAATGGCTTTAAAACATCTTGTCATTCTTTTGACATATAACCAGGAAGCATGTTTTTATAGACACACTTCTGGTCTCTCTAAGTTTCTCCAACACACCATACATTTAATATAAGACTGTATCTGGCTTACAGTTCATGCAGTGGAAAAAAAATAAAGACCTTTTTGTGTTATATATATGTAGGCATTATGTAGTTGTAATAACCCATCACCTGAAAGGCTACTAACATCATTAATAAAAGTGCACTCAGTATTGTTTACAAAAGAAAAAAGAAAAATGTTAATAAGTGTTTCTATGGTATATTGGATTGTTTCCCAACATCTGCTCCTTCCCTCGCCTCCTGTCTGACTTGATTATTCATATACACAACATATGTTAAAAGTATCTTTTCTTTACTTGTAATCAAATAAGTCCAATTTTCTGAAAAACAACCATGCAAACTTTAAGACATCTTAATTTCTAACTTTTTAACAGTGAAGCAGTTTTGTTCTTTTCAGATTTATTAGAAAAAGAATAAATAAACCTTGGTTAGACACTTATCCTGACCTTGACACTCATAATGAAAACTGCATTATCATAATGTGTTTGTGAAAATATTACATAATAATCCGAAGACAAAAAATCTAACTTCTTACCGGAATTAATTGAGTTTTTGTCAAGTTTTGCGCTAATTGTATATTTTTTGGCCTCACATTAGTTTTTGTGTATTTTGTGTTTATTTCAAGGACAACTATTGAGCTGTACACAAAGCACATGGAGCTAACAAAATATCTGTACACAAAGCTTTACTGTTAGTTTGGAAGCATTAATTTCATATTTACATTACATTATTTCAAAGTAACCAAACTTCTATCTTCCCTTCTTCAAGAGTCTCCTCTCCTCGCATCCTCTCTATCACTAATGGTAATAACAATATCTCCTCTTTTCCCAAATTTGATGCCTGGGTATCATCCTTGACTTTTCCCTCTCTTTCAACCCCCATGTCCAATTCCTCATTCAATCTTGCTGCTTTTATCTCCACGGTATAGCTCGTATAACACCCTTCCTCTCCATTGATGTCACCAAAACTCTCATCAATTCTCTGATCATTTCCCAACTTGATTACTGTAATCTCCTCCTTATTGGTCTCCCCTGAACCTGTCTCGCTCCTCTTCAGTCAATGCCACAGCAAGGCTAATCTTTCTCCATGGTCTACATCTGTCTCCACCCTCTGTCAGGTAATGTACTGGCTCCCACTCCACTACAGAATCCTTTTCAACCTCTGCACACTCACCTACAAAGCCCTCTCTAACTCCATTTCTCTTTATGTCTCCAACCTCACCTAAATTCATACTCCCTCTCACCTTCTATGGTTAGTCATCGGCCGTCGCCTCACCTCCCATTAATAATCTCACTTTAGCATTTACGATTTCTCCCTTGCTGTCCCCTTCTCTGGAACAATCTCCCTTGGTCTATCAGGCTATCCCCTAGCCTGCAAAACTTCAAATGATCCCTTAACACTCACCTGCTCAGGAAAGTCTACCCTTCTATAAACTCTCCCCTGCCCTCCTCAACCTGCCTCTTCCTGAATCTTCTTCACTCAATCATAGTACACCTCACACTCATTCTTCCTCTGCTCCTCATACAACCCACTCCTGTTTATCTCTTCCTTCAGATTTCTAGTCCCCTCACCCTGACTTGCCACTAAATGTTTCCTGTTGGTTTGCTCCTTCGCTTTAGATTGTTAGCACCCTCGAGCACGGCCATCTAATTCATGTGCCCTCCTCCTGTTACCTTTGCACCAGCCCAGCTTCATTTCTGCACCTCACCACTAGGCCCCTGCCCTTGGTCCCCTCACCTTCCTTGCCTTTGCATCTCTACCACTGACTCTGATCCTGGGCACAGGTTCAGCTTGCTTTAGTTCACTCCCACCACTCCTTCTTCCCTTTTCTAATTCCTAAGTGTTCTGAAATTCACTTATACCCCTTTACCCTATTCTTAGCTGAGTTGATATTTTAACTGCACTTTGTTTATTATATTGTCCTGTATGCTGTATTCTGTTTTGTCCTATGCTCTCTGTATGGCACTGCGGACACTTTGTGACATCGTATAAATAAAGGATAAAAATAAATAATAATAAATATTATCTTTTCTGCAAATAGTTAATAGGCTCCTCTATGAGCTATATATAATAGCTATACTAGTACTGTAAAATAATAGATGGATAGATAGATAGATAGATAGATAGATAGATAGATAGATAGAAAGATAGATAGATAGATAGATAGATAGATAGATAGATAGATAAAGTATCCCTGAGGGAAACTTCAGAGGGAGCCAGCTACTAGATGCTTTGCTTAGTCTTTCGCCCCTATACCCAGGTCGGACGACCAATTTGCACATCA